>NC_053392.1:83353897-83695366 GCF_905171765.1 Bufo bufo
TGCAAGATTGCCAAAATAAAACTATAGGGGATATTTACGAAAACTGGTGTAAAGTAGAACTGGCTTGTTGTTCCTAGCTACCAATCAGATTCTACATTTTATTTTCCAAAGGAGCTCTGAAAAATGAAAGGTGGAATCTGATTGGTTGCTATGAGCAACCAAGCCAGTTCTATTTTACACCCGTTTTGATAAATCGCCCCCTATATTTTCTGATTTAGAGGATTCTCTTCAAGATAATCTTTGTTTTACACATCTAATGACAATTTCTGGACTATCAGATGGTTGACTGAAATAATATTTCTGTATTTCTGGTGGTCTAGTATGGTTAGGAGGCTAGTGGTCACATCCTTGGTGGTCTTGGGTTGAGGAGAGGTTAATAGGCTAGTCCTCCTTGGTCTTTGGTGAGCACTGTGCTCTTCTCATAGCATACCAAGCGCCATATATTGTATAGTGGCTGTGCTTGGTATTCCAGCCCAGGCTCAATCACTTGAATGGGACTGAGCTGCAAATAGGCCACGCGGCCAATGAACTACTGGCCTTGGAGCGCTCTGGTCTCTTCAAACAGCTGAACGGCAGGGGTGCTTGGAGTTGGACTCCCACCAGTTAGATATTGATGACCTATCCTCAATATTGAATTGGCAGGAAAAAAACTCTTTAACAGTTTAATGGTCCAATTTCTTGCAGTGAGAGGTAGTAAAGGGTTAAAAAGGTACACATCTTGTGGTTTAGAGTTATGAAGGAATAAACTGGCATATTCATAATGATCTGATGTGGTTAAAAAGTTAATGGCCACATCCCTTGTGGTCCAGAGTAGTAAATGTGATATCACTTAAGCCTAGGGTGGTAAAGAAGAAAATAGGTATAGTCCTAGTTGTCTAGACTGTTGAACGGGTTAAAATGTAGAGGTCTTTTTAGTGGTGAATGTAAAAAAAATGTGCATCACTAGTGGTCTAGGGTGGTGAAGAAATTGACAGGTACAGTACATCCCTGGTGGTCTATAGTGATGAAGCAGGAAATATGTACATCCTTAGTGGTCTAGGCTGATGAAGAGGTCTTTAGATACATTTCTGATGGTCTATAAGGTCTAAGGTGGTGGAGAAGTTTATAGGTACAGTACATCCCTGATGGTCTATAGTGGTAAAGAGGAAGATATGTACATCCTTGGTGGTCTATAGTTGTGAAAGGAAAAATATGCACACTCCTCATGGACTAGAGTGGTAAAGAAGTTAATAGGTAGAGTACCTCCCCGGTGGTCTATAGGGGCTGAAGAGAAAAATACTGCATGTAAATTCCCAGTGTTCTACTGTGGTGAAGACATCCCTAGTATGATTAATTCCATTTCTAGAAGTCTGGATTGGCAAAGTGATTAATTGGTACATGCCTAGTGATCTATGGCAGTAAAATGGAAAATACTGTGTGTATATATATCTCTAGAGGTTTAGATTGGTGAAGGGATTATTTGGTACATAACATAGGGTCTATGGTGATAAAGGTGTTGTTAGGAACATTCATGGTGGTGGTTATGGATTTAACTCCACCTGGTGGTCTAGAGAGGTGAAGGAGTTAAATAACTAGCGTCCAGTGGTGTCCATGCCCATCCCATCCTCCTGTCTTGAACTAATTTTAAATATTAGGGCAGTAGGTAGATAGGACCATGTGATTGTGTGGGTGTCTCATTTATATATGTAGATGCACTGCAGAGTTCCCGGCTGCAAATGTGTCACTGGAGTAATCTAAGTGACTCCGTATCAATGTCACAATTAAAATGTATAGAAAGCTCAGCTCAGCAATTCCCTCATCTACACACATCCATTCTTCATTAGCTACAGTGAGAACAAAAATGAGGTTATAGGTATGTAATTCCTCTATTCTCCACTAGAGGGCAATATTGTACTGGTTAGTTATTCACTATAGCACTCTAATACAATCCTTTGTAATAATTACTAGAACTGACCAATATATTAGGTTCACAAGGAGATCTAAAGTCACTGGAGATGCCTCAAAATTATCTGTGGTTGCATTAAATCATTCTGATTGACTTCTTGCTGTATTTAATATGTAAAATCCAGATGGAAGGATTGCAATGTTATTATAAATGACTGGAGGAGAGGATTAAACTATCTCTGGCTATAATAAATTGAGTAAGACACGTTAGACTATTTAAGGAAAAGACTGCATAGGCCAATATGCCTGTGTAAGGGATCATGCATCCATATGTGGTATCGGTTGGTAATGAAGTGTTACTTTGATACCTCCACGTAACGCTGAAAAATCACAGTGAGTGTTTTTTTAATATTCTTTGCTTCCTTACAAAAATCAGCTAGGCTCCATCGGAAGCCAGAATGACACCAATTTTACCACCCATGGAAGTCAATGGAGACTGCGCCAGGACACAGAAGTCACAACTATTTCATAGCGACCGCCGGTACCAGGGGGCAGGCAACGCAGGTGAGTATTTTTTCCTATGTCACTTTGAGGCAACACACAGAAGCAAGGGTGGCCACTCAGGCCACCCCGGAAAGATGGACTGTAAAACCCCGCCCCCACCACTGCTAAGCCACGCCCAATCCAGTTAGGCCATGCCCTCTCCCACTCCGCAGCCGACGGGGATTTGAAAAATTGAGGTAAAATCAACTTCTGTCAGCTGCAGGGGTGGGAGGGAGGGCGACTTTCTCCCTGCAGCTCACGTTCAGACAGTACAGTGCTGTTGTCTGAGAGTGAGCTGTTCAAAAGGACATCCCTGTGTCTGTCCAGGTCCTGCACCTGACCGAGTACAGGGAGTCTGAAAACCGGACTGTCCTGTCTAAAACCGGTCCTCTGGCCACCCTAACAGAGGCAGTATAACGACTGGGGACACTACAAGAGGACATAAGTACTGGGTGAATACAGGAGAAATTATAACTACTGGGGCCACTAGATGGGGCCACTATAACTACTGGGGAGCTATAGAGTGGCCTTATTACTACTGGGGGCACTACAGGGGGACATTGTAAGTACTGGGGCATTCTAACTACTGGGCCACTACGGGGGGACATTATAAGTACTAAGGCACTATAGAGGGGCCTTATTACTACTGGGGGCACTACAGGGGGACATTGTAAGTACTGGGGCATTCTAACTACTGGGCCACTACAGGGGGACATTATAAGTACTAAGGCACTATAGAGGGGCCTTATTACTACTGGGGGTACTACAGGGGGATATTATAACTATTGGGGCACTATAGAGGGGCTGTATTACTATTGGGGGAACTATAGGAGGACATTATAAGTACTGGGGCATTATAACTACTGGGGGCACTACAGAGGGATACTATAACTACTGTGGCACTATAGAGGGGCCATATTACTACTGGGGACACTACCGGAGGATGTTATAACTATTGGGGAATTACAAAAGGTATGTTATAACTACTGGGGAATTACAACTACAGGCAGCACTATAAGGGGGCATTATCAGTACTGGGACACTATAGGGGGACACTATACTGGGACATTATCAGTACTGGGACACTATAGGGGGCATTATTACTACTGATAGCACTTCGGATGGCCTTATTACTACTGGGGGCACTTTGGGGCATTATTACTACTGGTGGTACTATGGGAGGCATTATTATTATTGGGCACAATATGGACGGCATTACTAATAATTGGGGCACTCTCAGGGATCATTATCACTCTAGGGGACACTATTAGTTATGAGGGCACTTTGAGAGAGAATTATAATTGCTGGGACTTTTGGTAGCACTATTAGTATGTGGGGGACTATCTATATGGTACTGTTATTTATGCACTAAAGTATTTGGAGGCATAGGGGAGCACAAGGGCAGATTATTGGGGTAGCTACAGGATAACACTGTCGAGGCACCAGCAGAGGGGCAGATGATGTAAAAGTGAGAAATCTAAGATGCCTGTGTGGCAAATTGTGCAGAGACGCGATGTGGCTGAAAGATGTCATCATGGTGGTCTGCTCCCAATGGAGAAGATAAGGAAAGAGAACATCTACATCAGAGGACGCATCACTGCATATAATAGGTATGTAGTGCTGTATATTCCTGTATGTTTGGTAACGCCGAATCTAATTCCCATCCAAATATGCCATTATCACCAAGCCAAGGGATGCACAAACATATTTCACATTCACCACTCAACAAATGGGCCTGTCTGTTTTAAAATGCCAATTTACAATGAACCTCAAGAAAATGTTATCTCCTGGCTTGGCGGACCTGACATGTCCATTCTTTACACACACACACCTCATTGATTTCAATAAAAATGATGTAATATTTCATTTCCCTTTTGGTGGCACTGCAGGGGAATTGAACACTCGCTGCCAGATTCCCCTGCATTTAATAGATGACAGCTAGGAGTCTCAACAGCAGGAAAATCCCTGATTGTCATATTATCAGGGGATCTTGCTTACCAATAGGAATTCTCTAAAGCGGCATCCCCTTAAACGGGGCTGACAGAGGCAGATAATTGCTCTGAGATTAGATACGTTCTCTGTTCCTCTCAGAGCTTTCGCTATCTCATTCCATTCTCTTAATTACTAGACAAATTGCTTAATAAACTGACAAATTAGCTTGTGTTCCTCTGAGACAACACGCTGGTGGCATGAGCCGCTGTGCTCGGGTGATGGGAGGTGAATATTGGATCAATAGAAGTCACAGACCTTCTGACAAGGCTGTGATCTCCGGCTTCATACTTACTTACTGCACGTGACCAGCGCTGAAATAAGGACTTCAAGTTAAGAGGACGATGTCATTTAGCTGGGTGGTGGCTCTCAAGATCATTGGATTTTCTATACATTTTCCCAATATAGTAACTATGTAGGAGTCACGTGAACATCTTGGTATTCAAATCCAAAAGAGTGAATTACTGTAGCTCTCTTCCCCCCTATCCCAGCAGGAAATCCCAGCACTAATTGGCATTTGAAATGCATCTCCCTAGAAAAGCAAAATTGTGTCTCTGCGAAGGCTTGTGCGTATACCATATTATGGCACAGTGCAGCCTTCAAGTTGTACGAAGCTATAATACGGGACCAAAAGAAGTCTACAGGCCATAGACTCAAAGCCACTCCCGCCTTGACCGACAGGGTCAGACATTCTCACTGTCCTCTTCCCTGGCCGTGTAATCCCGCGCATGTGCCGTTAAATCTTCAACTGACGTATGACAGTCAGAATCTCAGCATCAGGGAAAGCCGAGAGATGTGCTGCGCATGCGCTGATTGAAGATTCACGGTGCATGCGTCAGTGAGCTGACAGGGATGTACTGTGCATGCACTGACTGGCGATTCAACAGGACATGTGTGCAATTACAGGGGCAGGCAAAAGAACAGCAAGGAGAAGGGGGAGTGGCAAAGGTGAAAAGCAGAGCAGCTGAGGTGCTCCGAGTTATTACAACCTGATCCTTGGTATCATCTGAATCAGCAGGACTAACCATACCAGGCAGTTTGCTTGATTCAATAGGGTTGCTCCTACTGGCCGATGCTTTTCAACCAATCGTTAAACAGTGATTACCTGAAATTCCCAGGTCAGAGATGGCTAAGTTTATGGTCATGATTTCCGCTGGTCTGAGCTTCTTCTTTCTCCAACAAGCCATAAATAATACATATCCGTTCCCAAGCGTAGATAGGACGCCTGAAAGAGAAAAAAAAAACATCTGGTTCCTGAAATAATTACTGAAGACATATATAGACTAGACCCGTGTCATAACCACGTAAGTACAGCAGTAGGGAAAGACCATATCCAAAGTTAATTTGTTTGTTCAGTGGTTTCAGGATAAATTCGATTCGCTGCGACGCCAAATTTCTTCACTCTTCGTGGTAGCAAATCCATTTAACCTGAAATATTGTCAAAAACAAAAAGAATCATACTTACCGGATCCATTTGCTCACAACGGGTCGGCCGCTGCTATCTTGCTTGAAGATATTGCATGAAATCCCACATGCGGTGACGTTTCCGTGCCAGATCTTCAAGCAAGATGTCAGCGGCCGGCCCGTTGCGAACAAATGGATCAGGTAAGTTTGATTTTTATTTTACACTGTTATTTACAACAGATGCCGCGATCATGTATGAACAAGGCATCTGAGGGGTACAATGACGGGGAGAGGCGCAATCACCGCTCCCCGTCATTGTAACCACTGCTTACAAAGAAATGCGCTTTGTGGCGAAGCAAATGTTTTTGGTAAAATTTGGCGAAGCAGCCGAATTGAATTTTTAAATACTTTGCTTCATCTCTAGTTATTTCCTTCAGGGGGGCAACAAGTGACCTTGGAACCCTATAGCGAAATCTAGAGAAGGGCTGCAGTTAGACAAAGCATAAGCATGTACCTAAATACACATGAGAATAATTATCACTGATGAAGGCTTTGGTAACGAGACATCAAGACTCCTCAACCAAAAATTCAGCATAATTTGCACAGCTTTAGTGTGACTACTTTAGAGTTGCGAAAAAACTGCTAAATCAAACACAGCCAAGCATTACTTAGGCTACATTCACACGACCGTTGTGCATTTTGCGGTCTGCAAATCGCGGATCCGAAAAATACAGATGGCGTCCGTGTGCGTTCCGCAATTTGCGGAACGGCACGGACAGCCTTTAATATAACTGCCAATTCTTGTCCGCAAAGGGCGGACAAGAATAAGACATGTTATATTTTTTTTATGCTGTTCGCATCTTTTGCGGCCCCATTGAAATGAATGGGTCCGCACCCGAGCCGCCAAAACTGCGGCTTTGATGCGGACCAAAACAACGGCCGTGTGCATGAGGCCTTACACTGCGTTTTTTGACTGCAAAGTCATGCACAACTTTGGATTTTGGGTGACTGCCGTATCCCGGTTGTGTCATATGCCACAGTCAATAGATGTCCATGTAGTAAGGAGACCAAAGTGGCTGTGTAGCTTTCACCTAAATACATGCAATTGTAAAGTAGTACAAAGTAGTACAAAAAGTTAGAGCACTCATAGCTTTGCCCACAAAGAGCCGAATTGTGCCCACACAGTGCTTTTGAATCTGGGTTACATTATCTCCTAGGCGGACCTAGTTAATTTTGGGTGGAGTTGTTGATTCCTTAGCCTTTTTATTTGCAGGCTTTTTTCTTGTGGTTGCTGGGGATAGTGTATGCTCTGTGCATTTCTTTCCAGATTCACTACCTAGGTTGTGATTTATCAGTGTATCATGGCATTTGTTGTTGTCTGCAGCGAAGTTTGAAGTTGGTTTCTGATTTGCTTTGGCTGCGTAGCTGGGTTGTTTGCAGAGCAAGATCATTTCATGACATCGTTATTTCCGTCCACTGTCATTCATCGGTTTGCAAACTAATTGTCGTTACATCTCCCTTCTACCGCCTGTGGCCCTTGGGTTGGAGTTCATTTCAGTATATTGATGTCTGCCAGTATTGATACCTTACTTCATATTTGTTGTTCGTCTGACTGTTGTGTAGTTCAGCCGTACTGTAAGTCCTGGGGGTATCTGAGTGCGGGGAGACACTTGTGACTACTAGTGTTGAGCGAAGGAAAGATTAGATTCGCCAGAAATCCAAATTTCTTGGCGCTTCATGGCAACGAATCCATTTTTCCTGAAATGACGATGTCATTGATGACGGCACCGCGCCAATGACGTCACAAGTCAGCGCACAATAGAATTGGCACGTTTTCTTCAATCAAGATGGCTGTGACAGCCTCTCCGCGATCAAATGGATGAGGTGAATATGTATTTTTTTTTAACCCCCTGATAGGCTGAATGTGACTCTCAGATGCCTCGATCTGCATTAAAAGTGGCATCTGAGGGGTTTAATGGGGGAGTTGTGATCACCGTTCCCTGTCATTGCGCCCGCTCCATACAATGAAATTCGATTATTTGCAAAGTAATTTGTAACGAGTCGAATTTATTGCAAAGCAGAAAAAAATAAACATTTTTAAAACTTTGCTCATTGCTAATGACTGCTGTCGGTGAAGTCAAGTTTTGAGGTCTTGCAAACATCCAGCGTTGTTAGAGTTGGAAATTGGGGCAGAATGGGAGGGGGGGGGTTTAGAAGAAAATATGGTGTGCAAATCATAGCAATTACCTGTCACTTACCTTCCTATTATGAAGCTAAAAATGACATCAGTAGAAAGTAATAATGCTACAAGCTAGAGGCGATTCCATATGGCTAATGTTTCTATTGCGAGAACATAATACTCTGTGAATTGACTATGCAAATAAAAGTTTACTTAAAGAGAGCACATCCTCAAAATGTAATTACTCTAGTGGAAACCCTTTCCTCACCCATGCCCATGGCCAGAAGCAATGGACCTAGGCTACATTCACATCTCTGTTTAGGCAGAGGAACTGACTACTGGAATTACTGTATCCGGCTTAGCCGGACATCGCCGGGCACCACCGTATCTCCGTTGACTATAATGGGATCCAATGGGGATCCGGAGGGTTTCCAGCATAAATGTCGTATTTCTGCAAACAAATACTGCTGCATTTAGTGCATCATATTTGACATTGAACCTCATTTGCCAAGTGGATGCCCAAAAACCCAAGAGTGTCCAAGTCATCTTGAAGTTTATGGACATTCACCATAGATTTATGCTTGTGAAGTAAATCCCAGCAAAAGCTCCATTAACTGTATGTCTGGTCTTAGGCATCTGATCAGCTTTATGTATACCATGCCCTAACCATCTGGCAACCTTTCCGACTTCTAGACAATACCTTACTGCTTGTGAGGAACAACCGCCACCTTTGGGGTGATGGTTGAAGTGCATTGTCGGCTCCAGTAGTTTACTCTTCTGGGGCTGTGGGATTAGCCCAGGAAGGGAAAAAGTGTTGTGAATATAATGAGTGGGTCCAACAGCCACTCCTATAAAATTTCTCTACGCGACAAAAAGACTAGATATGAGAATTGTGATTAGTCATTACTGATTATAAAGAGTGTTTCTCATTCTAGGTGGCTGTGTATTATGGACAGACCATTGATTTCAATAGAAAAAAAATTGCAGTACCCCTTTTCCCCTGCAGTGGCAATGCAGGGAAGCTGGAAACTTGCTGCCAGATCGCCCTACAGATTACATCTCAAGGACCAGGATCAGCTAATTTTCAGGAGATCCATCTAACAAAAAGGCAATGTCCATTGCGGGAAATGTAAGAGGTCTCAGCTGTACTGGAGAAGTTGCTTGGAAGAATGGTAAAGCATGTATGTGATTTCTAAACCAATCTCTTAGATTTTCAATATCCATAATGGCCTACAAGAATGAAATTCTTCATGGACTTCCTACACTTGTAATACACCGTCATGAAAGCCCATCGCAAAAAGAGCGTTGCGCATGGACATGCTTCTGCTCAACAGCACACAGTGTGGCTAGGCATGGAATTGCACGTAAATGCTTGGTGATACTTTAGCTTAACTTGATGCAATGAAATGCAATAAAAAGTTAACTCCAAGCAAGCGTGTCTGTAGCACAAACGTTAACTTCCAAATTCCTGAATCTATGTTGTACTGAAGAGTTTGCATAGCGAATAAAGCAAGAGGATGGCACAATAGCATACTTGACTTACCAATGATCAGCAGGTATAACCCAGCAATAATATCAGCTTCTTTTGAAAGCTTAGATTCAAACAGGTCTTCTTCCCTGTTGTATACCGGGATTAAGCCCTCATGGCTGAAGAATGTTTTATTGTTTGCCATCCTGCTTTACATGTCAGTCATGCCTGCGGAGAAAAACAAAATGTCATTGTAGGATGGCAAGAAATTAGGGAACAGAAGGAGGATCAGACTACAGAGGGTTTGTTTGTAGTCTGTAACCAGGGAGACACATTTGTCTGCATAATGAATTAGTATTAAGGTTATCTGAAAGTTGAGTCATTTTCTATTCTAATCTAGATGTATGGAACAACAAAATACATAAAAATATAAAATTAAAAAAATCACTCCCTTCATTTTTTACCTCTGCTGTTATCGTTGCAAACACAGGTCATATCAGCAGAAAGTTATCCACTGTACTATTTCCTCTAGTCCAGCCTTTTGTTCGCCTTCAAGAGCCCTATTTTTACAGGACCATATTATCAATTTTGACCTCGTGTCCACCAAAATAGATGCATAATACTTCAGAGCTGCACTCAGATTTATGCTACTTTCTATTGCAGCCAGTTGGAAGTTTGGTGGCATACACACAGTTAATAATCTATCTTAACTCCTATAATTCAGAAGTTTACCCTACAACACATGATTGCACACTGGTTAGTGTAAAAACTACTGTTCCCTGGAAGCAAAGCTCAGATCAAGCTCTATTCAGATATTAACCAATACTTGCACAGACAGCAGTATCTTAAAGGGACTTGGATAATCCATCTCAAGGGACCATTGATGATCAGGTGTAAACTGTTGCAGAACTCAAGTTTCAAATTTCACTTCAGCGCCTCCACAGGATACATGAAGTGTTACATAGTTGTTATTAAATGAAATACTTGCCCAGGAATGGACAACCTGCTCTTGCACAATTAGAGATGGTCTCTCAAAATTAGGAGCCCCAATTTACTCAAAATTCACTTATGGAGTATTTGGTATTTCAAAATGGATATTCTAAATGGAACCAACCCTTTAATACAAAGCAGTGGTTTTTTAAAGATCCTGTGTGGTTCTAATACTTGGCAGTCAGTCACGTTTTTGTAAGTTCCATTCATCAGGGGATGGCAACTAACGACAGATAATCTTAATTTGGCAATCTATGGATTTATAGGATAAATTAATATTATAATATTGTAGTAGAATCCTCCAGGAATAGTGGCACATATACAAAATAAGTCCTTTCGTGTCTGACTGCTGGAAGGCCACTAAACCTTGAAACTCTTTGTTGTTGGCATCAGATGCTGGAACCCATAGAAAATCCCTTTATATCTATATCAGATGTTCTTTCATACATTGTAGGACATGTTTATAGAGGGATTTAGCAAAACCAAGCAAGAGCGCTGGAGATATTGACAATCTATAACCAGAGTAACACACTTCTCGTTTCCTGTAATTGTGTTATGTTCTTCAGATTGTGTCATCAGAATTAAAGAAAACTGGCCTCACCAAAGAACATCCCAAGGCTATTAATTAAAATGTCAAAGAAAAAAAAGAATCCTATAATATTTCAAGAACAGTGAGACACAGATGTCCTATTGACTTTTGGATGTTCTCCCTCAGGTTATCAGATGGTCTTCAAAATTGCTTTAATTTCACCTGCGAAAAAATTAAGTTCCTTTAATTTATCATTTTAATTTCATTTTTATAATGTATTTTTGGATTAATTTGCAGGTCATGTCTCATGTGTGCACTGGTTCCCTGCTTATACCTTATAATTATGCCCGCTAGGAGACAAAGCTCTGGTCATCAGAACTAGCCATACAATCATTGATAATAGGATCTTCTTAAAGATTTACATTTTTACTATTTGTTCATGGTGGTTGCAGTGACTGTTAAGTGATGGACATTCCATATAGCAAGGTCATGCCATGTAGGTGACGGATCGGGTGGCTTGGTATTAAGTTTACCACTGAGTAACTATGAAGACTTTAAATCTCTAGTAGTAATACTCATAAATGGGAGGTCTCTAGACAGAAAGCCACAACCAATGTTGTCCACCATGTTGGTGCAGCGTACATCATGATTGGGTGCAGACACCTGAAGCGGCAGCAAGGAATTGAAGGACTTCTGTGCTGTTGTACTTACTGATACATGGATAATTTAAAGACAACGTGAGACCAGCAATGGGTACTTGTTGGCCAACAGGTACTTCCTGCAACCTTCCATGAGCATGCATGTTTATTTCAATGGGAAGAGGTAGACAAGCTATTGCCAGACATTTTTGCAGCATGCTTGATCAACCTCAACCCTTAACCCTAAATCTGAAGTCAAAGAACACTGTCTACAGGCCAGTGATTGCTAACCTCTGGGACTCCAGCTGTGGTCAAACTACGACTCCCAGTCTGCTCCATTCATTTCTGGAGTTCTAAAATAAGCCAAGCAAGTGTGCATCTTGGGAGTTGTAGTTTTACCACAGCTGGAGTGCCAGAGGTTAGCCATCACAACTATAGGCTAATGTGTACTGGCAGCTTTATTTGCCCAGGAGCTGACTTGCCAATGTGATAAAAGGCACGATCCACCATGTTACCTGCTCAGCTGATGGACATGTCTGTTTTAGCAACTACTTGCATTTCACATGAAATAACAATTTTAGAGTATTCATTCTTATGACACGCTCTTGTGCACATCATAGAGTCATAAGAATAGATGCTCTGGAATTGTTAATACATGGGAAATTTAAGTAGTTACAAAAACAGCTATGTCAGGAGAGGTGACAGGTCGTCTTTAAGGTGGAATTGCCAATAGGGATAAGACAGAGACAGATCGTAATCTAATGTCACTGGTTTACATGATAAATTGCAGTAATTAAACAGAGGAGGTGACTGACGGCAATAGGAAGAGACAACATCTATCTTATGTAAATTTGGTCCCATAGAGCTAATGCCTCCTAAATCTAATGAATGCAACTGCAACATATAAAGCTACGTAATCCAGAGACGGATGTGTACATAAGTGGGGAAAACTGGACTTTTTTGCTGGTTACATATATTGTATGCAGAGTATCACTGACATTACAATTATCTTCTCGGCCAAAAGTCCAAACCAACAGTATCACTGCCATATAGGAAACTGGCCTATTAAAATGTAGCTTTTATTATTCTCTTGATAATATATATATATATATATATATATATATATATAGTGATGGGCGAACATCGGCCAGGACGATACGCAAACGCGCGTCCGCGATCAAATGTTCGCGAACTGCGCGTTCGCATTGCGCTCATTGAATTTAATAGCAGGCGAACCTGAAAAACCTTCAGGTCATATTTGCATCCACCAAATTCTTACTAGAAGTGCACAAATAGTCCCACAACATGGACAGTGATATACCAGAGGGGGATCAATGGCAAAAATTCCCCAAAAAATATGTATTTTAATCAGGGGCCATTTTTATGCGTCTTAAAGGGAAACTCTCAAAAATGTGCCTTGCTGGAGCCTAGAAAATTTTTATTTCCTATCGGTTTGATGTATACAAATGTGCAGCACTCCACGTTTTTGTAGTCCATAAAAAAAATGCATACGTTAACAATTTTTTTTTCCTACCATGGAACTGTATGGTGAATGGACTCCACTGTACGGCATCCGTCTGATGCATCTGTTAACGCATAAATTTTTTCTATGCATTAAATGGATGGCAAAAATAGAATGTGAACCCAGCCTTAGTGTCAGAATAAGCACCAGTACACATCGGAGCAGTGTGGCGGAGAGGGGAGGCCGCCATGTACTGACAGAGCTCTACCTGGTCCTGGTGGTCAGGGATGAGTACTGTGTTTCGCAAGGATCATTTTCTACTGGGATATACAGGGCACAGTATAATACACTAGAATCTATATAATATGAAGATATTAGCCCTACCCCCGAATAATAATACAATTAGGTGGTCATTTATTATATAGAAATACGTCTATGTGAGGTGAATTTCTGACACAGATTTTGGCGCAAAGGTCCTTAGCACCGCAATCTGCATATTTTTCCCGCTTATGTCAGGTCTAAAAAAAGATGGCGTGAGCAAGGAAAGGGATACAGTTATGGCCATCTAGTTATTGGATACCACCGCCATACATTGACCGGATAACACCTCTGTACAGTGACCGGATAACACCACCATACCGTGACCGGATAAAAGGGTATAAGAGGGCACAGTACAGGGAATGACTAGGGGATCCCCGATAATTTTAAAGCCCCCCTCAAACCCTGCTCTTATTGCTCCTCCTCCCCCCAGCTACCATCCTCCTCTGACTCCTCTTCAGACTCCTTCTGACTTGTCTCAAATGGAGTATCTCCCCTGGGAACTCATTCAGCATTGCGACTTCCTTATCTTCCTGCTCCTGCTCCTCGACGGCTTGATCAATAACACGACGCACTGCATGCTCCAGAAAGAAGGCGTAAGGTACGATGTCACTGATGGCTCCCTGGCTGCGACTGACCAGTTTGGTGATCTCATCAAATGGCCGCAGAAGTCTGCATGTGTCGCTCATGAGCAGCCACTGGCACGGTGAAAAGAAACGAAGCTCTCCAGAACCTGTCCTGCTGCAGAGTTTGTACAGGTAGTCGTTAACGGCACGTTGCTGCTGGAGCAGACTATCAAGCATATACAAGGTGGAGTTCCAGCGCATCGGGCTGTCACAAATCAGACATCTGGCGGGCAGGTGGTGTCACCGCTGAACATCAGCAAGGCAAGACATGGCCGTGTAAGATCTTCTAAAATGGCCAGAGATTTTCCTGGCCTGCCGCAAAACGTCCTGGACCCTGGGGTATTTGGCAACGAATCGCTGCACGACTAAGTTCAGGACGTGTGCCATGCACGACACCGTGTGTCATTTTGCCCTGTTTCAGCGCGCTCAGCAGATTGGCACCGTTGTCGCACACCACTTTACCAACTGTCAAATTGAGCGGTGTTAGCCACTGATTGGCAGCAGTGCAGGACCGGTGTGGCTCTTGGCTTCCAGGCACAACAGCTGCAGCACAGCATGGCAACTTCCCACCTGGCACGTCAAATAGGTTCTGGGGAGCTTGGGGGGTGCAGCGGAAGAGGCGGTAGCAGTGAAAAAGGAGGAGTCAGCCGAGGAGGAGATGGAGGATGGAGTAGGAGGAGGAGAAGAAGAGGTGGCAGGCCTGCATGCAATCTGTGGAGGTAACACCAAATCCACACGGGTGCCAAGGGTTACATGCTTGATGGCCGTCAGAAGGTTCACCCAGTGGGCAGTAAAAGTTATGTACCTTCCCTGCCCGTGTTTGCTAGACCACGTGTCTGTGGTCTGATGTATCTTGGCACCGACACTATGTGCCAGAGATATATTAACTTTCCGCTGAATGTGGCCATATAGTTAAGGGATGCCCTTCTGGGAGAAATATTTCCTTCCGGGGACCTTTAATTGCGGTGTGCCAATGGCCACAAATTTTCTAAAGGAATCCGAGTCCACCAATTTATATGGCAGTAGTTGGCGGGCTAGGAGTTCCGACAAGCCAGCGGTCAGCGGTTCGGCAAGAGGATTATCCGATAAACGCGACGACAGCACAGTAGAAGGTGGAGTGGAGGACAAATGGGAGGAGAAGGAAAAGTAGAAGGAGAAGAGACAGGAGGTTGAGCATCGGGAGTGTGGCTTTGTGGGTTCTGACGGTGTTGCTCCCACTGGGCTCGGTGATGGGAGGCCAGGTGCCTTCTTAAACGGTCGTCCCTAGGTGAGTGTTGGGCTTACCACGACTTATGCGTTGACAGCACAGGCTACAGATGGCAACACTATTGTCAGCAGCTGACACGTTCAAAAAAACCTACACTACAGAGCCATGTGCCAGCGTCTTGGGAGCGCAAGATGTGACTGTGCATGGCTCGCTCCAGATACATTTGCAGTCTGCTTTTTGCCTCCTGTGCACTGCGAGTTCTGTTTCTCCTCCTCCTCCCTATCTGCTACTCCGTCTCTCCCTCTGAACTCCCCTCTTCCTCTCTTGTGGGCACCCACGTGACGTCCATCGTCACATCATCATCGTCACCTTCACCACTGCTGACATTAGCAATCTCGGAGTAGGCAGAAACAGCGGGGACCACCCTCATTGGGTTGATCTGGGTACTGTCGTTAGACCGCTGGGTGGCGGCCGTTGCTACCTCCTCTTCCTCATCCGATGCCAAGAATGGCTGCGCATCGGTATGGTAAAGGATGGGAAAATAATTCCTCTGACTCGAGTAGAGGGGCTATGGTGGTGGTGGTAGTGGTGTCTTTGGGGGTGCACACAGCAGAGAGTGAGGAGGGTGCAGATTCAGAGGATGAGGAGGGTGCAGAAGCGGAAGGCCGAGTGAGCCATTCAACCAACTGTGGTGTGTCCTTTGACATAATCGCACGCACCTTCTCCAACTTCTCACTTATGCTCTGGCCTGGTGCACCTTCCCGACCCCTCCCACCCCCGTGGAACGTCCTGCCTCTTCCTGCCTGTCATTTTCAAAATTACCCTGTGCCTAATTCCCTAGAGAAGAGCAGTATTTGTGGAAGCAGGTATATGGAAGGCCTCAATCAGTTGTTAGTTGAAGCAGGTATATCAAAACCAGCAATCTCTTATTTTGTGGACGCAGGTATATGGAAAACCTCTTCCACTATTTTCTGGAAGCGTATATATGGCAGGACTCAATCAGTTTTCAGTTGAAGCAGGTACATATCAAAACCCGCAATCTGTATTTTGTGGATACAGGTATATGGATAACCTCTACCACTATTTTGTGGAAGCTGATATATGGAACGCCTCAATCAGTTATTAGTTGAAGCAGGTATATCAAAACCCGCAATCTGTATTTTGTGGACGCAGGTATATGGAAAACCTCTATCACTATATTGTGGAAGCTGATATATGGCAGGCCTCAATCAGTTGTTAGTTGAAGCTGGTATATCACCCTCAAGCAGTAATTTTGTGGATGCAGGTATATGGAAAACCTCAATCACTATTTTGTGGAAGCTGATATATGGAAGGCCTCAACCAGTTGTTAGTTGAAGCAGGTATATCAAAACTTGCAATCTGTAATTTGTGGACGCAGGTACTGTATATGGAAAACCTCTACCACTATTTTGTGGAAGCTGATATATGGCAGGACTCAATCAGTTGTTAGTTGAAGCTGGTAGATCACCCTCAAGCAGTAATTTTGTAAACGCTGGTATATGGAAAACCTCTATTACTATATTGTGGAAGCTGATATATAGCAGGACTCAATCAGTTGTTAGTTGAAGCTGGTATATCACCCTCAAGCAGTAATTTTGTGGACGCAGGTATATGGAAAACCTCTACCTCTATTTTGTGGAAGCTGATATGGAAGCCCTCAATCAGTATTTTCTGGAAGCATACAAATGCACTATAATATACTTTCTATGTTAAAAGTATATTATAAGTATATCACAACCCTCTGTGTATCACACCTATCGATAGCACAACGTTTCCAGTCCTTAAAAGGACTTTTGTGGCCCTATTAGCTAGCGTTTGGTGTCCCTAAGTTCCAAACAGCCTGTCCTTGCTCCAAAATGCAACCCCTGCCTACATTGGCAAAACACATAATGTAAAATGGCTGCCAGATCGGGTTCTGTTATAGGGTGGGGGTGTGTCCACGTGCTGAAACGTCTCAATTGGCTGTCCTGTCCCACCTGATGGATGTGTCATGGGTCAAAGTTCGGTGCAATGCACCGCGAATGTGCAAAGTTCGCCGCGAAACGACCGCCGGGCGAACCGCAAGGCCATCTCTATATACACTGAACAAAAATATAAACACAACACTTTCGGTTTTGCTCCTATTTTGCATGAGCTAAACTCAAAGATCTGAAACTTTTTCTACATACACAAAAGACCCATTACTCTCAAATATTGTTCACAAATCTGTCTAAATCTGTGTTAGTGAGCACTTCTCCTTTGCCGAGATAATCCATCCCACCTCACAGGTGTGGCATATCAAGTATCCCAAACATGCTCAATGGGTGACATGTCCGGTGAGTATGCTGGCCATGCAAGAACTGGGATGTTTTCAGCTTCCAGGAATTGTGTACAGATCCTTGCAATATGGGGCCGTGCATTATCATGCTGCAACATGAGGTGATGGCCGTGGATGAATGGCACAACAATGGGCCTCAGGATCGCGTCACGGTATCTCTGTGCATTCAAAATCAGTGGCGTCGCCGGAGGAAGCCAGAGGCGGCCACGGCCCCCCCTACATCATGCTGTGCCCCCCCATGTGCCCCCCCAACTAAAATGCCCCCCTAAGTGAGCCGCCAGCGTCTTCACACAGCGTCCGGCTGCAAAGCAGAGTGAGGAGGGGAGAAACATAGAAACATAGAAACATAGAATGTGTCGGCAGATAAGAACCATTTGGCCCATCTAGTCTGCCCAATATACTGAATACTATGGATAGCCCCCGGCCCTATCTTATATGAAGGATGGCCTTATGCCTATCCCATGCATGCTTAAACCCCTTCACTGTATTTGCAGCTACCACTTCTGCAGGAAGGCTATTCCATGCATCCACTACTCTCGGGGCATGCACGGCAGTTCCCGATAGGCTCCGCCCACCTCCCAGGCTGGAAAGGCAGTGAGTGCAGAGCCAGTAGCCGGAGCAAGAATGAACTGAAGATGCAGAACTGAAGTCCAGACTCCAGGCAAGGCAGTGATTCAAGCGTCCCAGAGTGAGTGACAGTCCCTGAGTGCAGAGTCCCACCCTGTGTAATTAGGTGAGAGGAGGGGAGAGGCGGCCATTATATTAATAACAAAGAGGGGGACATTATATTAATAATAAATAGGGGGCCAATACATTAGTATTAATGTAATGACCCCCTCTTTGTTATTAATATAATGGCCCCCTCTTTATTATTAATGTAATGACCCCCTCTTTATTATTAATGTAATGGCCCCCTCTTTATTATTAATGTAATGCCCCCCCTCTTTATTATTAATATAATGGCCCCCTCTTTATTATTAATGTAATGACCCCCTCTTTATTATTAATGTAATGGCCCCCTCTTTATTATTAATGTAATGGCCCCTCTTTATTATTAATATAATGGCCCCCTCTTTATTATTAATGTAATGGTCCCCTCTTTATTATTAATGTAATGGCCCCCTCTTTATTATTAATGTAATGACCCCCTCTTTATTATTAATATAATGGCCCCCTCTTTAATAACAAAGAGGGGGCCATTATATTAATAACAAAGAGGGGGCCATTATATTAATAATAAAGTGGGGGCTATTATATTAATAATAAAGAGGGGGCCATTATATTAATAACAAAGAGGGGGCTATTGTGTTATTAACAAAGAGGGGGACATTATAATATACTGGGGAAATAATATTACATAGAAACATAGAATGTGTCGGCAGATAAGAACCATTTGGCCCATCTAGTCTGCCCAATATATCTGAATGCTATGGATAGCCCCTGGCCCTATCTTATATGAAGGATGGCCTTATGCCTATCCCATGCATGCTTAAACCCCTTCACTGTATTTGCAGCTACCACTTCTGCAGGAAGGCTATTCCATGCATCCACTACTCTCTCAGTAAAGTAATACTTCCTTATATTACTTTTAAACCTTTGCCCCTCTAATTTAAAACTGTGTCCTCTTGTGGTAGTTTTTCTTCTTTTAAATATGCTCTCCTCCTTTACCGAGTTGATTCCCTTTATGTATTTAAAAGTATTATCATATCCCCTCTGTCTCTTCTTTCTTCCAAGCTATACATATTAAGGTCCTTTAACCTTTCCTGGTAAGTTTTATCCTGCAATCCATGTACTAATTTAGTAGCTCTTCTCTGAACTCTCTCTAGAGTATCTATATCCTTCTGGAGATATGGCCTCCAGTACTGCGCACAATACTCCAAGTGAGGTCTCACCAGTGTTCTGTACAGCGGCATAAGCACTTCACTCTTTCTACTGCTTATACCTCTCCCTATACATCCAAGCATTCTGCTGGCATTTCGTGCTGCCCTATTACATTGTCTTCCCACCTTTAAGTCTTCTGAAATAATTACTCCTAAATCCCTTTCCTCAGATACTGAGGTCAGGACTGTGTCAAATATTCTATATTCTGCCCTTGGGTTTTTACGCCCCAGGTGCATTATCTTGCACTTATCCACATTAAATTTCAGTTGCCAGAGTTCTGACCATTCTTCTAGTTTTCCTAAATCCTTTTCCATTTGGCGTTTCCCTCCAGGAACATCAACCCTGTTACATATCTTTGTGTCATCAGCAAAAAGACAAACCTTCCCATCGAGGCCTTTTGCAATATCACTTATGAAGATATTAAACAAAATTGGTCCCAGTACAGATCCCTGTGGAACCCCACTGGTAACATGACCTTGTTTTGAATGTTCTCCATTGACTACAACCCTCTGTTGTCTGTCACTCAGCCACTGCCTAATCCACTCAACAATATGGGAGTCCATGCTCAATGACTGCAGTTTATTGATATTATGGGGAATGGGGGACTATCTGTCTGGCTCTAGCACAGTATTGGGGGGCAGCAGGATGACAGTGTTGAGACACCAGAAAGGAGAGGATGAGAGTAAAGTGAGGAACCTAAAAAAAATTCTGTGAAACTCTGCAGAGACGAGAAGCAGCTGAAAGAAAGTATCATGGCGGTCTTATCTCTGAATGAAGACGTCGAGGAGAGTCTACATCACAGGAGACGTCACTGGATGTAACAGGTATGGGGCGGTATTATACTGTAATAATAATGTCCATGCACATATCTGTTTCACAGTAGGGTTGGGGGAGGAGATTGAGAATATGGCCCACCCTGCCGCATTCGGCCCCAGACTTCAGGTCACACTGTGTGTGTTCTGAATTCTGGGGGGTTACACCCATCTACTACATTATCTGTACTCAGAGTTATCACCGTGTTATCTGTGGTGTTACATAGGACTGCAGGTGATCTACTACAGTATCTGTTAAAAGGGGATTGCCTGGGGTAGGGGGGGCGCAATTTTTGGCTTGCCCCGGGTGCTGGCAACCCACGCTACGCCACTGGGGGAGGGAGAGGCGTGTCCCTTCCCCTTCCTCTGATAGGCTGCCGGCCTAGTGCCTGCAGCCTATCAGAGGCCGACGCAGGCGGCGCGATGACGTCATCGCGCCGCCTGAGCCTTACAGCGCGGGACACAGAAAAAGTCTGCATCGCATCGCTGACACTGAGGTAAGTATAAGTGTGTTTTTTTTGTTTGTTTTTTTACAATAGTGTTACTGGCACATTATGGGGGCTTATTACAATGGGGGGGGGACTTAATACTGGCACATGATGGGGGGGGACTTAATACTGGCACATGATGATGGGGGGGGACTTAATACTGGCACATGATGATGGGGGGGACTTAATACTGGCACATGATGATGGGGGGACTTAATACTGGCACATGATGATGGGGGGACTTAATACTGGCACATGATGATGGGGACTTAATACTGGCACATGATGATAGGGACTTAATACTGGCACATGATGATGGGGACTTAATACTGGCACATGATGGGGGGGGCTTAATACTGGCACATGATGATGGGGACTTAATACTGGCACATAATAGGGGGGACTTAATACTGGCACATGATGATGGGGGGACTTAATACTGGCACATGATGATGGGGGGGACTTAATACTGGCACATGATGGGGGGGGACTTAATACTGGCACATGATGGGGGGGGGACTTAATACTGGCACATGATGATGGGGGGGACTTAATACTGGCACATGATGATGGGGGGACTTAATACTGGCACATGATGATGGGGGGAACTTAATACTGGCACATGATGATGGGGGGACTTAATACTGGCACATGATGGGGGGCTTATTACTGGAACATGGGGGGGGCTTAATACTGGCACATGATGGGGGGATTAATACTGGTACGTAATGGGGGGGCTTATTACTGGCACGTAATGGGGGGGCTTATTACTAGCACGTAATGTGGGGCTTATTACTGGCACATTGGGGGGCTTATTACTGGCACGTGATGGGGGGCTTATTACTGGCACGTGATGGGGGCTTATTACTGGCACGTGATGGGGGCTTATTACTGGCACGTGATGGGGGGCTTATTACTGGCACGTGATGGGGGCTCTTGTTACTGGCACGTGATGGGGGCTTATTATTGGCACATTGGGGGGCTCTTGTTACTGGCAGTGGCACGTTATTGAGGGCACTTATTACTGGCACATTATTGGTGGGCACTATAGCGGCATCTATTGAGGCCACAAAGAAGGGGTGTTTTATATGGGGGGCTCTGTACAGTAGCATTTTATACTGGGGCACATTATGGTGGGTACTATGGAGAAGGGGAGACAGGAGTACTCTGGAGTCATCTACGGGGGGCAGTAAGAAAGGGTATTTTATACTTGCAAATTATGGGGGACACTGAGGGCATCTACTGGGGCACGATATATGGGGCATTTTATACTGGTACATTATGGGGGGCACTAGCAGGAAGGGGGGAGAGGAGCACTATGGAGGCATTTACTGGGGCACTATATAGTTTTTTTTTTATACTGGCACATTATGGGGGACATTAGCTCAACTGGGGGCATAAGGGGGTATGTTTTGCACATTATAAGAAGAATTATTTCTACTGGGGGGCATTATGGTGGGTATTATTACTCCCCTATGGTATGACCCCCTAGTAGCAGCACCAGCCTCTCCCTGCTCTGCTATCCCTCTGCCCCTTCTCCAAATCCTTATTATGAAATCTTTCTCATTAGGATAAAACACAACATCAGCTCCGCCGAGCCCCCGGCCAAAGTGTGGAAGTGGCGTCCGAGATCCCCAAGGGCCAAGCCCAGTAACTGTTCATGTGAAATATGTTTATTTTATATATGTACACTCCTGTGAGAGGCGGGGAGGGAGATCTGTGGATGACGCTGTTATGGAGGGGGAAATGGGGATGACACTGTCATGGGGTGGATCTGTGGATGACACATATAGCATAAGATGCTATATACGGTATGTGGCATCCACAGATCCCCCCCATAGCAGTGTCATCCACAGATCCCCCTCTCTATAAACGTGTTATCCACAGACAGCTGGACTTTTCTTCCCTGTTGCGGTTTTAGGTATTGGGTAAAGTATTGCAGCATTTCTAAGCATACTTGTGTAGTGTACGGGGACTGTAATGCCCGTCACTACAAAAGGGTCACTTGGTGTGCCGTCGCCCCCCCTTATTTATGGGGAAGTTGGTATATGTCATCTTTATAAAATGTAATGTAATGTAATGCTATGTATTCCCCTGTTACTGTGAAACTTGCATGTACAGGCCTGCTAGGGGTGTCATTCCAGCTCTTAGTCACTAGAGGGAGCTAGGGAGCCCTAGTTTATATAAGGCCCAGTCAGGGAAAGGAAAGTCAGTCTAGTCTAAAGCCAGTCTACAGCAGTTGGAGTTTAGACTATGTCAGAGTCAAGTCCAGGCCGGAAGCCTGCAGACCAGGAGAGGGTATTACAGTCCCTGTAACCGGGTTCCAGATTCAAAGAGAAGGTTCCCCTCCTGAGTTCACCTATGCAGAAGCAGGAACACCTCGAGTTCAGAAGTTTCCAGAGTCTGTGCTGAGAGAGACAGAGGCATGTCAAGAAAAGCAAGAGGTACTCAAGACTACAGAGGAGGTACTTGATAGAGATAAAACCAAGGATATACGCCAGAGCTAGGGCATTGGACCTTGGAGAAGAGTTTCTATGTTCCAGGATCAGTCAGGAATAGAGTGCAAGCTTCCTGTACTACAAGTCCTGTGTTTAACACTCTGAAGTCACCTTGCTATACATATATTGCCTGCATCAACTGTATTGAAAATCAACTGTCTGCAAAGGAACTGCGTTTCCGTTAATGTCCCTATATGATGACTACTAAAGTTTGAGTTCTGCTTTAACATCACGTGGTTCCTCAATTATTCCTGCTATCAGCAAACGGCGTGCCACCGTTTAATTGGCACTGGCGTCACGAACATTTCTCATCATCACCTGCCCTTGCAGAGAGTCAGCCGTCTCAGGTTAGTGTCTATTGCACTACAACACCCAGGAACATTTCTACACCTAACTTGAGTACGCTGCACCTCTCTTTTGGCGTCATGAACAGGATACGCACGCTTTCTAGTGCAAGAAGCGTGAACTTTGTGCCTTATACAGTGGCCCTGTGACCAAAGTGACAAATTGCCTGTTTTATTTAAAGTGGACTTTGTGGACTGAAAATCCTACCCAAAGTGTTCCTAAAATCTCTAAAAAGCGCTATGCAGTGTTGCGCTATCAAGAGGAAGAAAATCGCCACATTGGAGTGTGGTTTTATGGACTTTTCATCATCCTGCTTGCTGTCAGTGAATAGACAGCGTTTATATCCAAAGATGGCCGCTGAGGCTACTGAAATAGCTGCTGCGTCATCTTCATCCCGAAAAAGCGGGAAAAATTGGCGCCTTTCTGAGGAAATAGCGGGAAGGAGTTCAAGGTCAGGCGCCACTGCTTATCTGGACATTTGCATGTCGGCCAGCATGGACTCCGCCTTCCATATACTGGAATACCTGGGGGGCGGCCTCCCAGTGCAAGGGGAGGAGCTGGCTGATCTTATTGGCGCCACCCTATCGCTCTCCAGAGAAGGATCGAGCATGTTGGAGAGTGAGCACCGCTTTGCTGCAACGTCCGCGCCTGAAATACCAAAAATGAATGATATTGGTGTAGAGCCAGAAGAGGCTCCACCGGTCTACTCTCCGGGACCGGAGAAACCCGCCTACCCGCCACGGGAGAAAGAACCAGAGCCCTGCTATGGCTCTTGGAGAGACTTCTTTCAGCCCTCTTTCAAGTGGTCCTCACTAATGGCAGAGATCCGGGAGGCCGCTATAAAGCGGAATACAAAGACTAAAATCTATTATGAGGAATTGACCAAGACTATCCATGAACGACACACCAACACCCAACCCCGCCTGGAAAGGAGAAAGGGGTTGGTGGTGTCCTTTGACAAAGCCCGTGGCTACGGGTTCATACAAGATTACCTGACTGGCAGAGACCTATATGTTAACAGAAGATCTGTCAAGAGAGACTACCTCCCTTCCTATCAGCACAGCCTCCGCGAGGGAGAGGAAGTGGAGTTCACCCCTGCCGAGAGCCTGAGAGGCCCTTATGCAACTGCTGTGACCCGTCCCAAGCGAGAACCTGAGGACTGGGAGGCAGAAGAAGAAGACTACTCTGGCTGCGAGCGGGAACCGGAACGCTCTCCAGAGCCGGCCCATCACGCCTTCCAGGAGCGGAGATCCTTCATTGGGCCTAACGTCTTCTGGCAGCCAACCGTGTTGGAAAAATGGGTGAGCCCCTATCCTTCCCCCGAGCTGCCTCGTCGGGAGAAGACCATACAAGATATGGGAAAACTTAAAAGGACTTCGCAATACCTTTGAGAACATCCGGAGGGGTCGGAGACCCGATGCATCACCAGAACCTGCAGAGGCCGAGTCCGCGCCATCGTTGACTGTACCTGCGCCGGCGGCGCCAGCAGATGACAGCGACTCTGACACGGGGAGCATCGGTGAACAGATCGTCCGGCTGGAGGAGAAGTTGCGGGAGCTGCGCAAGATCGCGACCGCCAGGATCCAGACGCCGCCAAAGAAGGACGAGGTAAGGGTGCCTGTCACCACCCGTAAACCACCGTCTGCTAATGTTGCTCCGTCAAGGCCCCAAGGAAGACCCGTTATTCCTGTGAGTTGCTGCACCGAGCCCACCGAACCGCTTGCGGCGGCGGTACCAACTGTCTTACATCCCACAATTATCATGCCGGGACCAGTACGGTCCATCCAAGGGTTTACCCCTAGGCCCATGGGGCCAATACCTATTAGGGGCCCCTTTACCTTGCAGCTGCCCCCTAACACCGTTATGTGGGCCCATCCTCCTGTAGAGGACTACTACAGGCCGTATTTGCCAGCAGAGCCGGGTAATGACGATATACCCCTGTGAATCAGCCTGCTAGGCCTTTGATTTATTTCACCAAAGAATGATGTTATTAACCCTTCCAGGACAGGAGTCCTATGTTTCCTGGTCGTTTGTTGCTGCTGCCAGTTCATCCACGGCTCAGTGGTAGGTGTTAACCACTGAAATCACAAGGTCAACAAAGCCAAGTTTGTTTCCAGGATCTCCTGCCTGCTTTTTCTATCCCACGCCAAGTTGTGCCTGTTCCTTTGTTGCACCTTTTACCTTAACCCCCTTTTCAGGTTGATCAGGGGTATTACAGCACTTGTTTTATATTATACCATTTTATTGTGCAACTTGATACTAAGGAACCATGCCCGGAGACAGACTCAAAAGAACCTGAGCCTCTGAGATTCTTACTCTTTTTAAAGTGAATGTGCCCAGAGATATACTCCACCGCACGAGAGCCTCTGTGATTTAATAGGAAAATAACCTGGGTACGGACTCATGTTTGTTCTTTGAGCCTCCAAGAACTTTTATACTGTTTTATCTATTTTGCTGTTCTATTATGGACTTATTCATTGTCATGGACTATCCTGGTTATAATGTTACGCTGTGCCAGGTCAGCGCCCCAGTTCCATTCACTATCCTGAGAAGAAGAGAACGACGCCCCTTGTCACCAACCTTCACCTTTGCCAATTGGACCTGATATGAATGTAAATGCAGATAAATTACATATATGTATGCCTGCATGTCTCTTTTTTCTGTTTCAGGTAGAGATTCCAGTTGGGCGAGCCCTGATGGAGTACGAGGTCGTACTCAGCTTAAAGCAGTGGGGTATGTAGTGTACGGGGACTGTAATGCCCGTCACTACAAAAGGGTCACTTGGTGTGCCGTCGTCCCCCCTTATTTATGGGGAAGTTGGTATATGTCATCTTTATAAAATGTCATGTAATGTAATGCTATGTATTCCCCTGTTACTGTGAAACTTGCATGTACAGGCCTGCTAGGGGTGTCATTCCAGCTCTTAGTCACTAGAGGGAGCTAGGGAGCCCTAGTTTATATAAGGCCCAGTCAGGGAAAGGAAAGTCAGTCTAGTCTAAAGCCAGTCTACAGCAGTTGGAGTTTAGACTATGTCAGAGTCAAGTCCAGGCCGGAAGCCTGCAGACCAGGAGAGGGTATTACAGTCCCTGTAACCGGGTTCCAGATTCAAAGAGAAGGTTCCCCTCCTGAGTTCACCTATGCAGAAGCAGGAACACCTCGAGTTCAGAAGTTTCCAGAGTCTGTGCTGAGAGAGACAGAGGCATGTCAAGAAAAGCAAGAGGTACTCAAGACTACAGAGGAGGTACTTGATAGAGATAAAACCAAGGATATACGCCAGAGCTAGGGCATTGGACCTTGGAGAAGAGTTTATATGTTCCAGGATCAGTCAGGAATAGAGTGCAAGCTTCCTGTACTACAAGTCCTGTGTTTAACACTCTGAAGTCACCTTGCTATACATATATTGCCTGCATCAACTGTATTGAAAATCAACTGTCTGCAAAGGAACTGCGTTTCCGTTAATGTCCCTATATGATGACTACTAAAGTTTGAGTTCTGCTTTAACATCACGTGGTTAGTCAATTATTCCTGCTATCAGCAAACGGCGTGCCACCGTTTAATTGGCACTGGCGTCACGAACATTTCTCATCATCACCTGCCCTTGCAGAGAGTCAGCCGTCTCAGGTTAGTGTCTATTGCACTACAACACCCAGGAACATTTCTACACCTAACTTGAGTACGCTCCACTTGTGTAAATGTATCATTGTTATAGCTGCCCCCCCCTACTTTTGTCCTGGCCCCCAGTGTGCCCCCCCAAAATTTGAAAGCTAGAGACGCCACTGTTCAAAATGCCATCAATAAAATGCACCTGTGTTCGTTGTCCATAACATACACCTGCCCATACCATAACCCCACCACCACCATGGGCCACTCGATCCACAACGTTGACGTCAGCAAACCGCTCACCCACACGACGTCACACACGCTGTCTGCCATCTGCCCAGAACAGAGAAGACTGGGACTCATCCGTGAACAGAACGCCTCTACAATGTGCCAGGCGCCATCCAATGTGAGCATTTGCCCACTCAAGTCGGTTACGACGACGAACTGCAGTCAGGTCCATAACCAGATGAGGACGACGAGCATGCGGATGAGCTTTCCTGAGACGGTTTCTAACAGTTTGTGCAGAAATTCTTTGGTTATGCAAACGGATTGTTGCTGCAGCTGTCCAGATGGTTGGTCTCAGACGATCATGAAGGTGAACATGCTGGATGTGGAGGTCCTGGGCTGGTGTGGTTATACGTGGTCTGCGGTTGTGAGGCCAGTTGGATGTACTGCCAAATTCTCTGAAACGCCTTTGGAGACGGCTTATGGTAGAGAAATGAACATTCATTGCACAGGCAACAGCTCTGGTAGACATTCCTGCAGTCAGAATGCCAATTGCACGCTCCCTCAAACGTTGCGACATCAAACTGCACATTTCAGAGTGGTCTTTTATTGTGGGCAGTCTAAGGCTACTTTCACACTCGCATTTGGTGCGGATCCGTCATGGATCTGCACAAACGCTTCTGTTCAGATAATACAACCGTCTGCATCCGTTCAGAACGGATCCGTTTGTATTATCTGTAACATAGCCAAAACGGATCCGACTTGAACACCATTGAAAGTCAATGGAGGACGGATCCATTTTCTATTGTGTCATAGAAAAAGGATACGTCCTCATTGACTTACATTGTGTGTTAGAACGGATCCGTTTGGCTCAGTTTTCGTCAGACTGACACCAAAACGCTGCGTTTTGGTGTCCGCCTCCAAAGCGGAATGGAGGTGGAACGGAACCAAACTGAGCAAAACTGATGCATTCTGAGCGGATCCTTATCCATTCAGAATGCATTAAGGGCAAAACTGATCCGTTTTGCACTGCTTGTGAGATCCGTGAACGGATCTCACAAATGGAAACCAAAACGCCAGTGTGAAAGTAGCCTTAGGCACACCTGTGCAATATTCATGCTGTCTAATCAGCACTTTGATATGCCACACCTGTGAGGTGGGATGGATTATCTCGGCAAAGGAGAAGTGCTCACTAACACAGATTTAGACAGATTTGTGAACAATATTTGAGAGTAATGGGTCTCTTGTGTATGTAGAAAATGTTTCAGATGTTTGAGTTCAGCTTATATTTAAATTAATTAATTAATTAATTAAATTCAAAGGTCATCAAATCAAGATACGAACTTGGTGTTGATCGCTGATCTGAGTTGATTTTGAAGATTATTGCACAGTTTTCTTACTGTCACATAATTTTCAGTGGCCTTGATGATCTGTGGACCATCCAATAATCCATAATAGTTATAATAGTTAAGGATTATAGGAACTGTACACAATTATGAACTCGCAAGGCCTCAGAATTTTTGGTTGTGTGCAAATAAGGCCTCATACAAACGGCCGTTGTTTTGGTCTGCATCCGAGCCGCAGTTTTTGCGGCTCGGATGTGGACCCATTTACTTCAATGGGGCCGCAAAAGATGCGGACAGCACTCCGTGTGCTGTCCGCATCCATTGCTCTTTTCCGTGGCCCCGCAAAAAAAAATATAACCTGTCCTATTCTTGTCCGTTTTGTGGACAAGAATAGGCAGTTATATCAATGGCTTGCCGTGCCATTCCGCAAATTGCGTAACGCACACGGATGCCATCCGTGTTTTGCAGATCCGCAATTTGCGGAGCACAAAACACACAACGGTCGTGTGCATGTAGCCTAACTTTGGTAATAAGACTTACAAACCATAGCACAGGGAAATGTTTCTGCTGTCCATGGTGCGGTCACTGGTGAGGACCTACACAACATTAAGGTCCATAGAATGTGTAAAATTACCTAATAGGAAATATGTAAAATTGAATTGGAATTTAGTGTTTGTAGAATTTTTCTCACAATTTTTTTTTTATACACCTTACAAAATCCCCAATAGACATGCACAGTTATATCCGTGAGCGTGACATGTTATTTCAATGGGAAGGAGTGGCTAAGGCTAGGTTCACATCTGTGGTGGAGGGTCCAGCCAATAAAAAAAAAAAATAGGATGGACTATAGCTACATGCTGGTTTCACGCTGGGCATCTAGCAGATTCCATTATATTTAATGGATCTAGCAGTTCCGGTATTTTGTCCCCATCCTAAAACAGATTACCAGAAATACAAGAGCAGACGTGGATGTAGCCTAAAAGACTTCTGGAAGTGGTTTATCTCAGGTTCTGAATTTGATCTATTGTGTAAAGCCAGACATGTGAGATAAAGTAGTGATCATGGGGGCAGGGATTTTTCTCATCTTCCTCCATAGTCATCCTCATTCTAACCTAGACTGGCTCCTAACAGGACCCAAAACATTCACCTGTCTAGCACATGGAACTGACTTCAGAGTGTTTTTTCATAATAAGATTTTCCCCTGCTGGTAGCCTCAAACTTTTCAATCAGTGCTTATTCATAACAAGATATTTTTTATCTATTGCTGTGCTTGCATCCCCACGTAATGCTTCTCTGGAAAAGAGATGCAAGCTAGTCTCCTTTCCAAAAGGAAAGTAGAACAGAGTATTTCTCATACCAGAAGACCTGATCTTTTTTGGGTAACTACTCTTTTTTTTTTTTTTTTATTAAATTATTTTTTTTTTCCCTTACAAGCAAGATATTAGAAAATTTCAATGCAAAAAATACACAATTTAAATACATTTTTCTATCATGAATGCCAACCACAAACACAATTAATCCTAATTCTCCCCCTCTCCCTCCCTCATTATCGCTGTCCGGGAGACACATCCAATGCGACACTAGATCTTACGACCATGTGAGCCAAGTTCTATCCCATCTAACTTGCTGGCTTTTTTTATGTATAGCAATTTTTTCATATTTCCTCACTTTATCCACCAAGTGGTGCCATTCAGATATCAGCAAGGGATTTTTTGAGCCCCAATTCCTAGCAATTATTACCCTGGCCAACATAAGTGACTTCATCCAAAGCAGATTTTCCCGTCCCTGATCATCATATACGGAGGTGCCTAGAACCGCAATGGTTATATCTATATCCGCATCACATGAAGAGCATCAACGGAGCTGAGAAAAAACATTACTCCAAAAATCCTGGATTAAAGGGCATGCCCACACCAGATGTACAAAGTCTGCACCTTGGGCCTGACACCTGCGGCATCTATCTGAAACATCCTTATAAAACCGAGAGAGAGAGATGGGTGTGTAGTATAAACGGTGTAAAATCCTAAACTGAATTAACCTGTGATTGCCTGATATAGAAATTTTTCGAATATTCCTATAAATTAATTCCCATTTTAGTGTTTTGTTATTACCAATATCTTGACCCCATTTCATCTCACTTCTAAACTTATTCAATTTTGCCATTTCCGCTCTCCATTTACTATAAATTAGTGAGATGGAAATAGTGTTCTGATATAGGTTAAAACACCAATCTATAAATTCATGTGACTTAACCAAAAAAACCTCTTTGTCTTTAGTGCACATTCACTCACCTAAAGAATTATTAGGAACACCATACTAATACGGTGTTGGACGCCCTTTTGCCTTCAGAACTGCCTTAATTCTACGTGGCATTGATTCAACAAGGTGCTGATAGCATTCTTTAGAAATGTTGGCCCATATTGATAGGATAGCATCTTGCAGTTGATGAAGATTTGAGGGATGCACATCCAGGGCACGAAGCTCCCGTTCCACCATATCCCAAAGATGCTCTATTGGGTTGAGATCTGGTGACTGTGGGGGCCATTTTAGTACAGTGAACTCATTGTCATGTTCAAGAAACCAATTTGAAATGATTTGAGCTTTGTGACATGGTGCATTATCCTGCTGGACTCTACCATTTGAATGTCTCAACAGAAATCGAGACTCATCAGACCAGGCAACATTTTTCCAGTCTTCAACAGTCCAATTTTGGTGAGCTCGTGCAAATTGTAGCCTCTTTTTCCTATTTGTGGAGATGAGTGGTACCCGGTGGGGTCTTCTGCTGTTGTAGCCCATCCGCCTCAAGGTTGTGCGTGTTGTGGCTTCACAAATGCTTTGCTGCATACCTCGGTTGTAACGAGTGGTTATTTCAGTCAACATTGCTCTTCTATCGGCTTGAATCAGTCGGCCCATTCTCCTCTGACCTCTAGCATCCACAAGGCATTTTTGCCCACAGGACTGCCGCATACTGGATGTTTTTCCCTTTTCACACCATTCTTTGTAAACCCTAGAAATGGTTGTGCGTGAAAATCCCAGTAACTGAGCAGATTGTGAAATACTCAGACCGGCCCGTCTGGCACCAACAACCATGCCACGCTCAATCAAATCACCTTTCTTTCCCATTCTGACATTCAGTTTGGAGTTCAGGAGATTGTCTTGACCAGGACCACCCCCCTAAATGCATTGAAGCAACTGCCATGTGATTGGTTGACTAGATAATTGCATTAATGAGAAATAGAACAGGTGTTCCTAATAATTCTTTAGGTGAGTGTATATGCGTGCTTCACCTGAAAATATTTATACCTATCCAATGTTTCAGTATCTCTGTGCCCAAATATATCCACTACAGTCCTAATTTCCCCATTATGTATCAATTGCTCAACCCTGGTTATTCCCTTTCTTTCCCAATATAGAGTATTCTCCATCTTATTAAATTCTTTAAAGTGAACATTATACCATAAAGGGGTAAATTTAAATATGTGCGTAATTCCTAAAGTAACTTTAAGTAAATTCCATATGAGTTGCATAGAGTGCGATATACTACAATTTTTTCCCATCTCTCCCATATACCCAGCTTCTAAGATGCTAAATATGTCCTGCTTGGGCCCCTTATAATTTCCAAGAAGTTTGGAGAATGTATAAAAAGGTGCGGCGATATACCACTGTATCTGCGAGGTCAGAAAATAGCCCCGCAGGCAAGGGAGGGACACACCACCATTCTCCTCTGCTAGCCACAAATAATTTCGTTTGATACATACTCTTTTCCTGCCCCAGATTAGTTCATTAAACAATCTTTCTAGAGATTTAAAGTGTACGTCTTCGATGCAAATTGGACAGGGAATCAATTGATATAGTATCTGTGGTAGGAGAACCATTTTAACCAAAGCAATTCTATCCGCCTGCCCCAACGTCAGCTTTTGCCATACATATATTTATTTTTTTATTTTTTCTATCAGTGGGATGATATTCAATTTGGTGTACTCCTTCACTATAGAGCTTATCCGCACCCCCAGATATTCCAGTGAATCTGTTGACCTTAAACATCTGACCTCCCCAACACTTACTGGAGGAGTTTTATTTAGTGGGAGCAGAGCTGACTTCTGCCAGTTCACTTCATATCCTGAGAGGACGCCAAATTCATTTATTATCTGCATCACATAGGGCAAGGCTAAATATCCATCCCTTAAATAAATAAGGACATCGTCGGCATACAAGCTAATTTTATCCTGGAGATCCTGGCACCCAAACCCAAAGATATGAATATCCTGTCTAATACGACATGCCAGGGGCTCCAGAAAAATCGCAAATAAAAGAGGGGATAAGGGGCAACCCTGTCTAGTACCTCGTTGTAATTCAAAGGGGGCCGACAGAGAGCCGCTCACATTTATCCTTGCCCTGGGCGATTCATACAATAATTTTGCCCATTTAATAAAGTTCGGACCGAAATTTATCCTGTGCATTGTTACCCATAAAAACTCCCACTCCATCCTGTCAAACGCCTTAGCGGCGTCTAACGACAGGATGGAGCGGTTCTCTCCCTCTCCCAGGTGGATATTCATTAAAGTTCTTCGTATATTAGTATGAGCTGAACGCTTTGGTATAAAACCTGTTTGATCAGTGTGAATTATCTTAGCTATGACCCTCTTAAGTCTATTAGCAAGTGCATTAGCACCAATTTTATAATCTGTGTTAAGTAAGGAGATGGGCCTATATGACCCCATCTCCAATTCACTTTTCCCCTTTTTTAAAACCAATGTGATATTAGCTTCCGTCATTGACGCGGGTAGATGTCCCTCATTCCAAGACACATTTAACACCTGCAGCAAGTGAGGTAACAACACATCACTATACCGCCGGTATAATTCAAAAGGAAGGCCATCTGTCCCTGGAGATTAATTACCTCTAGTTGTTTTCAGTGCTTCTTCCAACTCCAACAATTGGAGAGGGGAGAGGGGGGGTGCCCCTGACAAAGCTTTAGGAGCGAAACCTGTGTCGGGCAAAGACTAAGACGCTGGGATTTTTAATGCGAATTTTAAAGTGCATGTTTGTAAGTATGTACTAATAAACATTTTAAAAACAGTCACCGGAGCTTCACTATGGTAGGAGCCACTTGTATCCACAGAAACTTTTAGGAAAAGAAAATGGGAATATTAGCAGACTCATCTGGTGTGTACTGGAACCAAGTCCGTGGTTGAACCCTGTTTTGGCCATGTATGAACGTGGATCTTCGCCGCAAAAAATATAAGTAGCCACGGAGGATATCGCATGCACGCTTTTTGTTGGTGGAGTGCCGTGTAAGTACAACCTGTGCACTGCAGGGCAAAACAACCGTACGGATTTACACTATTTTAGTTTTTTCAGTTGCAGGATATCCACAAATAGGACATTTGCAGCCCTCGGTTTTTTTCTAAAAGGAGAAGGAGAAAAGAAAAAAACTGTTTGTATACCGTCTGTTTATGACACGCGCGGTCCAAACCTTATATATATATATATATATATATATATATATATACTCCATGAAAGTGTGATTGACCCCACAACACTCCTCGGACCTGCAGAGCAACATTTTTGCGGACTGGTGATTAGATATCTTTCTTTTTACTAAGAATATGCCATGGTCAATATCTCGGTCCTTTAGCTCTGATCTATATAATGTGGCAAAATAATTAAGAAATTCATGTTCAATATCCACCCTATCTGTACATATGTTTCCCTTACACGATCTGATACTTTTAATTATAGTTGGCTTTTGCTGATTTTTAATCATGGATGCTAGTAATCTCTCTGGTTTACCTGCCTCACAAAACTGTTTTTGCCCTGCGAAAAAAATCTTCTGTTCACATTTATCTTGGAGGTGGTGGTTATATTCCTCCCTTGCCCTAATCAGAGACTGCCGTACAGCTGCACCTTGATCTATGGCTACCTTCCCCTGTAAAATGTGTAACCGCTGTTCCAGATCATTCTCCTTTTTAATATAGGAAGCTTTAAGTTTTTGAATTTTAGAATAGAGAATGCCTCGAGTAAAGGCTTTTAGGGCGTCCCAGACATAATGGTCATGACTCATGAGCAGTACCAACACTGAGATTCCAAAATTCTTCCAGATCACTCCCCAGTGCCCCATGGTCCTGAAGTATGTTAAGCCAATGGGGATTCAATCTGAAGGTACGAACTCCTCCGACAGCCTCCAGATTTTTTACTACTAAGAGAACTGGGGAGTGATCTGAAATCGTATGCGATTCATACTTCATACGGACAATCCTGTTGATAATATCAACTGTTGTAAAAGCAAGGTCTATCCTGGATAAGGCCGTACACGAGCGGCTGAAGCAGGAGTATGCTCTTGCCTCTCCATATAGGTGACGCCAGACATCTATTAATGCCATTTCCTGGCATACATTGGCTAATGGAGACGTCCCTCCAGTTCCCCCCCCCCACTCCTGCCACCTGAGGATATCCTATCCAATGCACAATCCATAACTTCATTAAAATCCCCAAGCAATATAATTGGGCATTCCTCTCTCCGACTTACAAAGTCAAAGAGTTGAGAGATGACATACAAGGAGAAGGGTGGAGGGACATAGACAAAAGCAAATATACATATTGTCCGGGACCATCTACAATGGAGAAACACAAACCTACCCTATTTATCTATTCTTTGTCTGATCGGTTCAAACTGTACTTTATTGTGTATATACACACACTGACCCCTTGTGAAAAGGAAGACAGACAAGAGTGGTACTCGGCCTGTGCCCACTTTTTCCTCATACGCGGCAATGTCTCAGTAGTCAGGTGGGTTTCAATTAGACACACGATCGCCAGAAGGTGTTTACCAATGACATCAGAAACAATTGCTCTTTTAGTTCTGTCCGCTAACACACGGACATTCCATACAAAAGTCTGTCTGTCATTAGATCACATCTATACGGGGTCTAGCACAATTCTTGGGAGACCAATCTCCCCGGCATGTACATCGTAAATATGTCCCCAGACAGCGAATTCCCTCCCTCCATCCCCCTCTCCCAACTCCTCTTTCTGGTCATCCGGGAGTAGCATCCCTCCCCGACAACCCCTTCCTTTCTGCGCTCCTCCCCTCCCCCTTCCCTTCGCCCATATCTAATCTTTATTTAATTAGCAATACCCTCCTGCTCCATCCATAGTACTAGTCCGTCCAATTTCAGGAAAAACAACGTCTTTCCATTGTATATTAATCTAAGAGTTGCTGGGTACATCATGGAGTATTTAATTTTTGCAGCTGCTAACTGTTTCTTCACCTCCCGAAATGCCCTGCGTTTCTCCTGAGTATCTCTAGAGAAATCCGGGTATATCTCAATCCTGGTATTATTATACATCAAATCCCTATTCTCCCTCTTTTCCCTTAGGATTGGGTAACTACTCTTTAACAGAGCTGAGCAAAGAAAACTTGCTTGGCTGCCTGAGAGGCCTTGGTACTTTTTCTCCTGGAGGGTATTGAGTATGTACAGAAGTACACTCCTCTGGGTATCTCCGGGTATCAAATATGCTTAGGAAAGCTAATTTGAATATCTTTCCCAGAAATCCAGAGGAGCATAGCCTAGCCTACAATACTCTGCACACATTCTATGCATACTAGGCGCTCTCCTTAATAACAAAGAGTATCCCCTCAGACAATGCATATACAGTACTTTGCCCAGAATCCCAGAGTAGCAAGTTAGTCTCTCGTTCTCTCTCTTTTTCACTGTCTCCCTCTCATCCCAGAAAGACGAGAGAGTGTTATATACCAACTTTCAGGGCAATTGAAGCTATTTGAGTTTTTTTTTTAAGTTTGGCGATTTGGGCCCAAAATTAATCTCAAGAAATGAGCTCATCTCTGTTCCAGAGCTATAGTAAATCAGGTCATTGTTTGTTCCATTATTACTTCTCTTGGTAAAGCATTGTAAAAATTCCCTATTCTTACTGTAATGAATCCTTTCCTATTCCGACTGCATTTCCTGATCGCAACAGATCAGTCAGGTAATTTCCCAAGACTAGATTAACAGAATTTTGGACCTATTGTAAATCAGATCATTGTTTTTGCCATTACAACCTAATTTAGTTAATATTCTAAAATGTCACTGCTCTAACTGTAAATAATCCTTTCTCATGCAGATGACTGACCTGCAATTCCTGCACATCAATAATATCACCTAGTCTGTTACATGTAATTATTAATATAAATAATCATCAAAACTTTAGCAAACATACAAACAGCAACGCAGCCAAGCAGCATTACAGAAATGGTGGCTGTGAGCCTCCGCTGCACTGTTAAACTTACCTGGAAGCCTTGACCCGCCTCCCACTGCCATCTTCTGGGTGGGTCAGACTGCCAGACCCATTTATTTCCTTTTGCAGGCTATGGCCTGCTTGCCGGCTAGGCCTATCCCCCTCTGCCTTCACGCTCCCCCAAGCTCTTAAAGGCCAGAATGTGCATCTTCACCAGCCAGTGGCCTTAATACTCTGGGTACTTAAGGCAACTTTCCCTATGGTCCCTGAGCAATAGGAGTTCTATCTTCTAGCTAAATTCCTGCTAGGTTTTGTATTTTGTTCTTTGCCCATGAACTGATCTCTGCCTGTTTTCCCGTATTTGACCCTATGCTGCCTGGCCTGATTTTGGATTCATTATCATGGTGCATGTTATTCTGTCAGCACTATGTATCATGCTACTTATTTGATGTGGAACTGCCAAGGATTAGCCCTGTTGAATAACACTGGTGGAAGCATACAGTAAATGTCAAAGTAAGCTTTCGATTTTTGCAGTGGATCTTGTAATAAAATAACTGTTGAGTTTGCAATATTCAAAAGGCCCCCTGTCAGGTATCATGTTAATTACCATGATCAACCAAATCGGGCAGTACACTTGGTTTAATAGGGTTCATCCTGTTGAAAGGTGCTCTTTAAGGGGTTTAGAGTACCAGCTAGAAAGCCCCCATGAATATTTTCTTCCAGCGTACCCCCATGAATATTGCCAAAGTTTCCTCATTATCAAGATCAAGAACAACCCGAGTGCTACCTTAAACATTGTCAGAGTTCCCCCATGAATAGTGTCATAGTGCCCCCATTAAAAGCATCTGCAAGAGTGCCCCCATTAATGGTTCCACAGAACATGAAAAATGCATACACAGTCTCCAGTTCCATCGCCTTCTCCACTTCACAGGGTATTTGTGCAGCGAGCAACAGGGGAAGCATAGAGGATGGGAATAGTTGTACTCACAGTGGAAGTCCTTGCTATGTTGCTCCCTGGGTCGTGCAGTGAAAGGAAAAATGCATACTTTCTTTTCTTCGGAGAACACCCTAGTTTTGGGGCTCCTGCCTGATGTGAAGGGCGCCCTTCATGTAGATGTTTTTTTTAGGCTCTGAATGATGTGATAGCAATGCGAGTGTTGGTGCATGAAATGTGGAGACCAGGTTTTTATGAGTCCACATACTGTGGCAATCCAATAGATGTCTCAGACAGGCAGTCTATACATTTAGCATATGCCATTCTCAAGGCAGTGTATGGGAGGCTGGTTTTTCTCTCCAGGTGTCACGGCTGAGGATGGGAGAAACCCTCAGCCGTGCGATGCCAGAAGATGTTAGTGGCTGCTTGGAGAGGATGACAGAAATAGGGAGCAGGTCACCTCCTAGAGCTTCCCTAATCTGACCCTGACTACTAGCTGCATGAGCCAACCTTGAAGGTAGGAGGGCTCATTCTCCGGAACCTCAGATCCCTACTGACCCTCCGCCGATCCCTGAGCTAGGAACTGGGTAGACAGCCCGTTCCTCCTGGACACGGAGGAACAGGAGTCTCACTGGCCAAGCTGCAAGGAAACAGGATACAAAAACAGACCTATGGATATGGCAGGTGAACTGCACTAGTTCCACCTACCTGCCACAGCCTTGCTGACTGGATCCCTGTGCTGACACGCTGACGTCCACACAATACTTAAAAGGACACAGCCAACACACATACAGACAGGAACCCAGATCCATAGCTACATTAAATAACAAAAGGAAAAAAACATCGACTAAACATCACATAACATTTGCTTTGACCACAAGGGTGGCCCTCACTGGCAGATGGTATTAGGTAGGAGGATGACTCCAGCAGACCATGGCTGAAGTACCCCTCTGACTACTGCTCTCAGCAGAGGCTATATAGGCCCAAGTATCCACACCCACACAGACACACCCAGTGCTCACATACTATGAAGGGAATTAACCCTTCTCACACCAGGGAAGGGAAGACAGCCACTTAAAGGGGACATGCACCCATAAATAAACCTCGTGCACAAACAACAATCACACATACAAAACCTCGTGCACACATACAAACACACCAAGTCAGGTGCAACCGCATGCACTTGACAGCAAGCTGCCTAGCAACCGCTCAGGCCGCTATACTGCCAAAACATCATAAGAACATGTTGCCAACGACAACCACAAGTGAGGCAACATACAAGCGGCCCTCACCTGTGGTTGAAACAACCACACGAGACTGCAGACAACAGCCTGCGGTTTAGGAGTCACGACCATGACCATGGTCGTGACACCAGGCTGTACAATCTCTCCTTTCCCGGCCAAAAGGGTGCAAATGACCTCTCTCACTCTCACTATATAGTAGCTCTGCAGTATCTTCAGTAGAATACAGTCTCTGAACAGAGGTCTCCTTCTGTTCTTTTGATAAGATGGGGAACCTAAAGCTTATTACTGTCACCAGTATGCAGAGAAGTATGTAGCTACAATGTAGGTACGCTATCTTTCTCTGACAAATTCTTTGCAATTTCCCTTATGTGGTCGCTCAACTTTCTGTAGAATCTACTAATTCTTTCCCTCAAGTGTTGGCACATATTCTGCTATTTACCCACAGTTTGAAGTACTCCCTGACCAGCTCAGGTCTCTTGCTGCACACGCATCCACAGCTTGCACTAGACTGGAAGTGGTGGAGCCAGCCCTTCCTACCAACAATAGCTAGGTACTAGGAACCTCAACCTTTCTCCATATACAGCCTTTGGATCATACTGTGCACAAAACACAGTACAGAAGGTTCCAATGCGCATCCTCTTCAATCTGTGAAGGCACTCACAACAAATACTTTTCCAGAATTATAAGTTAGGAGACTGGGAAAGTTTTTGGGGAGAGATGATAAAAATATGAACACAGCAAAGCCATAACTTGAGGTATACCTCCCAAAATTACAATTCCTCAAGCACTTTACTTTTAGGCTGCAGGAAAGAAAACAGCTCTTAAATGTCACAGCACAAAAGGTCATCGTCCCTGTTCAGCGCTGGTCTGTCAGTGGTAAATGTATTGAAAACTTCAGACCCCATACTCTGATAGAAAAGTAACAAGCAGCTTATGTCCTCTGTAAACTGGTGCTCTATGCCTGATCACCATATGGGGGCAGACATGTTCTGACTGTCTGATAAGTGAAACGGCATGGAAGGGATATTACAAGGAAAAGCGTTTTCCTTTGAGAAATATTTCATTTGACATCATGCAGTGCGAGTGGTACAAATATCAGAAATTGTCACCAGTATGGTGTGAAGAACATAAATAAGACCACAAACCACTGACATAAGTAATCATATAACAAGGCTAATTTAGAAAACTACTACAAATTATACAACCAAAATAGCCAGCCACCAAGAGGCTATTCACCAGTGTCCTTAATATGTATACTAGAGGGCAAATCCCTTAAAACTTAACTTTTAATAAAAAATAAAATATAAAATATAATAAAGATGCAAACCTCATTATCTTCTGGTGGTGTGACCCTAACCGATTCGTATTTTAGGGATCAACACACACACCATAGACTGAAAACACATAACAGGGTACACAGCGGTAACAATCGAAATGGGAAAGTAAAACGTGGTGTCCTACCTCATCCAGTGTGTTGGTAGTGTATTGGTAGAATATCCGCTGGAACCGGATCGGGGTTGCTGCAATGAGAAGATAGATAGATCCAGGCATGAACAAGATGGGATAACTGGCCCTATTGGGGGGTGAAAAGCTGGCCCTTTAAGACATAACCATGGAGCACCTTCCCTTACAAGAGCGACTCCATCCGGAACCTGACCCTACTAGCTAGTAATATTGTGAGAGTTCAGTGCCCCAGAGGACCACTGCAAGGGTTAATTATGGCTAAAAGGGCTAATGTTTTTTCATACACTGTGTAACCCACGTGGCTGAATATGGGCAAGGAAATAGTTAATCAGACAGCCTCTTAGTGCAGTTGCCAGGGTGATGGACTGGTCATGCCCCCGTCTGGTTGGTTTATAGTTAATTTAAAGTCTGTCTGGCTCTGTCTATTGTTGGTGGCAGATGCCTGTGAATCTGGCTAAAGCCTGTGTGAAGGAAGAGAATCCATTCTTCAGAAAAACGCTGCAAGAGAAAACCAACTGTGCCAGGAGGCTAACCCTGAGGGAAAGTAGGAAACATTTCAGCGGACTGTTTAGGACCAGGTGAGTGCGTGTGCAGGGAGAGTAAAGATAACTCGAACTTTGCTTCATGTGGAAGGGGTCGTAGCCTCCAGTGCCTACCGCATTTGAGAGACTGGTCAATTTGGAAAGATTGCAAAGTATTCAGAGAGAGAGACTCAGGGAGTATTACCACCATCATTGCCACTGCCTATACACAACCATTGGGAAACGTGAGCTCTGTGTTATGCCTCAGAACTGTTTGTATTGCCGTTATCTGTACTACAAAACTCATTATCATCAGATGGTTGTTTGTTATCACTAAACTGGTCTTTGCCATCAATGGCACCTCAACTACCACCAGGCAGGAGTCCCCAAAAGGCTCAGGGTGTGCCCCATGGGAAGAAAGTGCGCACCCTCTCTTCACTGCACGGACCTAGGGATTCGTCAATTTTTTTAGTTTTTTTTAAATTGTATGTGTGTCTAAATCGATTCTACACTAATCAAATATGCTCCATTGTCCTAAAAATTGTTCTATGAAACTCTGAGGTTTCTTAGGACTCTTAGGATTTTTAAAAAATATCTTTTCAATATCTTTTTTTTTAACAAAGTTTTGCTCTTGACAGCAATAGCAAATAATGTCAGAGTGATATTAATGACATGTGTATCTATGGCTAAATGCATGGTGTTGACGGTGTTAACTGCAGCTTGTTCGGACTACGCGTCCAAAAATGATGCCTTAATGGGGGCAGATCCCTGGCCTCAGCCTGGTTTGGCACTTGGAAAAAATGTTTCATTATGTTGAGGAGACTGAACTGGCTGCTGTTGCTGCTTGTGGTGGCGGAAAGGAGGTGACTCTGCAGTGCCTCTCTTTGAGACACGCTGGAGGCAGAAAGCTTCGGCAAGCTGCGTACACAGTGTTTCCTGGTAATAACGTCATTTGGCCTCCCTGTCGGAGGGAGGAAAACATTCCTCCATTTTGCTTTGATAGTGAGGGTCTAAAAGCATGGCTATCCGGTGATCATCAGACTGCTTGATGTCAACAATATCCCTGTCAATGCGTAATCAAGTGAGTCTACAGGTCGCCAGAGTGCCTGAGGAGACAGTTCTTTCCAACATGAGCGTCAGCGTCTCTTAAAAAATACATATGAGGGGGATGAGGGGGAACTGCAACTTGAACGGCATGAGCTGCCACTGCTTGACCTGGAAATAACACGTGTTCCCCACTGAGACGGTCTGGTGCATAAAAAAAGTTCACGTCTTTCCGCTGCTCATACAGACGCTCAAGCATGTGCAATGTTTAATTCCAGCGAGTTGGGACGTCACGGATTAAAGTCTAATGTATATAAAATCAGCGGCTCACCTATTCGGATTAATGGATAAGGTGCTCTATCCAAAGGAGTACCCACCGCCTTAATTAAACAAGGAATGTATTCAAAAAACAAATGGATGAAGCATAAAGCTAATGTTAATTTATTAATAAGCTAATGTTAATTTATTAATAATGTTAATTTATTAAAAATGATCACCAAAAAAATGAATGAAAATAACTTACATATGTATGAAGATCCAAACAACTTTATTGTAAGTATATATAAACATATAAACAATACATACATATATAATAAAACAGGCAGCACAAGGCGGGACACACAGATGAGTAGCACGACCCAAGGAGAGGCCGGGAGATCGATGCACGAAATAACAGGGAAAAAGAATGCTAGCTGAAAGAGCATACCTCAAAACCTCATAGCAGCAACGCCCCAAACAAAGTGCAAAGGAGGCGATTGTAGAGATTGAGGTTGAAATAAAAAGGACAAAGTATAAACATATTTATTAAAAATGAGTATATATATCGATATAAAAATAGATATAGATGTATCAATAAGGTAGATAACTTAATAATTCATCTATGAAAAGGGGAGGGGGAGGAGTTTATAAATATGCATATGCGAATGCAATAATTAAGACAATCGCATCAAATAGATGAACAGTAACAATGGAATAATATCAATCATAACAATGCAATAATGATGTATATAAAATATCCAAAAGTAGTAGCTATAAGTAACAGCTAAAAAGGACCGCAATAAGTCAATGTTAGCAATCATTCGCAATAAATGGATGACGACAGGAATCCCATAGCAACTATTAAAAGTATACGTCTCTAGTAGCAGCAAGAATAGTAGCAACAATTATGACAATAGCAGCAATCTTTAGTCTGTATAAAGGAGTAAAAGGATGGATCCTGCAAGTACCCAAAATCCAGGCCTTCTAAAGGTTGAAGGGAAAAAGATAATGTTTTTATAACAGGGTATTTTATATATAAAAAGAGGTGTTCTATATCTAAAAAATATTTTTTCCTTCTTGGAACAATGCGCAATGATATGGGACCTTTAATGATGTTGAAGGTACATTACCGCTCCTGGATGAATTATGTATCAGGTATCTGCGGTATAGATCTGCGCAGTAAAGCTGGCAGTGTCTGTTTTCCTCATCGTTCCCGCCCGGCGTCCCACATGCCCAGTATAATAATACTTGTATATCAAGGTGCTTTATAAAGACAATATTGTTTCTTTCTTGAAGGAATGCACAATGTTATGTGACCTTTTATAATTTTAGAGGTACATTACCGCTCCTGGATCAGTGGTGTGGCAGCAGGGATCTGCGATGTGGGTCCACATTGCAATGTTGGTGATGTCTACTCTCTTCAGCGTCCCGGCTCGGCGTCCCACGTGGTTAGTGTAGTAACTGTGCTAGCGCTGAGCGCTCTCCCGGGCGTCCCAGCTCGGCATTCCACGTGGCGTCCCACGTGGTCAGCAGCGGCCTTTTCAATTTAGATGTGGGCAGAAGGGATCCTGCTGATTGAGGGGGATACTTGCTCCACTCGTATGCTGCCCGGATTCAAAGTTATTCAGTACCTTAAACATTACTGCTTTTTGTTAGTCTGCTGCGGCTGTATGGCTATTATATTTCCCAGGCGCGTTTTGGAGCACTGTGCTCCTTCATCAGTGGGTATACATAGCCATTTCTTTCCACAGGTTTATATCCAGTCATCAATTAATAAGCAATTAGTAAACTGGGCGGTGTAGTACTTTTTGTTGATACATAAAACTCGGACTGGATTGTTTTATCCGAATTAAAATAAATAAATAAATATATTCACATTTGGATCCTTCTACGATTCCATATAATATTATAAAGAGGAGAAATAATGAATATATAGTATACAGGTGAAACTCGAAAAATTTTAATATCTTGCAAAGTTCATTTATTTCACTAATGCAACTTAAAAGGTGAAACTAACATATGACATAGACTCATTACATGCAAAGCGAGATAGTTCAAGCCTTCATTTGCTATAATTTGGATGATTATGGCTTACAGCTTATGAAACCCCAAAAGGACAATTTTGAGGTCCCCTTTGCTCAGGGGATATGGATTACTGTAATTAGCTGACTAGACTGTGACACTTTGAGCCTAGAATATTGAACCTTTTCACAAAATTATAATTTTAAGCTGCATTAATGCAATTCCTTTTAATTTGCATTACTGAAATAAATGGACTTTTGCACAATATTCAAATTTTTCGAGTTTCACCTGTATAATGTTCAACCTCATTTAAAATAAAATAAAAAATAAATAAAAATAAAAACATTGTGCATTCTTTCAAGAAAGAAACAATATTGTCGTTATAAAGCACCTTAACCACCTCCCGTCTCGCTAACGCCGAAAGGCGTGATTGCTGCGGCGCTCCCAGGTCACACTAACGCCAATAGGCGTCATCTCGCGTGAGCCGAGATTTCCTGTGAACGCGCGCACACAGGCGCGCGCGTTCACAGAATCGGAAGGTGAGCGAGTGGATCTACAGCCTGCCAGCGGCAATCGTTCGCTGGCAGGCTGTAGATGCGGTTTTTTTAACCCCTAACAGGTATATTAGATGCTGTTTTGATGACAGCGTCTAATATACCTGCTACCTGGTCCTCTGGTGGTCCCTTTTGCTTGGATCGACCACCAGAGGACACAGGCAGCTCAGTAATATGTAGCATCAAACACCACTACACTACACCCCCCCCTGTCACTTATTAACCCATTATTAACCCCTGATCACCCCATATAGACTCCCTGATCACCCCCCTGTCATTGATCACCCCCCTGTAAGGCTCCATTCAGACGTCCGTATGTTTTTTACAGATCCACGGATACATGGATCGGATCCGCAAAACACATATGGACGTCTGAATGGAGCCTTACAGGGGGGTGATCAATGACAGGGGGGTAATCACCCAATATAGACTCCCTGATCACCCCCCTGTCATTGATCACCCCCCTGTAAGGCTCCATTCAGACGGCCATATGTTTTTTACGTATCCACAGATACATGGATCGGATCCGCAAAACACATACGGACGTCTGAATGAAGCCTTACAGAGGGGTGATCACCCCATATAGACTCCCTGATCAACCCCCTGTCATTGATCACCCCCTTGTAAGGCTGTCTTCTTTCCAAAATGGGGTCACTTGTGGGGTAGTTATGTAATTTTACATATACCCATGCTGGGTGAGATAAATATCTCGGCAAAAGACAACTTTTCCCATTTTTTTATACAAAGTTGGCATTTGACCGAGATATTTATCTCACCCAGCATGGGTATATGTAAAATGACACCCCAAAACACATTGCCCAACTTCTCCTGAGTACGGCGATACCAGATGTGTGACACTTTTTTGCAGCCTAGGTGGGCAAAGGGGCCCATATTCCAAAGAGCACCTTTAGGATTTCACAGGTCATTTTTTACACATTTTGATTTCAAACTAAATTGCCAGGGCAGTATAACTACCCCACAAGTGACCCCATTTTGGAAAGAAGACACCCCAAGGTATTTCGTGATGGGCATAGTGAGTTCATGGAAGTTTTTATTTTTTGTCACAAGTTAGTGGAATACGAGACTTTGTAAGGAAAAAATAAATAAATCATCATTTTCCGCTAACTTGTGACAAAAAATAAAAAGTTCTATGAACTCACTATGCCCATCAGCGAATACCTTAGGGTGTCTACTTTCCGAAATGGGCTCATTTGTGGGGGTTTTCTACTGTCTGGGCATTGTAGAACCTCAGGAAACATGACAGGTGCTCAGAAAGTCAGAGCTGCTTCAAAAAGCGGAAATTCACATTTTTGTACCATAGTTTGTAAACGCTATAGCTTTTACCCAAACCATTTTTTTTTTACCCAAACATTTTTTTTTTATCAAAGACATGTAGAACAATAAATTTTGAGTAAATATTTCTATATGGATGTTGTTTTTTTAAAAAAATTTACAACTGAAAGTGAAAAATGTCATTTTTTTGCAAAAAAATCTGTAAATTTTGATTAATAACAAAAAAAGTAAAAATGTCAGCAGCAATAAAATACCAGCAAATGAAAGCTCTATTATTGAGAAGAAAAGGAGGTAAAATTCATTTGGGTGGTAAGTTGCATGACCGAGCAATAAACCGTTAAAGTTGTGGAGTGCCGATTTGTAAAAAAGGGCCTGGTCACTAGGGGGGTATAAACCTGTGGTCCTTAAGTGGTTAATATACAAGCATTATTATACTGGGCACATATTGTCTTTATAAAGCCCCTTGATATACAAGTATTATTATACTGGGCATGTGGGACGCCGGGCGGGAATGATGAGGAAAACAGACACTGCCAGCTTTACTGCGCAGATCTATACCGCAGATACCTGATACATAATTCATCCAGGAGCGGTAATGTACCTTCAACACCATTAAAGGTCCCATATCATTGTGCATTGTTGCAAGAAGGAAAGAATATTTTTTATATATAGAACACCCTTAAAAAACCCAGATGTTTAGTATATCAGAGGGTTTTTTCACCCCAGTAACCAAAAAGCCGTATTTCTGGCCAAAATGTGACAGTCACTTATGCATGTCTAATCCCAGATGTGCAGTATATATTAGAGGGTTTTTTCACCCCAGTAACCAAAAAGCTGTATTTCGGGCATAAAAAAGACAGTCACTTATGCACGTCTTATCGCAGATTTTGCATTATATTAGAGGGTTTTTTCACCCCAGTAACCAAAAAGCCATATTTCTGGCCTAAATGTGACAGTCACTTCTGCATGTCTAATCCCAGATGTGCAGTATATATTAGAGGGTTTTTTCACCCCAGTAACCAAAAAGCTGTATTTCGGGCATAAAAAAGACAGTCACTTATGCACGTCTTATCGCAGATTTTGCATTATATTAGAGGGTTTTTTCACCCCAGTAACCAAAAAGCCGTATTTCTGGCCTAAATGTGACAGTCACTTATGCACGTCTTATCCCAGATTTTACAGTATATTAGAGGGTTTTTTCACCCCAGTAACCAAAAAGCCATATTTCTGGCCTAAATGTGACAGTCACTTATGCATGTCTAATCCCAGATGTGCAGTATATTAGAGGGTTTTTCACCCCAGTAACCAAAAAGCCGTATTTCTGGCCTAAATGTGACAGTCATTTATGCACGTCTTATCCCAGATTTTACAGTATATTAGAGGGTTTTTTCACCCCAGTAACCAAAAAGCCGTATTTCTAGCCTAAATGTGACAGTCACTTATGCACGTCTAATCCCAGATGTGCAGTATATTAGAGGGTTTTTTCACCACAGTAAGCAAAAAGATGTATTTCTGGTATTGCAAACATGCAGATAGCCTGTGCTGGTGCACTATCGTTGCATAAAATGGCTGCCGATTATGTGTTGATATTGACAAACTGAAGTAAAAAAAGTTTGTTTTCAGTAGTAGTTGGCTCAGGGCAGGCTTAAAAAAATTGTGCACTGCACCCACAAAACACATTTGCTGTAGATCGCTGAGTAAGAAAAGCAGTTCTTGATAAGATTTCTCCCTGATCTCTCCCTCACAGCAGCTGCAGCCTCTCCCTACACTAATCCGAGCAGAGTGACGGGCAGCGCTACGTGACTCCAGCTTAAATATAGGCTGGGTCACATGCTGCAGTTGGCCAATCACAGCCATGCCAATAGTAGGCATGGCTGTGATGGCCTTTTGGGGCAAGTAGTATGACGCTTGTTGATTGGCTGCTGTGCAGCCTTTCAAAAAGCGCCAAGAAAGCGCCGAACACCGAACCCGAATCCGAACTTTTACGTAAATGTTCGGGTCCTGGTGCCGAAAAACCTAAAGTTCGGTACGAACCCGAACTTTACAGTTCGGGTTTGCTCAACTCTAATAGTGAACTGTTTTGGGCCAATACATATGTTTATACAAAAATGTGAATGCAGTACCGCAGAACAGAGTAACTGCAAAAGGGCTTGTTGTCATGTTAATTGGTTTAAATTAATGTTCAGATGTACTGGATTGTATCCTCAATAATTCTGTATGGATAGGTCAGGTTTACCTATCCTTGCTCAACTCCTTTTAAGATGCTAGAGGATGGACTCAGGACCACCCCTAGTTCAGTGTGTGTTCAGACAGAGTCTATTACTAGCTGAAGAAGAGAGAGGAGCTACATGTGCTCACTCCTCAGAACTGTACTTTTAATACCATTGCATATACTACTACTACTCCTATCCTGCACTTTAGTAAAGAGAGAGACATATTTCCCTTCACTGGCCTGGTTATTGACCAGCACTTTCTGCCAGCCAACGCACCTGCCTTTACACTCCTACCTAATCACTATCAGGCAAGAACCCCAACATCAGGGTGAGTCTCGTGGGAAGGTGTGCCCTCCGACCACTGCAAGGCCGTAAGAGTGTATCTGTGTGAGGATTACCACTGCGATCCGTGTGTAGTATTATTGTCGCCAGAGCCAGTGCCACTCCTGTCTGCAGTACCTAAGACCTAGGGGTATCTGGAAATGTTTAGCATGTATTATTACGTATTTTAATGTTTTGGCTGTGTGTATTACAGCTGGGGAAGGTACGCTTGGCAGTGGTTGGCAAGAACAGGGCTAACCACCCTGTTCCTGCCCCTTGGTAGGAGTGGGCGTCTACTACTTCCTGCCAGGAAAGGGAGTTTCAGTTAAGACAGTGAAGGGAGAGGAAGCACATGCTAGAGCTCCTACTCCTAGGAATTGTATCTAGATTCTCCTGTGAGACCAACACTCCAGGGATATCTTCAGAATCAAGAATACTGCTTCCAGAATGCATCAGAGTGTCTAGACAGCAAAGTGATCAGCGGAATTACAGCTCCCTCCACTGCACCGATCCCTAGGGAATACACTGTGACTCAGAATCTCATCAGGGCCACCACCACCCCCATCCTCTGCATCGATTCCTCAAAGGCTCGCTGCATATCCCAGACTAAGTTTTGGTGGTCCCTTCACTGCAAAAGTGCCTAAGTATAGTAAAACTTATGGTAACCTTTACTAAACATAGATAAAAAAAGGCTCCAAATTACATTTTAAGAGCGATAATTATAGTGTTGCTGTATACAAAAGTCCACATGGACAAAACAGCAGATCCACTGCATTACATATTGATATTATTGATATTATCTTATATGGATATCTGCTAACTAATTATGAGGGACAGCTGGGTAGGAATGGAGGTATATTCAGATTAGTGGCCAGGACTATACAAAACTCCCCTCCCGCCCCCCTCCCGATCCTCCTTAACTCACTGGGGGAGGCGAGCTATGTCACATCTAGAAATTATGGTCCACAGCCATCTCAGCCCAGTTACTCAACAGGTTACCGGGTTGGAGAGAAAGAGAGATTCCAGACATGTATGAGATGTGGATTTATTAAGACGGCCCGGGCAAATCAATAGAAAATAAGTGCCACAACTCTACACATCTGTGTAATCCAAGATCTCATCAATTGCAAAACTACAGGTGTGATATATGGCATAACAAGTCAATGACCTATGAATCGATAACAACTACACTAATACTGCAGTAATTAATTGTGTTGGAGTGAGAAAGTTGCTCGAACTTCAACTACATTCAGGGCAGTGCATTTGATCTGCGTATGGCAGAATTGCTTACCCGTCTTCCAAGAGATTTATCAGCAGTGAACTCTGTTTAGGTGTCTTCTGACCCCAATGAGTCCATGTGACATTATCTCACCAAGTCTCTTGATATTTTGGGAGGAGAGGATGCCGGCCATTGCTAGGCGATGGATGAAGTATTTATTAGCTAGTAATACTGTAGGAGTGCAGTGTCCGGGAGGACCACTGCAAGGGTTAGTTATTGTTAAAAGGGTTCATATAATTTATTTCACACACTGTGCATGCCACATAGCTGAATATAGGCAAGGAAATGGCTAATCCGGCAGCCTCTTGATGTAGTTGCCAGATGCCCCCATCTGGTTGGTTTATGGCTGATTTAGAGTCTGTCTAGCTCTGTCTATTGTTGGTGGCAGATGCCTGAGAATCTGAAACCTGTGTGAAAGAAGAGAATCTATTCTCCAGAAAAATGCCATCCATGTGGAATGTAGAAGCTGCAAGAGGAAAAGTAACTGTGCCAGGAGACTAACCTTGAGGGAAAGCAGGAAAGATTTCCACAGACTGTTTAGGACCAGGTAAGTATGTCTGTAAAGAGTGCAGGACAATAAAGATAACTTGGACTTTGCAGCATATGAAATGGGTTGTAGCTTCCGGCGCCTACCACTTTTTGAGACATTTCTATGGCGGTGGTCACCTACCAAAATTTTGAGAGACTGGTATGGCGGTGATTAATTTTGGAAGATTGCAAAGTGTTTAGCGAGAGACACAGGAAATACTACCATCATCATTGGCACTGCCTATACACAGACATTAGGAAAAGTAAACTCTGTGTTATACCTCAGAACTGTACATGCTGCTATCTGTACTACAACTTTCATAATCATCATCAATAACAAGACTGTATTTTGTTATCATTAAACTGGGTCTTGGCCTCCATCTATTCGCCAGCCCTGCACCAGCCTATCTGCCTTGCACCCTGCCAATCGTACAACATCAAGGGCACCCCAACTACTACCAGGCAGGAGTCCCTAGAAGACCTAGGGTGTGCCCCAAGGGAAGAAAGGGTGCACCCTTCATTTACTGCATGGCCCCAGGGAGCATTGGTATAAGGACAGCCACTGTGAAACCACTAAGCCTGCTATCAGTGCCACCACTACCACTCACCGCTTCCCGACTTTCCCCCGTGGGTCGCTTCAAGAATATCTCACTTGCAACATTGTTGACAGTTTAGATTTATGCAATTTCAGGCAGGTAAATCAGGATACCACAACTCTCAACCACAGTATGGATATCATACAATACTCAATGCTAATATTCACCATTTCTGGAGCAATAGGAATCAGATATTTCAAAGCAATAGGGAGAATATATGCTAATGAGTGAAGGAGGGGGGATGACTTATATATAATCATATCAGGGGGTTTGGTGAATTTGGGAGGAAAGTAAGATGACCTCCAACAAGTGTGAAGTTAATTATTTATAGATCTCCTCTCATTAGTTAAAAATATTATGGCATGGCCAGTGGCGTACATAGAGACGTAAGAGACGTAAAGGCCCCATAGCAAGGATCAAACCAGACCCCTCACATAGGACAGAAGGGTTTCTGCCTAAACCCCTTTTAATAACCCTTAGGCCATTTTTTCACTGCCTCATTTGCTAAAAGTTGTTCCTTTAGAGCAGGGTTTCTCAACTCCGATCCTTGGGACCCACCTACCGGTCAGGATTTGAGAATATCCCACAGAATGAATACCTGTGGTAAGTCCTGATGCATTGACACTAATTATATCTTGAAAGAACCGGAGGTATTTTTATAATCTAAAACTTTACGTTTAATGAACATTGATAAAAAAAAACGAACATAACATATAGTGCTAAGTGTGTGCACACCACAATCGTGCCACAAACAAAAATCAGCAAAAGGCAAATAATATTGCCATGGGGACCGAGCATAGGAGACAAACACGGTCACACCCCCATAGACAGATCGCACGAAATTCCAAAATAAGGTGTATACTCCACTCAATTGAAAGGAACAGTCTTACCAGTGGATGGGATTCACCTGGGCGTCGTCTTGTAGTACCAGGGATGAATATTTTGTGCGAACAGGGTCCAGTTAAACCTTACTGTCCCTAGAATTCCCTGTCAGGCCTAGATTGCCCTATGGCCCGACCCCGGGCGGCTCGTCCAAAACCTAGCCCTACACTATTAGAGGCCCTGGACGTCCCTGCCTAAGGGTGCTAAATAAATGAGAGCCCCTAAGGCAGAAAAGAAACCTACGCGTTTCGTCTGTAGTTAAAAAAGCCCCAGACTCATCAGGGGATAAAGAGCTGGAAGGGGGAAGGGGTGTAGAAAGCCACCTGTCGCTGGTGTGTGCCAATAACCCCCCCACTCTATCATTAAAGTGTCTAGAGGAGAATGCCTGATGTGGCAAGCTAGAAATGGACCTAATGATGCAAAGGTAAAGACCCTGAGAGGTGTCCTAAGGCGTATGGATAATAAAAAAGACACCCCCAACTGGTTACTAGCTGGTCCAATGGTCCGAAGTCAGCAGGGAGGACGGCGTATGGCACGTCCTCAACCTGTGCAGTGTGAGCCGGCGCGTCTCACCGCCCGGCATATAAGCGCACATAGAGGAGGCGCGAACTTGGGTAGGACACTCATGGGGGTGCGGCCTTGATGATGCGCTGAGAGCGCCGTACTCCTAGCCATCAGCGCATCACTCCATAACAAGATAAATACTCCAGATGGAGTGTCACTATCTATTAAGGCAAAAGGGGACCTTTTGGGTTGGTTTACCATTAGATAGCAGTATGAGTTGATAACAGGCAGGCTATATAGGCGGCATACATAGCAGAGGTATAGACAAAAAAGGAAGATAAATAAAAATGGTTTGACACATAAGATGGCTATAGGTCTAGATTGTTACAATAAGTGCGAGGCCTCACGCTCATAATGCTAGGGCAGTCTAGCAGGCCAAGAAGGATGTTTCTACATTCACTGAATGATCCATAATGGTGCAGTGTACAGGAACAAGGCATGATGACCCAATGATGCAATTAGGAATGGCATGGATCGTATCCTGTAAAATGCATTATGAACAGGGGACAGAGTCAATGGATATGGCTCTCAGATAAAGCAGCCAAAATGTAGTTGTTCATTTAATCCATTTGGGCAGGGGGTATTCAATTTATGGATCCACCAGGTCTCCCTCTGCAGGATCTGTTTGTCCCAGTCGCCTCCCCTAGGAAACACGATAGACTTGAGATTTACGTCAGTAATTGAGAAGGATTGTTTACCATTTTTAGACGTCTGTATCCAGAAAGGAACATCAGGACAGATTGAGACTAGCATTTACCGTAAGCCAACTTCAACTAATTCCCTGCTGAGATGAGAAAGCAACCACCCAAGACCACTTAAACGTGGTATTCCCACTGGGCAGTATTTACGTCTTAGACGGAACTGCTCAGAAGAGATTGAATTCACTAAGCAGGCAGGTGACTTAAGGAGATTCCAGGAACATGGGTACCCAGACAGGGTCCTACGCACAGCATTTCAGAGGGCACAGGGTCAGAAGCGTACTGATCTATTACACGCAACCAACTTCCCAAAGAAAGAGACCGCAGACATCATCAGAGTGATAGGCACGTTTGACACTGCTTCCACCCAGGTCCGAAGTACGATCACAACACTTCTGATGGATCCCGATTTAGGGGATGCCCTGAATTCCTAATCATCTATTACCTATAGGAGGGGCAAGAACCTGAGGGATCGGTTGGTACATAGCCACTTCACCAGTGAACTAATCCCTAGGACTTGGCTTGAGAACCCAGTTAAAGGATGCTACAGATGTGGTAATTGTAGCTTCTGCGACTATGTACAGACAGGCAAATTTTTTGTCAACCGTGATAATGGATACAGCCACTACATTAACGGCTTTATCAATTGTCGTACTATGGGAATTGTCTTATCACCTGTGAATGTGGTAAACAATACGTCGGCAAAAAGAGAAGAGAGTTTCGCCGTCGCATTGGAGAACACCTTAATGATGTGCGTAACAAAAGGGATACGTCGAAGACATGTTAATGAATGCCAGCAAAGTCGGACGAATGCACTTAAATTCAAAGGTATTGAACTGGTCACCAGATCCCCCAGGAAAGGCGACTGGGACAAATGGATCCTGTAGAGGGAAACCTGGTGGATCCATAAATTGAATAGCCCCTGCCCAAACGGATTCAATGAACAACTACATTTTGGCTGCTTTATCTGAGAGCCATATCCATTGACTCTGTTCATAATGCATTTTACAGGATACGATCCATGCCATTCCTAATTGCATCATTGGGTCATCATGCCTTGTTCCTGTACACTGCACCATTATGGATCATTCAGTGAATGTAGAAACATCCTTCTTGGCCCGCTAGACTGCCCTAGCATTATGAGCGTGAGGCCTCACACTTATTGTAACAATCTAGACCTATAGCCATACTATGTGTCAAACCATTTTTATTTATCTTCTTTTTGTCTATACCTCTGTTATGTATGCCACCTATATAGCCTGCCTGTTATCAACACATACTGTACTGCTATCTAATTGTAAACCAGCCCAAAATGTCCCCTTTTGCCTTAATAGATAGTGACACTCCATCCAGTATTTATCTTGTTATGAAGCGATGCACAGCTAGGGGTACGGCGCTCTCAGCACATCGTCAAGGCCACGCCACCATGAGTGTCCTCCCCGGCTGTCAGGGACGCTCGGATGACGTCACTGGGTTTCCTGGGTGGGAAGGTGGGGTTTGCGCCTCCTCTATATGCGCTCATATGCCAGGCGGTGAAACGTAACCAGTTGGGGGTGTCTTTTTATTAGCTATACGCCTTAGGACACTGTCAGGGATCGAACCGGGAGACTCTGGCATCCTAGACTCACTAGACCACAGAGCTTCCTGGACAGTTTCTGTTAATTTTTTTAACCACCTCCTTGACCTGAACTTTCCTGCTTTTGGTTTGACCAATCAGATCAGTGTACGCCCTATTTAAGGAAGACCATGTCACTTCCTCCCTTGCAAGATTATTGAGCTATCTCAGCTGTAGTCTTGCTTCAGCCTCTCAGTATTTGTCTGCTAACCTGCTCGTGTACCGAACTCTGCCTCCATCGACTACTCTCCTGCCTCATCCTGAATCCTTGTACCTGCCATCTCGTGTACCGAACTCTGCCTCCATTGACTACTCTCGTGCCTTCCTCGTTCTTTGGCACTCATCTACCACGTGGACCTTATTGGGTCCATTGAGCTACCACCATTCCTGCATATCGGGATCATTCATCCATTCCATTTCCGTGCTCCCCTTTTCCTGTGTCGCTGCCATTGGACTCCTTCCCCTCTTCGAGTAACCTCTACAAGCAATTGTGCAGGTAACCATAACAGACACCTCTCAGGGTCTTTACCTTTGCATCATTAGGTCCATTTCTAGCTTGCCACATCAGGCATTCTCCTCTAGACACTTTAATGATAGAGTGGGGGGGTTATTGGCGAACCCCCCCTCCTTCCAGCTCTTTATCCCCTGATGAGTCTGGGGCTTTTTTAACTACAGACGAAACGCGTAGGGTTCTTTTCTGCCTTAGGGGCTCTCATTTAGTTAGCACCCTTAGGCAGGGACGTCCAGGACCCCTAATAGTGTAGGGCTAGGTTCTGGACGGGCCACCCGGGGTCGAGCCAGAGGGCAATCTAGGCCTGACAGGGAATTCTAGGGACAGTAAGGTTTTACTGGACCCTGTTCGCACGAAAAGATTCATCCCTGGTACTACAAGACGATGCCCAGGTGAATCCCATCCACTGGTAAGACCGTTCCTTTCTATTGAGTGGAGTATACACCTGATTTTGGGGTTTCGTGTGATCTGTCTATGTGGGTGTGACCGTGTTTGTCTCCTATGCTCGGTCCCCCATGGTAATATTATTTGCCTTTTGCTGATTTTTGTTTGTGGCACGATTGTGGTGTGCACACACTTAGCACTATATGTTATGTTCGTATCTTTTTATCAATGTTCATTAAACGTTAAGTTTTAGATTATAATACCTCCGGTTCTTTCAAGCTTCAGTTATTGTGGTAGTTGGGGAGAGTTTCTCATCATATTTATCTCCTTTTGGGCATCTTCTTTGTGTATTTACACTAACTATATCACCTGCTCAATACTAAGGAAATCCTGAAAACATGACTGGTAGGTGGGTCCCGAGGTACCCTGCTTTAGAGAGTAGAGCCCTGCCCAAGTTATCACATCCAGTACAAGAGGAGATAATACCAAACTAAGACTGGGCCCCCTCTTGCCCTGGGCCCCATAGCAGTCGCCTGGTCTGGTATGGTAGTTACACCCCTGGGCATGGCTACCAAGGAACCCAGGGGTCTGGCAATGTGCCTTGCCCTATTGGGGTAGACGCGGATGTTCATGTCCACACATTAGATGAAGTAGCTGTGATTCAGATGTTCATTAAAACTCCTTGAGATAACGGTCTTTATTCGAAAGATCTGGCGAGTCTCCATTTGTATCATAGTACCATCCAAATCTCTAATGTTATTCATAGGCTTCACAACTTCCATGCCAACGAATTTAACACAATTAGTGTTACCTCCCCCCATAAGCAGCAGCTGATGAAATCATGGATTTGAAAGCTTTGTGCGAGATTTGTACTTGTGAACAACCTGCCATCTGCAGATGTTTACAGGCTACACAGGCTTATGCAGACAGAATGTGGGGGGACTAAGTACCGGTAGTCCATTCACTAAAAAAGAGCATTACAGTAAAAAGTATGGTAACTTTTATTAAACATAAATAAAAAAGGCTCAAGCAAGAAAATGAAAAACTAAGTGATCAATAGCGGGGGAGCTGCATCTTTAATACTTTTTTAAAAATGATGGTAGGGCAAAAAACCTAATAGGAGCACGGCGAGCTGCAGACACCGAACATACATAACTACACAATAGGGGCAGCATAGATAGGAATCAAAGTGCCAGTAGCATAGCTACCGAGAGACTCCTAGAAAGGTGTCAGATACAAAAATAAAGAGCACTTCCCGTAGGGTAATTAGACAACAGAGTGTAGTCCAGGTGATAGAGTGGCTGGTGCTGAACAACATTACAGACATATAAAATTACAATGATATAGACTACACTCTACCTTCAGATGGATATGCATTAATATCCCTCTGATCCACCAACGAAGTAGAGGAAATATACCCTCTGCCCCAAATACAGTTGCCCTCCATATGTACTTTTTCACTTAATGTTTTCGTGGTTGTGTATTGTTTAATAACTAAAGAATAAAAGCTATATTTTAAATAAAAGACCAGAAACAGGAAATTATAGTCTTCGACTATTGAAACATTAACAATAGCGAACTGCCAACAGGAAGTCTTTACAACAATGTCCTACCACTTTCTGTCAACATAATTTTTGGTCACAAATGAACAGCTTTCCACTCTCTCTTTAGTGTATATTTCTTTGTAGTATACTGTCCTCCTTCTGGAACACAACAGGTAATAGTATTTCTCTACACTTGTTTAGCGCTACCACTGTGCACCAAGCTATACTACCTGGGTTCAACCTGTCACCTTGCAGTGTACCATGGATAAGGCAGTTGTTCCCCTGCATATGGGTTTTGATGTGCATTCCTATATGTATGCTGTATGAAAGATCAAACGCGGTATGTATTGTGCAGTTATGTATTTTGCTGTGTTAGGGTTAGAAGCTGTCTAGTCTAGTCTAGACAGTGAGAACAGCAGACATAGCTGAACCCTGCTCTGAATTAAATCATCCACAGACAAGTAAAGCTGCAATCAAAGAAAAGGAACAATGATATACTTTGGAGCATGCCAGAGGTATATCAGGAGGTGCGAGTAGAGGTTCTGTGGAGAACAGTTGTCTAAATAGGATATTTGAGTCTCCATAGCCACTTGTCTGAGAGAAATAAATGTCAGGCTACCAGGCACACTTTATAAACAAGCTAGCCAGTTATAGTTATAGAAGAGGACCTACATTCCACAGATAAAAACGGTATCGCATAGAGACCTGTAAAAAAGGTGCAGAGTTTAATCTGACATTGGGGTCCACCCTGTGGTTGCATTGCATAAAGAGAAGTGTGGAACCCCCATTACTGGGTGTTTAAGCAAAAGTCAGCTACAGAAGTGCAGTGTAAGGAGAATTGCTCTAGAGACATCTGTGCCTGTGGAAATTGCAGGTGTGAAACATCTGCCAGTCCATGCATACTGAATTTGTGATTAATGCACTTGAACTTGAATCTTAAATAAATAATCTTTGGCTGTTAAAGAAGACCTTTCACCGCTCCTGACCTGCTTATTATTATGTCTCTATGTTGTGCCATTCCTTTATTATTTGCACTAGAAGTTATGAATGGATTGCTATTAGCCTTCAGTAAGGGTACAGAGGGGAGGTAACCAGTTGGAGTGTGTACCTGTACAGTCTAACAATGGCAGCACTGATTGGATAGAGTGAGTCTGTGCAAGTACACCCCCCCCAACTGGTTACCTCTGTACCCTTACTGAACTTCTGGTAGAAATAAAGGATTGGCACAACACCGAGCCATAAGAATAGATGCTCCAGAATTGTTATTACATAGTAACATAGTACATAAGGCCGAAAAAAGACATCTGTCCATCCAGTTCGGCCTGTCATCCTGCAAGTTGATCCAGAGGAAGGCAAAAAAAAAAACTGAGATGGAAGCCAATTTTCCCCACTTTAGGGGAATAAAATATTCCTTCCCGACTCCAATCAGGCAATCAGAATAATTTCCTGGATCAACGACCCCTCTCTAGTAGCTATAGCCTGTAATATTACTACGCTCCAGAAATACATCCAGGCCCCTCTTGAATTCCTTTATTGTACTCACCATCACCACCTCCTCAGGCAGAGAGTTCCATAGTCTCACTGCTCTTACATGGGGAATGCATGAAGCTATTAAACCAGGAATGTCAGGAGTGGTGAAAGGTCCTCTTTAATTTGGCCTCCTTATTTCCTGCAGTGCTACACTGCACTGACATCTCCAGCTGCCAACGGGCTCTGCTTTGCACCTCACCATTCAGCACCACCAAGGGCACCCCCGACCAACTCTAGACAGGATTACCTCAAATTGCACCAAAGGGAAGAAAAAATGTGCCCTTGCCATCACTACATGACCTAGGGAGCATCCGTACTGTGAGCAAAACTGCTCATATCCTCCACACACGCCCCTGCCGCTCACTGCAACCACACACCGGTTCAGTCTGTACCGAAGCTGCAGGAGGATAAACACAGAAAACTCTCCATGACACCTTTGATTAAAAGTGGTTAAAAACGAAGTCTATTCTATTCAGAGGAAAAAAGTCCAAGATTTTAAAAGATGCTGCCTAGTGCCTACCTCTGATACTGTGGGTCTTCCCTTTAATGGGTTAAGGCCCTTGTGAATCTTGGGTAGGCTATAAAATGTGGCTAACACAAGGTGATTGGGATACAGAAAGTCAAGTTCATGAACTGAGATCAGGTTCTGTGACTTAGCTCTAGATAATAGATTCTTTGATTCTGCCTTGAAACGTTCCCTGGGATCTGATGCCAGGATCCTATAGTATTTCTAATCCTGCAAGAGGGTTTCACACATTTTCTGCTATTGTGTGGAATCCATTATCACTCTATTCCCATCTTTGTCCTATGGTTTTACCGTGATGGAGAGGATTGCCTCCCTTTCTAATCTGGTGCAGCTGAACCTAAACTTTCGAGCCTCTAGTGCTCCAGAGACCAGGCCAACAAAACACATCAGTACAAGAAACATCTCCCTGTGAAGGAATCTTAATGCTTTTCTTAAATAATTATGTAAAAGGACCTTCTCCCACAGTGCTTAAAAGGTCATCATCCCTGGTTATCGCTGGTCTCCCAGTGCTGAATGTGTTGAAATCTTCAGACCCCATACTACGGTACAAAAGCAACTTGGCTCTGCTGTAAACTGGTTCTATCTGCCTGATCACCATATGGGGGCAGACATGTTCTGACTGTCCGAAGAATGAAACGGCGTGGAAGGAATACTACAAGGAAAGGCTTTTTCCCATGAGAAATATTTCATTTGTGATCATGCAGAGTGAATGGTACAAACATCAGGAATAGTCACCAGTTTGATGTGGAGAGGACAAATAAGTCCACACCCCACTGACGTGAGCAACCATATAATGAGGCTTTTGTATAAAACTAGTAAAAAGAAAACGTTCCTCTAACAGATTGCAGCTGATGTTTCTTCTGGTGCGGGTTAAAGCAACACTGATATACTGTATATGCCTAGAGTAGAGGCTGCAGATGGCTCATGAGCCTCTCATTGGTTATTTTGAACACTTTGTCATGCACCACTTTCTTAGCCTTTAGGCCCCTTTCACACAAGCGAGTATTCCACTCGGGTGCAGTGCGTGAGGCGAAGCACGGAATCCGGACCCATTCATTTCAATGGGGCTATGTACATGAGCATTGGTTTTCACGCATCACTTGTGCGTTGCGTGAAATTCGCAGCATGTTCTATATTCTGCGATTTTTTTCACTCAACGCTGGCCCCATAGAAGTAAATGGGGCTGCGTGAAAAACTTGCCGATGTGTTTTTTACAGATGGTTGCTAAGAGATGTTGTTTGTATACCTTCAGTTTTTTATCAGGCGCGTGAAAAACGCATTCAATCGCATTGCAGCCACGCGATAAAAACTGAACAACAAGGCGATTGCATACTAAACTGAATGTCCTTGCTTGCAAAATCACGCGTTTTTTCACTGAACGCATTCGCAACGCATCCAGCCCTAATCTGCTCACGCTCATCTGCAAGGGACCTTACGCTTGACATATGCACATGAGTTTGCCTAGAGCAGGGATGCTCAACTTGCGGCCCTCCAGCTGTTGTAAAACTACAACTCCCACCATGCCCTTCTGTAGGCTGATAGCTGTAGGCTGTCCAGGAATGATGGGAGTTGTCGTTTTGCAACAGCTGGAGGGACGCAGTTTGAGCATGCCTGGCCTAGAGAGTTTCTTTAAATGTCAGAAACTAACACAGTATGATTATGTTAGGCTGGCTGCACATGTCTGTCGCTGTCCTGCTTTTCTGGGAGGTCGTCATTCCACTCACCCTGTGTGAATTGGGAAGCATTAAGAGAAACCACAGCACTCTGTAGTCTTCAATATACCAAAGTGGTTTATTCACCAAACCGTATTTGGTCGAAAGTCGAATTTTTTTTGTGAATAAACCACTTTGGTATATTGAAGATTACAGAGTGTTGCGGTTTCTCTTAATGCTTTGGAATACTGGGTTCTACAGGCTGGTTCCGATCACCGCTGGCACCACCACCAATTGGACATCCTTTTCCCGTAAGTGCTGCTACAACTCTTTAGTTATTCCTGTGAGAATTGGGACTAGTACTCAGTGAACTTCCTTATGGCATGAATAGAGTTAATCCTTTCGTCTTGCTCCCCGTCCAGGTGCTGGTTAAGTTGTCGATCAGTCTCCCTATTTAGCTGGGCTGGGAATCCACCTCTTCGTCTAAACCTTGAGGTTTTCTAGTCTCTAGTAACCAGCAAAGGTGTGATGTCTTATCTAACTACCTGGGTACTGTACCTTGCCTCAATGGTGTCTCTGACCCCCGTGGGTCTTCTGTCAACTACTCCAGGAAGTAGCAGCCTGGTTGGTGTCCTGCAGCGAAGTCTAGATCCCTGTATCCGTTACAGATGTGTTGATGTTGGCAACTTGAAAGGAGGAATCTAATTGGTTGCTATGAGCAACTAAGCCAGTTCTACTTTACACCAGTTTGATAAATTACTCCATTAATTTATCATTGTTGAAATAATTTATTTACCATTTATTTCTATATACCTATGATTTATTCTGCATTATTTGTTAGTTCTATATTAACATAACATCTATGAGGTTAAACTGCCGCATGTGTTTGACTTACCTATTAATAGTGGGTCTGTTTTAGAATCCCAGTGGATATTTCTAAAATGTATTCAGTAACATGCCATGATTAAGGATTTTTATATCCAAAATGCATTAGCCATGCTTTCTGTCAGATCAGTGTGAAAATTGTTTCTAGATTTTGCACAATAAAGGAGAAGTATTATCTAAAGTCACTGGAGTGCTGGATTTATTTCAATGGTGGTTATTTACAGTACATACTAACATTGGGTCACTGTTACTGGTGGGGTACCACAGGGGTCAGTATTGGAGTGCTCACAGTCACTGCAGGGGTCAGTATTGGGCCCTATTATCTTCAATATATTTATTAATGATCTTGTAGAAGACTTGCACAGTAATATATCAATTTTTGCAGATGACACTAAACTGTGTAAAGTAATTAACACTGAAGAGGACAATATACTGCTACAGAGGTATCTGGATAGATTGGAGGCTTGGGCAGATAAGTGGCAGATGAGGTTTAACATTGACAAATGTAAGGTTATGCACATGGCAAGGAATAATGCAAGTCACCTGTACATACTAAATGGTAAAACACTCGGTAACACTGACATGGAAAAGGACCTAGGAACTTTAGTGAACAGCAAACCAAGATGTAGAAACCAGTGTCAGGCAGCTGCTGCAAAGGGCAATAAGATAATGGGTTGCATCAAAAGGGGCATAGATGCCCGTGATGAGAACATAGTCCTGTCACTTTACACATCACTAGTCAGACCACACATGGAGTACTGTGTATAGTTCTGGGCTCCTGTGAACAAGGCGGACATAGCAGAGCTGGAGAGGGTCCAGAGGAGGGCAACTAAAGTAATAACTTGGATGGGGGGACTACAGTACCCTGAAAGATTATCAAAATTAGGGTTATTCACTTTAGAAAAAAGACGACTGAGGGGAAATCTAATTACTATGTATAAATATATCAGGGGTCAGTACAGAGCTAACTCCCATCATCTATTTATCCCCAGGACTGTGACTGTTACGAGGGGACATCCTCTGCGTCTTGTAGGGATTTGCTCTGGTAGGCAGGGTAAGCGGACGCAACACAGAAGCAAGAACACAGTTAAAAAACAAAAGTTTAGTGTTTATTCACACCAAAACAAGCAGAAAAAGAAAAACAACACTTTACAGGGTCTTGGTGTTAATTCACACACCAAGATTCCACAAATCACCTGGCAGTCCACAGCAGGTTCCTTTCCTTCTGCCAGGTGTCACTTATTTAGACTAATTGTCTTCCTTTATATTCCCTCCCATACTGCCTCTCTTTGCAGTTTATACCAGTTCCTGGATGAAGGGTTCACTGCTGGAGGCTGCTGCTGCTGTTTTCTCAGATAAGTCTTTTCCTTTATTGTGTTTCCTTGCTGGCTTGATTCTAGGTGACCCTGACTCCGTCCGTATTAAGTGCAGGGAGCCGGTGGTCGTATCCCCTCACTATTATAGGGTTTTAAGGTGTCACACAGTCTTAGGTACGTGGGCATGCAATAGTCTACCATTGAGACCCTTGCATGTGCATAGCAGTCAAGGAGAGCTCTTAGGGTTTTATAGGGCTCACCTATATGCTCCTTAGTTTGGGATCAAGCCAGTCAATCGTTTATTTATAAGTTCCAGCTATCTGCAACTTCACCCATAACATTATAAACCGCCTAAACCGTCTTAAGCATGGATCCGGTTTCAGCCTTGATTGACCGCATGCAAGGTTTTCGCTGGAGGTAGCAGATCTCCGTAAAACAGTGTGTCAGTTTCAGGCGACCGGTTCTGCTGGCGTTCATGGAGTTTGTTCCGAGCCTAAGGACTCTTTCACATGGGCGTCATGTGTTTTGCCCGGATAAGAGGCGGGTGCGTTGCGGGAAAATGCATGATTTTTCCGCGCGAGTGCAAACATTGTAATGCGTTTTGCACTGGCGTGAGAAAAATCGTCATGTTTGGTACCCTTCACAGAAGTTCGGGTTTGGGTTAGGTGCTGGGTAGATTGTATTATTTTCTCTTATAACATGGTTATAAGGGAAAATAATAGCATTCTTAATACAGAATGCATAGTACAATAGCGCTGGAGGGGTTAAAAAAAAATATATAATAATTTAACTCACCTTAATCCACTTGCTCGCGCAGCCCGGCTTCTCTTCTGTCTTCTTTTTTGCTGTGTGCAGGAAAAGGACCTGTGGTGACGTCACTCCTGTCATCACATGGTCCATCACATGATCTTTTACTATAGTGATGGATCACGTGATGGACCATGTGATGACCAGAGTGACGTCACCACAGGTCCTTTTCCTGTACACAGCAAAGAAGAAGACAGAAGAGATGCCAGCTGCGCGAGCAAGTGGATTAAGGTGAGTTAAATTATTTTAGATTTTTTTTTTAACGCCTCCAGCCCTATTGTACTATGCATTCTGTATTCAGAATGCTATTATTTTCCCTTATAACCATGTTATAAGGGAAAATAATAATGATCGGGTCTCCATCCCAATCATCTCCTAGCAACAGTGTGTGAAAATCGCACCGCATCCGCACTTGCTTGCGGATGCTTGCGATTTTCACGCAGCCCCATTCACTTCTATGGGGCCTGCGTTGTGTGATAAACGCACAATATAGAGCATACTGCGATTTTCACGTAACGCAAAAGTGATGCGTGAAAATCACCGCTCATGTGCACAGCCCCATAGAAATGAATGGGTCCGGATTCAGTGAGGGTGTAATGCGTTCACCTCACGCATTGCACCCACGCGGAAAACTCGCCCGTGTGAAAGGGGCCTAAGATCTCGCTTCCAGATAAGTTCTCCGGGGGTAGTGAGAATTTTGTTCGCTTTAGAGAGGCTTGCAAACTCCATTTTCGCCTACTTCCCCATTCCTCTGGTGATGAGGAGCAGAGGGTGGGGATCATCATCTCGCTGCTCAGGGATAACGCTCAGTCTTGGGCCTTTTCGCTGCCGGTGGGGGAACGGCCCCTCCTATCGGTGGATGAATTTTTTGTAGCCCTGGGGCAGATATATGATGACCCGGATCGTATTGCTCTGGCTGAATCTAAACTGTGTTTTTTATGCCAGGGTAAACAGTCCGCAGAGATATATTGTTCTGAATTTCGGAGATGGGCAGCTGATACTGATTGGAATGATGCTGCATTCCGAAGTCAATTTTGCCATGGTCTTTCAGAAAGATTGAAAGATGCATTTGCTTTTCATGAGAGACCAGCGTCCTTAGAGTCTGCCATGTCTCTAGCTGTTCGTATTGACAGGCGTCTTAGAGAGAGAGGAGACTGCTCTTTTCTGTCATATTCAGCCCAAGGACAGTGGGGCTGTCTCATTCAGTGCGCAGGGGTCTCAGTCTGTCTCAATCCCCTCTGAGGAGGAGGCCATGCAGCTGGGTTTGCTTGCCTCTGATAGTAGAGGATTCAGCTCTCAGAGAAGGGTTTGTTTCTGTTGTGGGGGTATAAATCATTTGGCTAATGTTTGCCCCTCTAGGAGGTTCATGGAATTTTCTGAGGGTAATAAAAAAAATAAAAAGAAAAAAAGAAACCCTCTAAAAACTTTCCATTTGCTACTATTGGCAAGGTTGATGCGGAAATTGAAGGTTCGCCGTTTACTTGTAGTTCTCGTTTTCTCCTACCTGCCATGGTGGCGCTAGACAGCAAGAACATTGTTTGTGAGATTTTTGTAGATAGTGGAGAAGCTGTCAATCTCATTGATAATCAATTTGCAACAACGCATGGTTTCCAGGTGTGCACTTTGGAAAAGGATATACCTGTTTTTGCTATCGATTCCACTCCACTTTCTCAAAGATCGTTAAAGGGCATAGATTACAATATCCGTTTGACTGTGGGTGACGCTCATGTGGAGGATATGTCATGTAGAGATGTCCCGAACTATTCGCCGGCGAACAGTTCCTGGAGAACATAGCTTGTTCACGTTCGCCGCGGCGGGCGAACATATGCGATGTTCGGTCCGCCCCCTATACATCATCATTGAGAAAACTTTGACCCTGCACCTCAGTCAGCATACCCTCCCTCCCAGACCCTCCTATCAAAAAGCAAGGACAGCATCCATCTTCAGATTCATTCTGAAGCGGCAGTGTCACAAATTTGACTAAGTTGTAATCGCAATGTGATTAATACAGGTTATATTAATCGCATTGCGAATTCAACTTAGAGCTGGATTCCTAATGGTTGTATTGCTAGAATATAATGAAGATTGAGAATATAGTGCTATATTCGTTAAATTCGTAAATTCTAGCAATACAACCATTAGGAACTTAGCTCTAAGTTGAATTCGCAATGCGATTAATGCAGGTTATATTAATCGCATTGCGAATTCAACTTGCCACACTCTGCGTCAACTACGTAATTTTCCATAGGAGTTTTGCATTGGATCCCCCTCCGGCATGCCACAGTCCAGGTGTTAGTCCCTTTGAAACAACTTTTCCATCACTATCGTGGCCAGAAAGAGTCCCTGTGGGTTTTAAAATTCGCCTGTCTATTGAAGTCTATGGTGGTTTCGCCCGTTCGCGAACATTCGAGGAAGTTCGCGGTCGCCGTTCGCGAAACGAAAATTTTATGTTCGCGACATCTCTAATGTCATGTTTCGTCTTAAGCGGATTACCTACTCCTCTAGTGTTGGGGCTACCCTGGCTCACTAAACATAACCCCACCATTGATAGGCAAGCAAGGCAAATAAATGGTTGGAGTGACTTTTGCAGAGAGAATTGCCTCACGGCGTCTTTCAGAGGTTTCTACCAAGACTGTGCCATCTTTTCTCTCTGAATTTTCTGATGTGTTTTCCAAGAGTGGCGTCCAGGAGTTGCCCCCTCACCGGGAGTACGACTGCCCTATTAATCTCATCCCAGGTGCCAAGGTGCCAAAATCACGATTATACAATCTCTCCCAACCTGAAAGAGTCGCTATGCGTACTTATATCTCTGAGAGACTGAGAAAGGGACACACCCGACCCTCGAAGTCACCTGTTGCCACAGTTTATTTATTTTTTGTTAAGGAAAAAGATGCTTCTTTAAGACCTTGTCTGGATTTCAGGGAGCTGAACCGTATCACGATTCGTGACCCATATCCGCTTCCTCTGATCCCGGACCTGTTTAACCAGATTGTTGGGACTAAAGTTTTTTCTAAGTTGGATTTAGGAGGGGCATACACAGTGGTCAGGGAAGGGGACGAATGGAAGACGGCCTTCAATACCCCTGAGGGTCATTTCGAGAATTTGGTTATGCCCTTTGGTTTGATGAATGCTCTGGCCGTCTTCCAACATTTGGTGAACAGCATTTTTTTTTCATTTAATGGGGAAATTTGTACTGGTGTATCTAGATGACATTTTGATTTTTTCTCCTGATTTCAAGACTCATCAGGACCACCTATGTCAGGTCTTGCTGATTCTGCGGGAGAATAAATTGTACTCTAAACTGGAAAAATGTGTGTTTGCGGTTCCGGAGATTCAATTTCTTGGTTTTCTTCTCTCCGCTTCTGGTTTTCGGATGGACCCTGCTTGATTGGGAGCTTCCTGAGAATCAGAAGGCGCTGATGCAGTTTTTGGGTTTTGCCAATTATTACAGAAAGTTAATTTTGAATTATTCCTCTGTTGTTAAGCCACTCACTGATATGACTAAAAAGGGGGTGGAATTTTCCTCGTGGTCGGTAGATGCGCTTAAAGCCTTTTCTAGTATTAAAGAGTGTTTTGCTTCTGCTCCCAATTTGGTACAACCTGATGTCTCTTTACCTTTTATTGTTGAGGTGGATGCTTCTGAGGTGGGTGTGGGTGCGGTCTTATCTCAGGATCCCTCTCCTGCAAATGGCGACCGTGTGCCTTTTTCTCAAGGAAACTCTCCTCTGCAGAGAGAAATTACGTTGTTGGCCATCAAATTCGCTTTTGAGGAATGGCTCCATTGGTTAGAGGGAGCCAGACACCCTATTACCGTGTTTACCGACCAAAAGAATCTGGCCTACTTGGAATCGGCCAAGCGTCTGAACCCGAGACAGGCCAGATGGTCTTTGTTCTTTTCTAGGTTTAATTTTGTTGTTACGTTACGCCCTGGGGTTAAAAATGTGAAGGCGGGTGCCCTGTCACGTTGTTTTCCGGGAGGGGGGAACTTTGAAGAACCGGGTCCTATTTTGGCTGATGGGGTGGTCATCTCTGCTCTTTATCCTGATTTGGAGGCAGAGGTTCAGGCATCCCAGGCAGAGGCTCCTGATCTTTGTCCTCCTGGGAGGCTGTTTGTGCCTCTCGCTTTACGACACAAGGTTTTTAAGGAGCACCACGATACTGTCCTTGCTGGGCACCCGGGGAGCAGAGCCACAGTGGATCTCATTGCTCTGAGATTCTGGTGGCTGGCTCTTCGTAAGACAATTGAGAGTTTTGTGGCAGCCTGCGCTCGTGCCAAGGTCCCTCATTCACGGCCATCGGGTTATCTTCTCCCGTTACCCATTCCTTCCCGTCCTTGGACGCATCTGTCCATGGACTTCATTACGGACCTGCCTCGTTCCTCGGGGAAGACTGTGATTCTGGTGCTAGTGGACAGTTTTAGCAAAATGGCGCATTTCATTCCCTTTCCTGGGTTACCCAATGCTAAGACACTGGCGCAAGAGTTTGTTGATCACATTGTTAAATTGCATGGAATTCCTTCAGACATCGTTTCTGATAGGGGCACGCAATTTGTTTCCAGATTCTGGAAGGCCTTCTGTTCTCGATTGGGGGTTCGGTTGTCATTCTCTTCTGCTTTTCACCCGCAGTCGAATGGTCAGACCGAACGCGTCAATCAGAATCTGGAGACATATCTGCGCTGTTTTGTGGCGGAGAATCAGGAGAATTGGTATTCTTTTTTGTCCCTTGCTGAGCTTGCTTTAAATAACCGTCGCCAGGAGTCCTCTGAAAAGTCACCATTTTTTGGTGCATATGGGTTTCATCCGCAGTTTGGGACATTCTCTGGAGAGGGGTCTTCTGGTTTACCTGATGAGGAGAGATTTTTCTCGTCTTTGTCATTTATTTGGCAAAAGATTCAGGGCAATCTGAAGAGGATGAGTGAGAGATATAAGCGTGTGGCGGATAAGAGACGCGTGCCTGGTCCAGACCTGAATGTGGGTGATCTGGTGTGGTTGTCTACAAAGAATATCAAACTGAAGGTTCCCTCCTAGAAATTGGGTCCTAAGTTTATTGGGCCTTAAAAGATCTTGTCCGTCATCAATCCCATTGCCTTCTGTCTTGATCTTCCTCAGACTTGGAAGATCCATAATGTTTTTCACAGGTCCCTATTAAAACCTTATGTCCAACCCACTGTACCCTCCTCTTTGCCTCCTGCTCCGATTTTTGTTGATAGTAATCTTGAATTTCAGGTCTCTAGGATTGTGCATTCTCGCATTATCCGCGGTTCTCTTCAGTACCTCATTCATTTGGAGGGTTATGGTCCTGAGGAGAGGATGTGGGTCCCAGTGGTGGACATTAAGGCCACTCGTCTCATCAGGGCTTTCCATAGGTCTCATCCTGAGAAGGTGGGCTCTGAGTGTCCGGAGTCCACCCATAGAGGGAGGGGTACTGTCACCGCCAATTCTGTGAGAAGGTCTGACAGACGTTCTTCTCTACCTCTTGTATGACGTTCGTTGTTTTGGTTTCACTTTGTCATCTCCTTTCCTTCTGCCAAGTGTCACTTATTTAGACTAATCGTCTTCCTTTATATTCCCTCCCATACTGCCTCACTTTGCGGTTTATACTAGTTCCTGGATGAGGTGTTCACTGCTGGAGGCTGCTGCTGCTGTTTGCTCAGATAAGTCTTTTCCTTTATTGTGTTTCCTTGCTTGCTTGAATCTAGGTGACCTCTGACTCTGTCCGTATTAAGTGCAGGGAGCCAGTTGTCGTATCCCCTCACTATTATAGGGTTTTCAGGTGTCACACAGTCTTAGGTACGTGGGCATGCAATAGTCTACCATTGAGACCCTTGCATGGGCATAGCAGTCAGGGAGAGCTCTTAAGGTTTTATGCTCCTTAGTTTGGGATCAAGCCAGTCAGTCGTTTATTTGTAAGTTCCAGCTATCTGCAACTTCACCCGTGACACCTCAGCTCCCAAAACACAGAGTTTCCACAGCTCCAGTATCACACCACACCCAGCTGAGCTTCTGGCTGGGTTTTTAAACCCCAGCCCAAAACCTGGCCTGGACGTGGGGAACAGCCACCCACCCTGCTCTTTGGCTGCTCCCAATAAGAACCGGTCCGGATTGGCTTTACAGCCACAATAAGTACAACAGTGTCAGCGAGCGCTAGCTGCCGCTGACACACAAAATTACCGGTTCTTATCTCACCGAGGCCAGGAACCTCGGTGACACATACCTTTCGTCAATGACGGACCCCTGCGATTCTTTACGGTAAGACCAGTGAGACTATGGAACTCTCTGCCTGAGGAGGTGGTGATGGTGAGTTCACTAAAAGAGTCCAAGAGGGGCCTGGATGTAATTCTGGACTGTAATAATATTACAGGCTATAGCTACTAGAGAGGGGTCGTTGATCCAGGGAGTTATTCTGATTGCCTGATTAGAGTCGGGAAGGAAATTAGGAAAATTGGCTTCTACCTCATAGGGGTTTTTTGCTTTCCCCTGGATTAATGTTGCAGGATAACAGGCTGAACTGGATGGACAGATGTCTTTTTTTTAGCCTTACAAATTATACTAAGAGCAATAATTATAGTGTATACAAAAGTCCACACGGACAAACCAGCAGATCCACTGCATTACGTATTGATTATTTCTTATGTGGATATCTGCTAACTAAACATCAGGGACAGCTGGGTAGGAAACGGAGACATATTCTGATAAGTGGCTAGGTCTATACACACATACCCTCCTCCTCTGGAACTCACTGGGGTTGGCGAGCTATGTCAGATCTATAAATTAGAGACCTAATCACAGCTAAACCCTCTGTAACGTCTAAGAGGTGAATTAACATTCATGACAGGCTGGTCAACATCCATCACAGCTCTGTTACTCGACAGTCTACCTGGTTGGAGAGAGACTCCAGGCATGTATAGATGTGGTAATTGCGCTGCCTTGGGATTTATCAATTGGGCAAATTGATAGAAAGTGCTGCAACTCAAGGCATCTATGGTATCAAAGATGTCATGAGTTGCAGAACTACAGGTGTGATATAAGTCATAACAAGTCGACGCTCTACGAGGCGATGCGACCGTTTCAGAGATGTATTAGGGATCATATTACTATTGTGGTGAAAAACAAAAGATACTTCTGTATCTAAACGTTCATGAAATGCATGATGGAAAAACTTAATTCCTGGTCTTTCAATCCATTGAATGAGGGGAAAACTAGGACAATCAAATCTTTAGAAAAGAGACAGCAAGTGGATTTACGGACTACGTTGAGCAACTTTGTTTCACATGCTTTATCAAATGCATCTGGTTACATTTTCTAATGTTTACGTTTTTGCTTGATTCATTTTTATTGTTTCATCTATGCATAATGATATAATGGATACGCTCATCTTTAATAGTTTCATGCATTCCCCATGTAATAAAAATTCTGCAGCATCTACTCTTATGACTCTATGTTGTGCCATTCCTTTATTATTTCTGCTAGAAGTTACAGAGGGGAGGTAACCAGTTGGCAGGGGCGTACATAGAAATCATTGGGCCCCATAGCAAGAGTCTGAATAGGGCCCCCAACCCCGCCCACTACCACCTTTTGCCCATCCCACTAACTGCCCTAGCTCCTCCCCGCCACGCCCTCTTTTTCCATTAGATAGGGGATAACTTCAAACAACCAGACTACCCCTTTAAAGCGGGGTATACGGGTGCAGGGTCTATGTATACGGTATATGGGGTACAGCAGTGAATACGGGGTGCAGGATCCATGTATACAGGTATATGGGGTACAGCAGTGTATACGGGGTGCCCCATAAAACTGTATACACTGACACTGCACCCTGTTTATATTGAATACACTGACCCTGCTCCCCGTATACACAGTGCTGTACTCCATATAACTGTATACACTGACACTGCACCCTGTATACACTGTGTATACAGGGTGCAGGGTCAGTGTATACAGATGTTGTACAGCACAGCCTACATGGCCGGAGTACTGTCCGCTCCTAGGCTCCGTCCCCCTCCTGCCCCACATTTCACTCCCAGCAGCCCCTGCCTCAGCCTTTACCTGCTCTTCTGTGCAGTTGCCATCGATCCTCCCAGTCTCTCTCTGATTGCCGCCGCTCTGGCCCGCCCCAGGCTGTTCTATGGCTGCTGGGGAACTAGTCACTAGCTGCAGTCTGGGGGGGGGGCTGCGTGCACTCACTGCCACTGGCGCTGGCTGATGATGACATAAGCGCAGAGAGGATGCTACGCCTGGTGCACGCGGCGCCTCTCTGTGTACTTGAAAAGTTGGGCGGCGCCTGCCAGCGAAACACACTGGCCAATCAGCAGCAGGATCTTTGTGCTGCGAAATGCTGATTGGCCAGTGTGAAATGCCGCACGCCCGCAGCCCAGATCATCGAAAGGGGAGGGGGGGGAGGGAGATAACACATGTGCCGCTGCCTGACGCATATTAACTATGATTTCTGTGCAGAGTAGATGGAGGGGGCGGGGCCTTCCATGTGCTCCGGGCCCCCCTGTGCCGCGGGCCCCATAGCAACGGCGTGGTCTGCCTCTATTGGCGGTACGCCACTGCCAGTTGGGGGCGTGTACCCACAGTCTGAAAATTGCAGCACTGATTGGATAGAGTGAGGCTGTGCAGGGACACGCCCCCAACTGGTTATCTCCCCTCTTACCCTTACTGCAGACTGCTAGCAATTTATTCATAACTTCTAGTAGAAATAATAAAGGAATGGAACAACTTAGAGCCATAAGAATAGATGCTCCAGTATTGTAATTACTGTACATGTGGAATGCATGAAGCTATTAAAACAGGCATGTCAGGAGAGGTGAAAGGTCCTCTTTAATCATCTTTTCAAGTCTTATATACTACAGTGTTATTACCTCTTACAATGTAGCTATTGCTTTAATTACCTAGGCCGGCTGTAAATTACTTTCTGTGACCTTTATTGATTGATAGCTATTACGGTCTCATCCCAGCTTGGTCGTCAGTATAACAGGCGTCCCACCAGCTCTATGGTAACAAGGAGCTAATCCCCTTTCCCCAGGCTCCTGCCAATTGTGTCGGAAAGGGATTTTCTGTAAAGTCAGTGAGTGACATGTGGAAGTCCAATTGGTGGCTAGGTGGAGTATTACCGTTGCGGAGGCGGTGATTAGCCTATTTATGTCTAGTGTTCAGCCGACCTCGGGCACCTGTTTTCATCAAAGCAGAGCAGGCTTGTTTTGGATATTGTTAGGGTGAAAACTGCCCTGTTTAGCCTCATTCACACGTCAGTGTTCTATGGACCTATGCTGTACGTGTTCCCCATGGACAGCACGCGTCCCCATTCATTTTAATGTGTGTATTCACACATCAGTGTTTTACCACGGTCCGTCAGTCCGTGTGTTTAGCACGGATGCATGCTCTGCTTTGTCCATGTTTACGGATCCATCACGCCTATTATTAGTCTATGGGAGATGCTTTTAAAATAAATTTTTGAGCTGTGCAGTGTCAGTGAAACACGGATGACACATGGCACAGAGCAAAACGGGCACACGGACCCAACAGGGATCAATCATGGACCTATTCACCGAGGCATCACATTCACGGATTTAAGCACGGACACGGATGAGTGAATGAGGCTTTACCAATGTCGTTATACTGACCCCCAATGATGTGTAGTAAGAAACTCATAAGATCATTAGAGATAATAGTCAGCTAACTGTACGGGGAGTTAGGCAGTGGAGGGAGAGGCAATTTCACATAGCTCACCATCGTCTGTGAGTTAAGGAGGATGGGGTCGTGTGTGTATAGGCCACTGCCCCGAATATACCTCCGTTCCCACCTAGCTGTCCCTCATGTTAGGTTAGCAGATATTGGTATAAGATAAAATTAAAATGTTATGCAGTGGATCTTCTGTTTTGGCTGTTTGGACTTTTATAGCAACACTATAATTATTGCTCTTAAATATGTAATAAAAGGTACTTTTTAACTCTAGACATATAACCTACAAGTTATGCATGTTTTCAGAACATTCTGCTCTTTTAGGTTTGGTGGGTTTTATGGTGGTTATTCCTTCACCATGTAAGAAATGCAGATGCAAAGTATGGTTATGTGGGGGTATTTGTCAAAATTGTGTTTGGAAATAAATGATAGCATAGATTGTTACAGATAGCATCTAAAGTAGGTTTTAATGCAGCTGGATACCTACACACTTTCATTATCTATCTATTTATCTTGTATCTATTCATCTATCTATCTATCTCATATCTATTTCATATCTGTCTGTGTGCCTCTATTATCTATCTATTTATTTATCTATCTGTCAGTGTCACGAACCAGCGGGTGTGAACCCACTGTGCCACGTGTCCTACCTCCTCTAAGGGCGTTGTCTAAGTGAATCCCTCGTTCTTCACAGTACCCCTGATGGTGGGGATAGACTTTCCCGAGGGGAACACCAGGTCGCTACCTCTTGAGGAGGATAGGCACACGAGGCAGCTGGTCCAGGCGGACCAGGAGGTACCGGAGAAAGGAACCAGAGGTACAGGTATCGTCAGCAGGCGGAGTCGTTACCAGGAGGAACATTGCAGGACCAAAGGATGAGGCAGAGGCAAAGTCAGAAAGGCAAAAGGTCAGGGCAGGCGGCACCGGTACAGGTCAGGCAATCCGGATTGGCAACAGGAGAGTCAAGGCAAGCAGACAGGGATCAAACGGGTAGCAGAATCCAGGAACACAAGTACATGTCAGGAACACAAGCGGATATCAGGAACCTTAGCAGGACACAAGGACCTTGACACTGAGGCATCTGGGAAGGGGCTGAGCCACTTATATATGTGCAGGAGGGCTAGGATTGGTTGGCGAGGTCACATGATCCAACCCATAAAACAAAGGAAGTGACGCGAGCTGGCCCTTAAGGAAATGCTGCAGGAAACAAGCAGCAAGCATGCTGTGGCCAGGGCTCAAAGGAAACACTGGCAGCAGATCATCTCTGAACACGGCACCCGGGACCGCAGCAGTAAGCAGGGGAACAGCGGCGCACAGCAGCTGCTGTTAGGGTCCATTCACATGTCCGCAATTTTGTTCCACATTTTGCGGAACGAATTGTGGACCCATCCATTTCTATGGGGAAGCACGATGTGCTGCCCGGACACGGAATTGCGGACCCGCACTTCTGGATCCGCAATTCCATTCCCGAAAAAAATAGAACATGTCCTATTCTTGTCCGCAATTCTGGACAAGAATAGGCATATTCTATTAGTGCCGGCAATGTGCGGTCCGCAAAATGCGGAACTCACATTGCCGTTGTCCGTGTTTCGCGGATCCATGGATCCGCAAAACACGTTGCGGACGTGTGAATAGACCCTTACAGTTGGTCTATCTATATATCTATCTATTTGTCTAAAATCCATCATCTATAAATCTATCTACCCATCTGTCTCTGTCTACTATCTATCTATCTATCTATCTATCTATCTATCTATAAATAATTTGTATAATATATATCTTTTAACATCTATCTATGAATCTATCTTGAAATATCTGTCTGTATCCATCCATCCATCCATCCATCCATATTGAAACATATAGCAATCTATAGAATTATCTACTTGTTTCACACCTCTAATCATTTCAGAGGCACAGCACAGGAAAATAAGCATTACTGAACAAATTATAAAAAAGTGAATGTCTACAGCTGCCCACTTTCCAGCCAAACTCCCAGGGGAGGGACAATCAACTTGTCTCATGTTTATATGCAAGCTAAACGAATGCCATATTGTACATACACACATCTTATTGCTCCTTGACGATGATTCCCGGAGTCAGAATGCAGGAGCCTCTGGAAACAGCACGATACTAGAATGTGAGGCGGCATCATCACAAGATAATGTGGTGTAATGCTATTAAAGTCATGCCAAAAACCCTAAAATAAAATCACAAGATGTACAATTATGCAAATCATAACTGAATTTGGAAAAACGCTAGAAATATTACACTGTGCTGGTTCGATGACACCAAAAGATTATAACGGTAGGATTCAAAATGAATGTCAAAAATGGATTGCCTGGTGGCAAAATACAATCCCCAAAATTTGCAATTCAAGCAAATAAAGTATTTACATACAGTACATAAATATGTTTTTTCTGTTTTGTTTTTCCCCATTAGGCTTGCCTAGAAGGATTAGCAATTAGGTATATGATATGGGGACACTGGACTATGTGGTTGACCCTTCTGTTTCATTCCTGACCACTCACTAAGTTACTTACTCACAGACCACTTTTTTGTGGATAATGAAGGCCAAGGATCACCTCACTGAAATCTGTCAAAAAACACCAAAATGATGCTATTTGCCAGTGTGTTTACTCAGTGTCACAGATGGTAAAACTTTTTCACCAGCGTATTCTGCCTGTGTCACAGATGAAAAACTAAGATACTTAAAACATAGTTCACCGAAGTCCTGCTAATTGCTAATTTTTCCGTACAATCTGCCCATGTAACAGATGAAGAAAATATCAGAAATTCTGAAATAATGCTGATCTGATAGATCTGCAGCCTGTGCCCACAATCCTCCTGCTGTCCCCTGTGGAATGGATACCACACCAGTCACCATGCCGTCCTGCATCCTGGTCGCCAGCATCCTCTTCGTGATGCTGCCTTCATGCTCCTGCCTGATGCTCCCTTAAGGTGCACACACTTACCACTAGTCCTTTATTCCCCCCCCCTGTGTTCCTGCAGTGTTCCAGTCCAGTATCCATCTTGCCTATGTGCTCCGGCACTTCTGGTTCAGTTCTGTTCGTATTTCATTTCTATACCCAGCCTGTGCACCCAGTCTGTACTTTAGTCAAGCTCTCAGCCTGCCTACCTTGAGTGTGCCCTTCACCACAACCCCACCTGCAAGTCTATCCTGTGTCTATCCAACCACGATAATTCTATTATCTCCTGGATCTCTAAAAAAAACAGCTTTTAAGCCTCAGACTACTCAGACTGTGCCTGCCGTTTTCCTGCATTTCTAGTTCTTTTTCCATATTTTCTGTTCAGACTGTATCTGCTATTTTCCTGCGTTTCTGGTTCGTTTTCCATATCTTGAGCTCCAGGGGCCTGCATCGGAGTCCCTGATCCCAGTGGGTCAGCTGCCAACTGCAGCGGGACTGTCACGGGGTTCCGAAGGTGCACTCGGTCCCCCATCGCCCGCAGACCTGTTGCTTAGCTTTGGGAATGAGGATCTGTGTTTGACCTCATTCCCAGGGCGGCTTTACTAGCTGGGTGGCTCCCTGCTCCTAAGTCTGCCTTGAGCGCCGAGCTGATCACTCGGTGCTCGACTGGTTGGTCTGTCGGTCATGTGACGCTGGCCACGTCACATGACCCTCACTCCCCACTATAAATACAGGCAGCCTGCTGGCTACAGGTTGCCTGTTAATTTCTAGGTTCCTGGCTATTTTTTGGACTGCTGAATACTTACCTGATCCTGTTCCTTGACCATCCTTTTGCCTGATCCTCCTGTACTGCGCATCCGTCCTGGTATTGTGACCTCGGCTCCCACCTGACTACTCTCTTAGGACTCCTCCTGTACTTCTCTGCTCTCCTGGTATTTGACCCCGGCTTCTCCTGACCATTCTTTGCTTAATCCTTTGTACTTTGTAGCTCTCCTGGTATTGACTCGGTCCGTTCACGTCCTGTTGTTTGTCTGTCTGTCATCCCTGCACTTATTCCAAGTTAGGGATTGCCGTCCAGTTGTCCCCTGTCATTAGGACTCGCGAGGCAAGTAGGCAGGGCCAGGGGTAAGGGTGGAGCGCAGTGGTCACTTCCCTCCCCCCCTGTGTGTGTGTGTGTACGCGACCGTTACAGGGACTATCCCAGGGGGTGATAGTCTGGTTGCTAACCTGCAGGGATATCCAGATCCCTATATAGAGGTTAAAGGATGAATACTGGGGAAACACTAGAATATCGCCCTTAGGGTTAGCCCTACACCAAACTTGTTAGGTGGCTCAGTGGGTCCACATTCACTGATCCGTAACAAGATCTATCATTTAGGACATCATATGTATAATTCTCCAATATTAAAAATAAACATATGTGGCACTCACCATTAAAATCACAGTCCTTTATTCAAAAATCTATAAGATCACAGCAAGGACAAGCTAGATGTATGGAGGAGGCCATAGCAGTTTGGCGTGGTGATTAGACTCTTCTTCATGGCCTACACACGTGATGATGTTCATGCTCAATAAATATTCATTCACATTTACATCACACATTCCCATAATTGTAGAAATCAATCCCAACAACAGAAACTAATAAATACATCAAACAAGCACATAAATCACACACAATTAAATCAATGAATGGGCTTAGAGAGTAACTACACTTTTTTGAAACTTTTGCTATGTAATAGGGACATTTCAAGTGTTGATCGGCACGGGTCCCAATGCTGAGACCCCCGCTTATCTCTAGAATGTGGAGTCTGAAGTGCTCAGCCAAGCGCTGAGCATGGTAGTGAAGATAGTCTCAATAGAAAGTCTAGGAGACCCTCTTCAGTATCACGCTCAGCAGTGAGGAGAAGCAACATTCGGCTGAGCACTTCTGACTCCTCGTTCTAGAGATCAGCGGGGGGTCTCAGTGCTGGGACCCCTGCCGATCAACACTTTTGATATGTCCCTATGACATATCAAAAGTTTAAAAAAAGTGTAGTTACTCTTTACGGTTAGTCATTACGGTTATTTAGACCTAGCAGTCCCAATGCTTTAGATTTAAAAAACCACTTCATTCAAGAGGACTCATTTTTTCTATTCATGGAAAACTCAAACAATTACTATCACCATTATGTCTCTTATACGGGAAATCAATTTTGGACAACCTTTACCAGTTTTAATCAAATATTGATGTTCTTTGAACCGTACATATAGTGGACAAATTGCTTTACCTATTTAAATTACAGGGACAAAAAATAACATATGCCAGATACGAAATGAAATATGATCATCGAGCCAAGCATCTGCAAAAAATGTTATTTTACTTTGCAACCATCTACAAGATCAGTAATAAAAATATCACTATTATAATCATGGAGACCCCTTGTTTTATCTATGTATAATCATGTATTCACTGTACTATTCTGATATTTTAGATTGTATAACTATATGTTGTAACAGCTTGATGCACTAAATGGTAAAATTTTCACTTATATATCACATGACTTGATTAGGGTTTATATACCCATGTGTGACACTATTGCATTGCTTGACAAAGGCCCTATTGAGTGGGCTGAAACGTTGCCTGGGAATAAACGGGTCATCACCTTTTTACCACACTTTGAGTGCTGCCTATTTTTTGGATATACAAGATCATTAATAAATATATTGAAGAGAATAGGGCCTAATACTAACCGTTGAGGGACCCCAATAGTGATGGTGACCCCCTCCAATACTAACCACTGGTGACTGTGAGCCAAGCAGGGTATGTATGGATAATAACCTCCCTCTGTTTTCTATCACTGAGCCAGTTACTTACCCACATACAGACATTTTTCCCCAGTCCAAGCATTCTCATTTTATATACTAGCCTTTTATGTGGCACAGTATCAAATGCTTTGGAGAAGTCAAGATACAGTTTAAGACATCCAACGACTCACCCTGGTCCAGTCAAAAACTTACCTCCTCATAGAAACTGATTAGATTAGTTTCCCAGGACCGATTCCTCATAAACCCATGGTGAATTGATATAGCTTCATACACTTATTTTCATTAAGATACTTCAGGATAGAATCTCTTTGAAAACGTTTTTTAAACCTCTTTTTTTGAAAATTGACACCACATTTGCTAAGCGCCAATCCTTCCGAACACTCCCAGTCATTATAGAATCCTTAAATATCAGAAATAAGGGTCTTTCTTATGTTACTTAATTATCTTTAATTATGTTACTTAAAGGGAACCTGTCATGTGGATATTTGATTATAATCTAACTAATTATATACAATCATTAACTACTAAAAAGTACCTTAGATGTATTCACTTACTGGTGTGACAGATGGTAACCTCATAATATACACACAAAGATGCCACATGCAACATGCCAATGAGCTGATTTGAGTCCAGCGTGATGTCATTGAGTCCAGCGTATATTTAATTCAGAGCTATAGCCACTCCCCTGCCCACCTGCTGCTGATTCATATGGAAAATAACTGTCAATCAGCAGCAGGTAGGCGGGGAGACTCAGGAGCTCATGAATATTCAGGACTCATCATTATAGGCTGGAGCTTTTCAATACAAGATGTTGGCAGATAGACTGGGTCAATTAAAGAAAGTGACCCAACATTTTGCTAAGAGAATCAGTCACTTATTTATGTTGCCCTTAGTTAGGACACCATAAAACTGGTGACAGGTTCCCTTTAATTCTCATAGGATATGGGGGTGTATGTCATCTGGATCTGGTGATTTGCCTATTGCCACTGCATTTCTTCCTGGGTCAGACAGGCCACATTTAATTAGCCGTTTCCTCTGCATTTCATCTGACATTTCATTTTTCTCCGTGAATACAGTAGAGAAAAAAATATTTAATTCGCTTTCTCCTCATCGCTCTCTACAACTCCTCCCTCATCACTCTCAACACTTCCAGGTCTAAACTTTTAACATTGATATAATTGAAGAACTTTTTCAGGTTATTTTTACTCTTTGGCAATGAGCCTCTCTGTCTGCAGCTTGACTGCCTTTATTTGACTTTTACATATTCTTTTTCCTTATAGTTTTTATGTGCCTTCTAGTTTTAGTAATTTAAATGCTTTATTTTTTATCATTTATTATCCCCTTTCCATTTCTATTTGTCCATGTTGTTTTTTTCCTGTTCCTAAACCTTTTATTCCCATACGGTATGTACCTCTCACAATGAAGTTTTAGGATGCTTATAAAAATATCCCATTTTGTGGCTGTATTTTAATTTTTGATAACACTGTCCCAGTTAGCTAGACTAATATCTAGCCTGTATTAGCTGGTTAAATTTTGCTTTTCAGAAGTTTAGCATTTTGTGCCTCCCTGAAAAATGAATTGCTTGAATGATAATTGGAAGTTTATTATTTTATGGTCACTATTTCCCAGGTGTCTCCCAACCTGCACATCTGTAGTTCTGACAGGTCTATTGGTGTATACTAAGTCCACTATAGCTGTCCCTGTAGATGGGAAAACCTGTTTCCTTTGTGAGATGTACAGCTTTCAGTTTCCCAGTCTATATCTGGGTAGTTGAAGTCCCCCATAATAATGACTTCATTAGGATTTTCCGCCTTGTCTATCTCCATTAGCAGTACATTTTCTATGGACTTAGGTGGCTTATAATTATTATAGCTGTTAAATATTTTTTTCTCCAATGTATTCACTGAGGAAAAGAAACTGTCAGATGACATGCAGAATGTAAAAATTCCCTATTAAAAGTGTCCTGTCTGACCCAGGAAGAAGTACAACAGCGACTTAAAAAGATTAAAATAGACAAATCGCCAGGACCGGATGGCATACACCCCTGTATCCTAAGGGAATTAAGTAATGTTATAGCCAGACCCTTATTTCTGATATTTGCGGACTCTATACTGACAGGGAATGTCCAACAGAATTGGTGCATAGCAAATGTGGTGCCAATATTCAAAAAGGGTCCAAAAACAGAGCCTGAATACTATAGGCCGGTAAGTTTAACATCTGTTGTGGGTAAACTGAAGGTTTTCTAAGAGATGCTATCTTAGAGCATCTCAACGGAAATAAGCAAATAACGCCATATCAGCATGGCTTCATGAGGGATCGGTCATGTCAAACTAATTTAATCAGTTTCTATGAGGAGGTAAGTTCTAGACTTGAATCAATGGATGTCGTGTATCTGGACTTCTCCAAAGCATTTGACACTGTACCACATAAAAGGTTAGTATATAAAATGAGAATGCTCGGACTGGGAGAAAACGTCTGTATGTGGGTAAGTAACTGGCTGAGTGATAGAAAACCGAGGGTGGTTATTAACGGTACACACTCAGATTGGGTCACTGTCACTAGTGGGGTACCTCAGGGGTCAGTATTGGGCCCTATTCTCTTCAATATATTTATTAGTGATCTTGTAGAAGGCTTGCATAGTAAAATATCAATTTTCGCAGATGACACTAAACTGTGTAAAGTAATTAACACTGAAGAGGACAGTATACTACTACAGATGGATCTGGATAGATTGGAGGCTTGGGCAGAGAAGTGGCAGATGACAAATGTAAAGTTATGCACATGGGAAGGAATAATGCAAGTCACCCGTACATACTAAATGGTAAAACACTCGGTAACACTGACATGGAAAAGGACCTAGGAATTAAAAAAAAATAGCAAACTAAGCTGCAAAAACCAGTGTCAGGCAGCTGCTGCCAAGGCCAATAAGATAATGGGTTGCATCAAAAGGGGCATAGATGCCTGCGATGAGAACATAGTCCTACCACTTTACAAATCACTGGTCAGACCACACATGGAGTACTGTGTACAGTTCTGGGCTCCTGTGAACAAGGCAGACATAGCAGAGCTGGAGAGGGTTCAGAGGAGGGCAACTAAAGTAATAACTGGAATGGAGCAACTACAGTACCCTGAAAGATTATCAAAATTAGGGTTATTCACTTTAGAAAAAAGATGACTGAGGGGAGATCTAATTACTATGTATAAATATATCAGGGGTCAGTACAGAGATCTATCCCATCATCTATTTATCCCCAGGACTGTGACTGTGACGAGGGGACATCCTCTGCGTTTTGAGGAAAGAAGGTTTGTACACAAACATAGAAAAGGATTCTTTACGGTAAGAGCAGTGAGACTATGGAACTCTCTGCCTGAGGAGGTGGTGATGGTGAGTACAATAAAGGAATTCATGAGGGGCCTGGATGTATTTCTGGAGCGTAATAATATTACAGGCTATAGTTACTAGAGAGGGGTCGTTGATCCAGGGAGTTATTCTGATTGTCTGATTGGAGTCGGGAAGGAATTTTTTATTCCCCTAAAGTGGGAAAAATTGGCATCTACCTCAGTTTTTTTTTTGCCTTCCTCTGGATCAACTTGCAGGATAGCAGGCTGAACTGGATAGACAAATGTCTTTTTTCGGCCTTATGTACAATGTTACTATAACAAACTCCTATCAGAATTTTATTATTGTTTTTCCCAACATGTATTTCTATCCACAGTGACTCCACATGTTAATTTCCCTCTCTTATATCTACCCCAAGTGTGGGCTTTAGACAGAACTTTACATAAGGGTAAAACCCTCCTCCTTTCCATTTTTATGATCCTTTTTAGCTATCATCCAGCCATGTCTTACTTTTTCTTGCAGCTGTAGTGGGAATAATGTGAACCCTTTGGAATGATATGGATTTCTGCACAAATTGGTCATAAAATGTGATCTGATCTTCATCTAAGTCACAACAATAGACAATCAGTCTGCTTAAACTAATAACACACAAAGAATTAATGGTTACCATGTTTTTATTGAACACACCATGTAAACATTCACAGTGCAGGTGGAAAAAGTATGTGAACCCTTGGATTTAATAACTGGTTAAGGAACCTCCTTTGGCAGCAATAACTTCAACCACATTTTTTCCTTAATATTGAATATTTATGAACTCTTTGATTGTAGAGCACCACCAATGATGCACTAAGGTGTTTCCACTAAAGAGTGATATATTATACATATTAGTGCAGAGTAGTGCCAACCTACCTCTCCTAGGATTTACTGTATTTATGAATCTGCTTCTAGAATTCACCCATGTATTTTCGATCTACAGATATTGTATGTCACTATTACATGTGTTCAGTCTACACTAATCAAATACTGATAAAAGTGTATGATGTATCACCTGACTAAGTAGCCTATTGATTAGCCACCATGACTGATGAGGCTTGAAAAGTCGCATGTAATATCACAAGGAATCATCATCACAACACAAAAGAAGAACATGTGGGATGAAGAAATGGCAGTTCTCCAATGTTATGACCCCGGGGCTGTTACATTCCCATTCATGTAAAAATAAAGCTATCCATTGACTGAGGGTAGGTAGGAGTGGGCTGGACCTGCTTCCTGCCAAGAAGGGGAGTTCCTGAGGAGTTACAGAGTGGAGAGGAGGCAACTTGCAGTGCTCCTGCTCCTGTTACCTAAATCTCCACAGTGAATCATTCCAAATTGTCCTCAAGTAAAGCCTTGAGAGTCCCGACAGCAGACTGACCTGCTACTTCTGCATCTACAGACACTGTTGTAAGGTGAGAGACTATAGCCAAGCCACCCATCACCAAACAACTACTAAGCCAATATCACCTAAGTGCTGAATTATCACCAACCAACCTGCCTTCATATCCTTGCTGGTGCCATAGAAGAATTGCACTCTTCAGTGCTATAATTCCACTGCACCAATTCCCAGGAAGCAACGGCCTGAGGGAGTACACCATGGCACAACACTTCATTAGGGCCACTGCCACTCCTGTCCTATACCTCGGCTCCTCAGTGGGTCGCTGCGCTTCCTAAATCCGCAAAGCTGTAGTGTGACTTCTGATGGTTCTACTTCTTCTAATATTGAGGTTCCTCAGGGCTCTGTTCCATCTAATCTTTTTGACACAGTTGGAAACACATCATTCCCCCTCTGTCATTATCCTACCAGGTGATCACTGCCTGTTCCCTATGTGGGGATTCGATCTGGTAGGCAGGTTAGCGGACGCAGTATAGAGGCAACAACAAAGTCTTTGAATTAAACAGTTCACTGTTTATTCACACATTAAGTAAATGACAAAACAAAAAGTCAGTTTCAACGAAAACAGTCACCTTGTGATTCTGGTGTTCGTTCACACCATGCAGCAAAGAAGAAGTCATTGGACAAAGCAGAATCCACCTGCTTTCAAACCAACAAGGTAGCAGGCCTTCATCCAGTCCCAAACTCCCAGGTCCCAACACAGAGACTGACAGAGCTCCACTGTCAGAGAGGAGTAATCCACTCTCAGCTGACACTGCTGGCTCGGTTTTTTATAGGCCAGCCAAGACCCGGCCTGGAACGTGGGGAGTAGTCACCCACCCATCACTTTGGCTACTCCCAGTGATAGCCGTCCCAGATCAGCTATACAGCCATACCAAAATAGCAAAGTGTCAATCAGCATTAGCTGCCGCTGACACTTAAAAATACCGGCTCTTACTTCACCGAGTCCAGGAACTTCGGTGACACATACCTTCCGTCAACAATGGACCCTTGTGCCTTCCTACACCTGCTACTTATCTTACTTATTTTATATAGTATGCATTGGTTTTTGCTGGTGCAGTAAATAATGTCACACTTTTTTTTTTACTGCTTCTTAGCATTTTTAACAGCTTTAATACCTTTTTTTTATTATAACAACTTAAACTTGTTTTCATGGTTGTTTTGGCGTTTTTCAGCTCTGATATAGAGGCCTATAGGAAAACCACTAAAAAAAGGCATACTAGAGCATGCTATGATGCGATAGAAAGATAAAAAAAAAAGGTAAAAAACACCTAAACATACTGTGATGCAGAAAAAATACTATAAAGTAACATTAACCCGTAAAAAAATGCTAAAAAGCCACAAAAAAAGTTGCAAGAAAAGTACGGTAACAGTAAAAATGTAAAAAATACAAAATGAGACCTGTATGAAACCACCCTTAATCTGGCATTTGATAACTCAAAGTCTGACAATTTAGCACTAGCTTCTACCATAAAACCGCAATATATTGTAATTTGAAGGGACAGATTATGAGATTTCCTGGATTATCACTGTACATTATTAGTCTGAGCAGAGACATTTATAGCTTCTTTCTGCTGTCAAACCACTCTTTCCTGAAGGTTTTCTACCCTTACGAGTGAACCCGATCTAATTTTCTATGGCTGTGTGATAATCCAGAATATTAGATCATTTAGCTTCTATTATGTTGAAAGAATGAAGAGGTAAAAGAGCCCTCCAACATTATCTTTTTGCCTGTTCCTGATCTAACCTTGTGTGGAGAACTGCAGACCCATTCAAGTGGAGCAAGCAGTTCTACAAATAAATCCCATATAAACTGACATTGTGCACAGTTTGGGACATTCTCTGGAGAGGGGTCTTCTGGTTTACCTGATGAGGAGAGATTTTCCTCGTCTTTGTCATTTATTTGGCAAAAGATTCAGGGTAATCTGAAGAGGATGAGTGAGAGATATAAGCATGTGGCGGATAGGAGACGTGTGCCTGGTCCGGACCTGAATGTGGGTGATCTGGTGTGGTTGTCTACCAAGAATATCAAACTGAAGGTTCCCTCCTGGAAGTTGGGTCCTAAGTTTATTGGGCCGTACAAGATCTTGTCCGTCATCAATCCCATTGCCTTCCATCTTGATCTTCCTCAGACTTGGAAGATACATAATGTTTTTCATAGGTCCCTATTAAAACTTTATGTCCAACCCACTGTACCCTCCTCTTTGCCTCCTCCTCCGATTTTTGTTGATGGTAATCTTGAATTTCAGGTCTCTAGGATTGTGGATTCTCGCATTATCCACGGTTCTCTCCAGTACCTCGTTCATTGGGAGGGTTATGGTCCTGAGGAGAGGATCTGGGTCCCAGTGGCGGACATTAAGGCCACTCGTCTCATCAGGGCTTTCCATAGGTCTCATCCTGAGAAGGTGGGCTCTGAGTGTCCAGAGTCCACCCATAGAGGGAGGGGTATTGTCACCGCCAGTTCTGCCAGACCTTCTCACAGACGTCCTTCTCTACCTCTTGCATGACTTTCTTTGTTTTGGTTTCAATTTGTCATCTCCTTTCCTTCTCCCAGGTGTCACCTATTTAGACTAATCGTCTCCCTTTATATACCCTCCCATACTGCCTCAATTTGCGGTTTATACGACTTGCTGGATGAAGTGTTCACTGCTGGAGGTTGCTGCTGCTGTTTGCTCAGATAAGTCTTTTAATGTATTGTGTTTCGGGATCAAGCCAGTCGGACGTTTATTCATAAGTTCCAGCTATCTGCAACATCATCCGTGACAGTGTCTCTGAAAACCCCCAAATTCATCCGGTTGCTTCTGCCCTGTGTCACATGATCAATAAATACTAGGAACCCAGTGCCACTGGCAGCCATGCATGCCCAAGCCATCACACTACCTCCGCCGTGTTTTACAGATGATGTGGTATGCTTTGGATCATGAGTTGTACCATGCCTTCGCCATACTTTTTTCCTTCCATCATTCTGGTAGAGGATGTTCTTTGTTTCATCTGTCCAAAGAATGTTCTTCCAGAAGTGTGCTGGCTTTTTAAGAAGTTTTTTTAGCAAAGTCCCATCTAGCCTTCTTATTCATTTTTTTTTTAATTTAAAATATTTATATTTTTTATGCCTTTTATAATACAAAATTAAAATGCAATTTGACAATACAAAATCTGAGTTCATCAATATACACTCTAAAATGAAAACAGTCATCATAATAAATTATAAATCACTGTACTCAAAAACAGTACAAAAATAGTAAGCAATCTGTTCTATTTTGGGGGGTTACCAAACTCCCCTCTGAGCTCCACATTACTTATACTCAGACCTCTCATTGTCTGTTCAAATTAATTTATCCCCCACCTTAAATCAACCCCCCTCAATCTCCCCGCCCTATGATGGCTGTCTCGGTGGGCACCATAATCGATCCCCCCAAAGGATATACATTATTTAAGTGGCGACTGCACCGCCCATCAGAGACTGATTCTACTACTTATTGCATATTCCTCAAACCTCTTGATCCTGACCAATACATTTTTCCACTCGATAATATTGGGTGCTTTTTGTTGCCCCACTCTCTTGCGATAATAACTCTTGCCACCAAAAGACCTCTTATCCAGACTTTTTTTTTCCTTTTCCCCCTAATTGATAGTGGGATACTGCCCAGGACAGCCACTTCCGGTTTCAGTGGGAGGGATACTAGGGACTCTGCACTTAGGAGACCAAAAACCTCTCTCCAAAAGGATTGCATTTTTAAACAACTCCATATCAGATGCATATAAATCGGCAGCCTCTTCTCTACATTTCCAACAATTTGATTTTCGTTCTTTGTAGATCTTACTTAGCATTAATGGAGCCATATATATTCTATGTAAAATATTAAATTATCCTAAAGTTACTAGAAATTGTTGCCCTTTTTACCATTCTAATGTGTTTAATCCTATATCCTTTGCCCATTTTTCCTAACTGTTAAACTTTATTATTTTACCCAACCCCTTCCTTATTATCCTATACACTTGAGAGATAGTGACCCTAGTTGTCGTGCATTGATAGCAAAAATCTATAAATTCATGTTTAGTTGTGATAAAGTATTCCCTACTTTGTGTAGCTTCAAAAGCATGTTTTAATTGGTGATACCGAAACCGACTCATTAAGTCTAAATTTGTTCCCAGACATAACTATTTTAGTACTCTTATTTCCCCATTCTTAACTAACTGTGATACATAAATGATACCATACTTTTCCCAATACTTGTATTCTGCAATTGACTGAAATTCTCTCAGATTGCTATTCCACCACAAAGGTGAAAAATGTGAGGTGTTCAAGATTCTCAATATTCTTTTAATTTTTCCCCAGACCAAATCAACCATTCGACATATTGGGCACTTTTTCCCCTTTATTTTTAATAAATCCAGTCTCTAATATGCTAAATATATTATAATTTGGGCCATTAAAGCCCCTTTGTAGATATTCTTTTATATTATTCCCCCCGGATTTTAGCCACTGAACTTGAGAGGCCAAATAATATCCACGGAAAAAGGGAACAGATAGCCCCCCATCCTCTTCCGCTAACCAAAGATATTTTAGTTTTAGTTTTACCCTTTTTCTTCCCCAGATTAAGTCATTCAGCAGCCGTTCCAGATGGTTAAATAAACAATCTTCCATCCAGACTGGACAGTCCGCCAAAATATACAAAATCTGGGGAAGTAACACCATTTTTATTAATGCAATTCTGTCCGCTTGTCCTATCAATAATTTCTGCTAAACACTTATTTTACTTTTACATCTAATCAACAAAGGAGAGAGATTTAATTTCGTAAAATCTAGGATACTTGCACTCAGCTTTACACCTAAATAGTCAAAAGATTCCATAAGTTTTAATACCCTAATTTCTGCGCAGTTAAGTAGAGGTGCCTTATCAAGCGGCAACAATACTGATTTGGCCCAATTGATTTTATATCCCGAAATATCACTAAACTTATTTATTAGTTCCATAAGATGAGACAACTGAGATGTTGGATTCTCCAAGAAGATTAAAATATCATCTGCATACATACTAATCTTATTGGAGGTCCCATTCATACCAAAGCCTTTAATCGTTTCATCCGATCTGATTTTAGCTGCCAACGGTTCTATAAATAGAGCAAACAATAAAGGGGAGAGAGGGCATCCCTGTCTTGTTCCTCTATGCAACTCTATTTTCTCCGACCATACTCCATTAATGTTTATTCTAGCTTTGGGATGGTTATATAGAATCTGGACCCACTTGATAAAGAATTGGCCCAGATTCATTCTATGCATTACTTTCCAGAGATATTCCCACTCCACTCTGTCAAACGCCTTCTCCGTGTCTAATGACAGGATGGGGCGGGAGCCCCGCCCCTCTTCAACCTGCATATTCAAAAAAGCTCTACGTATGCTGGATTGTACCAATCTCTTGGGTATGAACCCAGTCTGATCTGGATGAATTAGCCTGTCTAGAACTCCCTTTAGTCTATTAGCGAATATTTTTGCGCAGATTTTATAGTCTGTATTTAACAGAGCTAACTGGCGGTATGCCCCTGTCTCTCTTTCATCCTTATGCTTTTTTAGAATAAGTGTAATCACAGCTTAAGATAGAGATGAAGGGAGTTCACCAGTCTGATAGGTTTTGTTTAAAACCTGTAGTAACATTGGCAGGATTATGTCTCCGTACTGACGGTAGATTTCAAACGGGAGCCCGTTAGTCACTGGAGAAGAATTTCCCCAGATGGTCTTGACAGCCTCAGATAATTCCTTTAACTCTATAGGCCGATTTATTTTTTTTACATTCCTCCTCTGTTCATTTAGGGAGATTGATGTTCTCTAAGAACTTTTCAACGACTCCATCCTGCTGCTTATTGTTATTTGTATATAAGGTTTTATATTACTTAACGAACTCCCGCTCAATCTCCTCTGGGCGCATAGTAACCACCCCATTTTCCAATCTGATGTTTTTTATTCTACTAATACACTTTCTTGATTTTGGATCAAAGATGATAAAAGATTTCCAGGTTTCCCTGCCTGAGAGAAGTATTTAGCTCCTGTAAAAAACACCCTATGTTGTGCTTTTTCTGATAAATAATTTTTGTACTCCAGTCTAGCTTCTTCAAACTGAAATTGTACAACAGAATTCGTATTATTGACTATATCTCCCTGTAGGGACTGTACCCTTCATTTTAAGGTTAGTTCTTTTGCCGCATATTCTTTTTTTTTTACAGTTAATTTTAGCTATATAAACTCCACGCAAGAACGCTTTAAAGGAATCCCATACAAACTGCATAGGTGCCGACGGAGCATTCAATAGCCAAAATTCCCGGATCTCATTTGTTATTGTGGCGAAACCAAGGATTATGGGCCCTCTCAGCCCATGCTAAACTTAAACCCCATGGCGATTTGACTGTGTTTGTGGCATCTGAGCGCTGTTCGGATATATTGAGCGCTCAGATCCAAGCCATCTGGGGATAAGTTGAATGTGGGGGTTCTGTTCAGTTTGATAGGAGTTATGTATTTTTGTGTAGTTTTGCTGTTGTGAATATAGGTATTTTCTGTATCTAGTTGGCTTACCACACCCAGTTAAGCCAATTATCTCACACAGCCTAACTCTGTAAAAACTGGTTTTGGGCAGAAAAGCCATGCTTTCTTTGGTCACAAAGGACTTTTACTAACTTTGAACCCCTGGTCTAATTTGTGCCATTTTTGGATATGTTAAATGTCTATGTTTTATGCAATAGCTGCACAGTTAAATATTCTTATGTCTTTTATTGTCTTTTGCTACCATGTGGCTAATGAAGTTTTGCCTATGCCCTTGGAGATAAATTGGATTACTTCCCAATTGTCTCCGGGACAGAAGACATTGTGTAAAACTGTGTATTCTCCTGCCTGTGATAATTACATTAACCCATTGTGTAAGGTAATTGTATCACAGGCAGAGGGGAGGATTTTGTGTAGGAGTATCTGAGTGTATTGTACGTGTTTACTGGTTGTTTTACAAAACCCTGTGGGTGGTACTAATGTGTATATAAGAACAATAAACCCACAGCTCTGGCTGTCCACTGCTTTACGCTCAACACAGAGCTTGGTCTCGTTCTTGGGGGGATTCACTGTATGCTGTTAGAGACTGATTGCTAGGAGTGTAAGCCGCTTGGGTGCTTTCCTATTCGTCTTCCCTTGTATGCCGTTCAGGAGCTTGGTGTTCTGTAAGTAGCTGTGCCTGTAGATCTGGAAGGGGAAGATCGTCTAAACGGTTTTAACCCCTTTTATGCCCGGGGTGTCGTTACAGTTATATTTTCCTGCTCCTTAAGCCAATGGGGGTTTAGTCGGAAACTTCTACTTTTCTTCTTTTGATGCCCCATTTTAATCGTTACCACTGTTGGAGAATGGTCGGAGATCGTATGTATTTCACACTTCATTTTCATTACCACATTTAGAAAGTCATGGTTAGCTAAAGCTAGATCTATTCTAGACATCACTGTATTCGCTTGACTAAAACAAGAAAATACTCTTTTTTTTCTCCGTACAGGTATCGCCAAATGTCCGTCAATGCCATTTCCCAGCAGACCCTTCTTAGCGGTGTTAATTAATCTTTATTTGATTTATATGCATGGTCCTTAGAAAATCTCTCTTACTCTAAGTTCATTACATCATTAAAGTCCCCGGTTACCGGGCACCTTGCTCTAAAGCCAATAATGTCCGCCAGGTATGACAAGACAGACATAGAAAATGGTGGAGGAACATACACAAATGCCAATATACAAACAGTACTGTTTAACTGACAATGCAGAAAAACAAATCTACCTTCTCTATCGATTCTGTGGGCTATTGGAATATGGTCCACACTCCTGTGGACATAAACACTAACACCCCGGGAGTAGGCTGAGCAGCAAGCATGGTAATCATATTTTGCCCATTTCCTTTTTGCAATGCTGATATTCATATATGTAAGATGCGTTTCAAGGAGGCATATAATCGCGGGAAGACGAGACGCCACTACGTAAAACATGCATCCGCCGCAGCGGGGAAAGGGGAGAGAGAGAGAGCACCCCATATTAGTGACCAACAAGACCCCATCCCCCCACCCTCCCCATCCGCCACCCAGCTACCCTCCCTTCCCAATCACCCCCCCTTCCCCATCCTGGCCAAACAAACCCGACATTTTGCCAACCTCTTACCCATCGCCCCTCCCTCCCACCACCACACCCGACCCCCCTTTAAATATGATTTTACTTATATCACATTTATATAATCAAGAGCCTATCCCCCTACCATCCAACCACTCTCGAACCTCCTCGGGTTGAGTGAAAAAATGTGCTTGATCCTGATAGATCACTCTCAATTTAGAAGGATAGAACAAAAAATATTTGATCTTAGCTACCGCCATTCTCTTCTTGACTTCTCTAAATTCTCGACGTTTAGATTGGGGTGCCCTCGAATAATCCGGGTAGATTTCTATTTTCCTTCCATTATATTCTAAAGGTGGGAGATTTAAAATTTTTCATAATAATGTCCCTATCTCGGGTATTTATTTATCATTTTGGCCAGAATTGCTCTTGGTGGGCTCCCGACCGGTAACTGTTTGTTTGGTGTCCAGTGGGCTCTCTCCACTGAGAACCACACAGAAAATCGATCCACACCAAACACTTCCAGCAACCATTGCTGGACAAACCCACTTGGGTCTTCTCCTTCAGCCCCTTCAGGGAACCCAACCAGGCGTATATTCGCTCTACGGGATCTATCCTCCATTTCAGTAACTCTTTCCTGTAGTGCTTTCTTTTCTGTTTCAATTACCTTCATTCTATTCTTCGTCCCATCCACCTCCTCTTTTAAATCCCTTGTAACCACCTGAAGATCCTTAACTTTCTCACGTACTATATTCGTCTCGTCTTTAATCAAAGACAAGTCTGCTTGTACTATAGAGATTTTTGCTGACAGATCTCCCAATGCTAGACTCGATTGCTGTAAAGCATTCAGGATATCTGTCAGTTTCTTATCCACCAATTCTATCCTGTCCTCCATTGGGGCACTCTTGTTACTCTTCCCCTCAACTCTATCACTTGCTTCCTCTATATTTTGTGGGTCTATCAGGTCAACTTTATTTTCTTTATTACCCTTCTGATTTGTTCTGGTCTTATATTGTGGTGATTTAAAAAATGTATCCATTTTTGAAATTGGGCTACCTCTACTTACACCCAGAGACTTCCTATTTGATACCTTTGGGGGCATTATATTATCAGGAAGAAACCCTGGGTGTATAGACAGGAAAGAAAGAAAGGAAAAAAAAAATACTAAAGAGACACCCCCCCCAAAAAAAGAGGGAGAATGGGGAAAAAAACAACAACCTCTCCCCGCACGCCGGGCAGAGTCTCAAGTTTCTGTATACCACAGTCCGTCTCACATATATTTTTACTCCCAACAATTACACATTCCTTTTAGACACTGTGCATTACAACTGCCGTTTTTTACGGCGGAGATTAGTCCATCCTGTTTAGTTGAATAAAGTTAGTAGGTTAGAGTTCCACAAGCGACAAAAATTGTTAGAGAGTATTAATCTTTCAGGAGAGTTCCAATTTGCTAAGGCTTGGGAATCAACCCTCAAAGAAGTCACGGCGGGGATTAGTCCATCCTAGTTAGCTGAATAAAGTTAGTAGGTTAGAGTTCCACAAGCGACAAAAATTGTTAGAGAATGTTAATCTTCCAGGAGAGTTCCAACTTGCTAATACTTGGGAATCAACCCTCAAAGCAGTCACTCTCGCATTCATCCGCCGAGCTAAAGAGAAACGTATCCAGTACGCCAAATGTGCAAATTGCTACACACCAACAAACAGCCACACTGAGCACAACAGGAGGTTCAGGTGCTATGTTAGAAATACTCCCGCTGGTTTTATGCACCTTAGTGTGTTGCACAATTTAAGCCAAGTTTTATTCACCAGAAAAATCCATCTCGATTCTATTCTAGACATTTTGTCCACATGGTTCCCACCCCTCCAATCCAATTCGACCTTCTCAATCGCTGGGGTGGGAACCATGTGGACAAAATGTCTAGAATAGAATCGAGATGGATTTTTGAGCTGGATAGCCTTGTCCCACACGGACTAAATGCTGAATTCAAAATTTTTGTTTTTTTATAGACATAAGAGGCCCCTGGGTGGGTGCCTGTCCACTGATGCGCAGTCGGATGGTATCTGTCTTACGTACATCCGACATTTTAAAAATATGAGTATTTATACGATGAGGATCATGTTAAATATTAAAAAAGAGGAAATAAGGGTATATCTTGGGAAAGAATTGAGATAACTTCATCCAAGTTGTTAGAAAGTCTTTTTAGCAGCATTGGACAAAAAAACGCATTGGGGGAAAAAAAAAACACATGAGAACTGCACCACTACCGCATATGCGTTTTTTTGCTCAAAAGCAAAATTTTGATATATCACATCTGTGTGACAGATGCAACAATTTTGATTAACAACACTAATGACACCACAATTGGTTCTACTGTATATATCAAAATCTGGGCCAGATTTTCTATCTGACCGCCATCACGGTCCAAGACAGGATTTTGTTCCTACTGGAAAGAAGTCAGAACTCATAAGACTTCGAAACGCGTCTGTGAGTAATCTGGACCCTCCAATACCACCATTTCTGCGTACGCTACAGACTACCAGGACTTATACCTCTTTTCCATCTGCTGGTTGAGAACAGATTTGTCCCGTGCCTGTTAAAGAACTGCCTGGAGCGTATCGTTCCATTACACCTTGATTGGAGCAACCCAGGATCTGAGCACGAGAGACGCTGAAACAACGGAGACCAGATGTCACGACCATGGTCATGGTCGTGACTCCTAAACCACATGCTGTTGCCTGCGGTCTCGTGTGGTTGTTTCAACCACAGGTGAGGGCCGCTTGTATGTTGCCTCACTTGTGGTTGCCGTGGGCAACATGTTCTTATGATGTGCTGGGCAGCTTGCTGCTATGTGCATGCGGTTTCACCTGGCTTTATTAGGTGTGCCTTGTGTTTGTCTGGTGTGCACAGGGTTTTAGTTATATGTGCACTTTCTCCTTTAAGTGGCTGTCTTCCCTTCCCTGGTGTGAGAAGGGTTAATTCCCTTCTGTGTGTGTGAACACTGGGTGTGTCTGTGTGGGTGTGGCTACTTGGGCTATAAAGCCTCAGTGGAGACCTGAAGCTGAGAGGTACTCCAGCCTTGTTTGTAAGCTGGAGGCACCCTCCTGGTTAGTACCATCTGCCACTGAGAGCCACCCTTGTGGTCATAAATCTTGTTTGATGTTATGAAGATGTGTCTGTGGTATGCTTGTTTATTGCAGCTTATGGTCCTGGGTTCCTGTGTGATGTGTGGGGTGTGCTGTGTCTGTTTGTGTTTTAGGACAGCAGCACTTGCACATGGGTTCCAGGCTTTGTATCTGTGGCAGGTGGATGTTGTGCTTATGGCATTTACCTGCCATTGCCATAAGTTGTATATGTTCCCCTTTATTGTAGCCTGGCCTGTGAGACTCCTGTTCCTCCGTGTCTAGGAGGAACAGGTCGTCTTACCCTGCTCCTAGCTTTAGGGATCTGCGGAGGGTTACTAGGGATCCGAGGTTCCGGAGCATGAGCCCTCCTACCTTCAAGGTCGGCATGCAGCTAGGAGTCAGGGTCAGATTAGGGATGCGATAGGAGGTGACCTGCTCCCTAATTCTTTGCTCCTGGCCAAGCAGCGACCACCATCTTCCGTCATCGCACGGCTGAGGGTTTTCCCCATCCTCAGCCGTGACACCAGAGGGGAAAAAAAGCCATACGTCGCTTTGGAGGTATGGGAGTAGTACAGCTTATAAAGAGGAGGGACGCCACCAGAGAGCTGGAACCCCGAATTAAGCTGCGATAACTTGTGAATTATTACACAGAAGTTTCTATTACGAAATATTGACTTTGTGAGCTGCTCGAATATATGGTGTTGGATAGATACAACACCTGTAACTCACAGCCAATAACTGAACCGAAACTACATTTTTTCTTTCTGTGGAAATCACACAAACGTATTTCAACCTGTTAAACGGAGATCGCTAATGCCGAATATCCGGTGATCATCCGATCGAAGATCCGGCCTGAACGATCATTTGTGAATTGCGGTTATCGAATATATTACGGTCATCGAATATATGGTGATGATCTGATCGAAATCCTGCTATAACGATCATTATAATCGATGACCAGATAATATTGTGGTGGACTTATTACTTGCTGCTAGGCCTATAGGCTCTATCAGTTACCCTATACCTCAGCTAGCTATATATCCAATAGTCATTTTAGTGATGTTTTAATATTGATTGTTTTATTATTGTGTGTTTTATTTTCTGTACAATATACGTATCTTGTATGACCATTTTAGATTTATGACCTTTTAAGATTTGTGACCTGTAGAACAATATAATATAATAAAATTAAATATTTGAGCAGTACTCCGGATATATGAGTGCCATATCTTCCACAATTGTCTTTTTACTATAACCCTCTGGTGTGTGGAGTTCACACTGAGATATTGAGCACCACTTCATCCCCATTGAATAGTAGAGCCACCCCATTCTGCCAACATACTTTGTTATATTGTCAGAGAAACTGTTCCCTACATGGAACAATTGCACGAGTCTTCAGAGAAAATCACTGCTAGTGACCTCTATGTTATATTAGTGACTTATTCAGTGGCAGATTGGTCACAGACCTTACAGGAAATTTCCTGGTGGGCCGATGCCCAGGGGGTCACCTGACTACTCCTCACGTCCGGCCAGTGAAAGTTTTTGGGGATGTATTTTGTGATGGACTGTGGTATTTGGCTCTGTTGGGATTATATAATGTGCCACAATATGGTATTGCTGGCCCTGCCTTCCATCAATTTGGACCTGACTACAAAACTGGCCACTTTGAGTATTTTTTCCAGGGCCACTTTAAGTTCCCAGTCTGCCCCTGGGCTTATTATTATGATGCTGTGTCGTCTAAATATCACACACTATAGCAACACAGTTACATAAACACAGTCCACTGAGGAAGGGGCAAGTTCAGACCCCGAAACGCATCTGGTTATAGCAGCTACAGGATTCAAAGGAGCCGATATATGGCATGATGTTCTGAAAGACCTCACAGAAATAACTGCTTTCATCTAAGGAACAGTGAAACAGGCGCGCGCCTTACTACTATAAAAGCCACAAGCTGTTACAGCCTCCGATACTTCCCCCTACCAGATCACGTGGACAAATCCAGATCACGTGACCGGAGATCATGTGAGTAAGCAGGAAGGTCCTATACATCCACCCGGACGCTGTGGACCGCACGCAGACTTGGTCCATCCTACAGAGACTGTATTACCACACTTGTCATCTGGAGGGGTAACGTAAAGAACATTAATATACTGTATATTCATCTGCTTATGCCCCAACTGGACACCCATTGTCCGTACCAGCACGGAGTCTAGTTGTATTGGGCAGTATGCTGCAGCGATATTGGGCAGCGGGCTGCAAACAACGCATCTGTGGCGAATCAATACCATCCTGTAGCCACCTAGCAGTTGTTGGCCTTTGTCTGGAACGTTGTCAATTGACATTGTGGAGTGGTATACACTTATATATTTTATATTTTATGTGATATTGTGGACTGGAGTCCAATCACCTACTATATCTCACTGTCCTATTGCGAGGTGATTCGTAGTGACCCCCTCATTTACTATCACATTGAGGCAGTAGCGCTAGTTATAATCACGAGTAGTCAGCTGGCTAGCTGAAAAACGCCGTATCAATTAGGGATTTGTGATATATTTGATTGTATTTAGGCATTTTTAACGTTTGAGTATTGTTAAAATTACCTTTTCTTTTATATGTGATACTATATGTTTAACATTTTACTGATATGTTAATTGATTTAATTAATACATTTTAGTAACTAGTTATATACCGCATCCAGCATCTATCTGTGTCCATTTGGTTCCAGATAGTCGAGTGCCCCCTTCACTCTTTTATCACAGTTACATAAATATGCCAGCCATTGTGCCAGTATTACAGGAAGTTGGGTCATATAAGGATAATGTAAAGCTCAGTAGCTGAAACGCCAAAATATACAACTGCATGCACATCAGTCCCTAATGCCAGGCTTATTGCAGTGTAATGCAAAAGTGCAAACAGAAGAAGGGCAATGAATAATGATAGCTATATATCCACCGAACCTCAGTAGTATTCTTATTAGTACCACACATAGGGCTTTCTGTTTAATATTTTATATGGCAACCATTATGATGACTGATCTGCTATACAGGGAGTGCAGAATTATTAGGCAAGTTGTATTTTTGAGGATTAATTTTATTATTGAACAACAACCATGTTCTCAATGAACCCAAAAAACTCATTAATATCAAAGCTGAATATTTTTGGAAGTAGTTTTTAGTTTGTTTTTAGTTTTAGCTATTTTAGGGGGATATCTGTGTGTGCAGGTGACTATTACTGTGCATAATTATTAGGCAACTTAACAAAAAACAAATATATACCCATTTCAATTATTTATTTTTACCAGTGAAACCAATATAACATCTCAACATTCACAAATATACATTTCTGACATTCAAAAACAAAACAAAAACAAATCAGTGACCAATATAGCCACCTTTCTTTGCAAGGACACTCAAAAGCCTGCCATCCATGGATTCTGTCAGTGTTTTGATCTGTTCACCATCAACATTGCGTGCAGCAGCAACCACAGCCTCCCAGACACTGTTCAGAGAGGTGTACTGTTTTCCCTCCTTGTAAATCTCACATTTGATGATGGACCACAGGTTCTCAATGGGGTTCAGATCAGGTGAACAAGGAGGCCATGTCATTAGATTTTCTTCTTTTATACCCTTTCTTGCCAGCCACGCTGTGGAGTACTTGGACGCGTGTGATGGAGCATTGTCCTGCATGAAAATCATGTTTTTCTTGAATGATGCAGACTTCTTCCTGTACCACTGCTTAAAGAAGGTGTCTTCCAGAAACTGGCAGTAGGACTGGGAGTTGAGCTTGACTCCATCCTCAACCCGAAAAGGCCCCACAAGCTCATCTTTGATGATACCAGCCCAAACCAGTACTCCACCTCCACCTTGCTGGCGTCTGAGTCGGACTGGAGCTCTCTGCCCTTTATCAATCCAGCCACGGGCCCATCCATCTGGCCCATCAAGACTCACTCTCATTTCATCAGTCCATAAAACCTTAGAAAAATCAGTCTTGAGATATTTCTTGGCCCAGTCTTGACGTTTCAGCTTGTGTGTCTTGTTCAGTGGTGGTCGTCTTTCAGCCTTTCTTACCTTGGCCATGTCTCTGAGTATTGCACACCTTGTGCTTTTGGGCACTCCAGTGATGTTGCAGCTCTGAAATATGGCCAAACTGGTGGCAAGTGGCATCTTGGCAGCTGCACGCTTGACTTTTCTCAGTTCATGGGCAGTTATTTTGCGCCTTGGTTTTTCCACACGCTTCTTGCGACCCTGTTGACTATTTTGAATGAAACGCTTGATTGTTCGATGATCACGCTTCAGAAGCTTTGCAATTTTAAGAGTGCTGCATCCCTCTGCAAGATATCTCACTATTTTTGACTTTTCTGAGCCTGTCAAGTCCTTATTTTGACCCATTTTGCCAAAGGAAAGGAAGTTGCCTAATAATTATGCACACCTAATATAGGGTGTTGATGTCATTAGACCACACCCCTTCTCATTACAGAGATGCACATCACCTAATATGCTTAATTGGTAGTAGGCTTTCGAGCCTATACAGCTTGGAGTAAGACAACATGCATAAAGAGGATGATGTGGTCAAAATACTCATTTGCCTAATAATTCTGCACGCAGTGTAGAGATGTCAGATATTGCAGGTTCAAGTGTGTAGAAGAGTTGAGTTTGCCATCTTGACATAAGTCACCCTGATATCAGGCTATGTTAATGTGCAGGACCTATGTAACAGCGGCTGCTGTGCGCCTCTGTTCCCCTGCTTAATGCCGCGGTCCCGGGCGCCATGTTCAGCGGTGATCAGCTGCCAGGGTTCACTTTCAGCTCTGGCCACAGCATGCTTGCTGCGTGTTTCATGCAGCATTTCCTTAAAGGGACGGCGCGCTTCTCTTCCTGTGTTTTATGGGTTGGATCATGTGACTTTGCCAGCCAATCCTAGCCCTCCTACACATATATAAGCGGCTCAGCCCCCTTCCTAGATGTCTCAGTGTCAAGGTCCTTGTGTCCTGCTAAGGTTCCTGATATCCGCTTGTGTTCCTGACTCGTAGTTGTGTTCCTGGACTTTGCTACCTGTTTGATTCCTGCCTGCTTACCTTGACTCTCCTGTTGCTGATCTGGATTGCCTGACCTGTACCTGTGCCGCCTGCCCTGACCTTTTGCCTGTCTGACTTTGCCTCTGACTTATCCTTTAGTCCTGCACTGTTGCTCCTGGTAACAACTCAGCCTGCTGACAACGCCTGTACCTCTTGTATCTTTCTCAGGTACCTTCTGGTCCGCCTAGACCAGCTGCCTCGTGTGCCTATCCTCCTCAAGAGGTAGCGACCTGGTGTCCCCTTCGGGAAAGTCTATCCCCACCATCAGGGGTACTGTGAAGATCGAATGGTTCACTTAGACAATACCCTTAGAGGAGGTAGGACATGTGGCACAGTGGGTTCACACCCACTGGTTTGTGACAGTACACTGAGGCCATGGACCCTGCTGATCACCCCAAGCCTGTCATTCAGGAATTGTTACATTAAGTGAGGCGTCAGAGCGAACGTCAGGATGTCATGATGCAGTTCATGCAAAATGTTGCTGCTCGTCTGGATGCCATCTCTTCTCCAGCTACTGCAGGGTCACCAGTCTCTGCTACTCCTGCAAATTCCACACCGGTGAATCCGGATTTGTGTGCTGCTGGTGTGCAACTCCCTCTGCCATCACGCTATAGTGGAGATCCAAAAACCTTGTCGTGGATTCCTGAACCAGTGTCTGATCCACTTTGAGTTGCATGGGCAGAAGTTTCCCACTGAGCGGTCCAAGGTTGCCTTCATTGTGTCCCCACTGTCTGATAAGGCCCTGGCTTGGGAAAATCCTATTTGGGAATATGGAGATCCAGAGAACACTAATCTGCAGTCTTTCTTGGCTACCTACCGGCTGGTCTTTCAAGAGCCCGGACGCACGTCCTCTGCAGCATCAACTCTGCTGCGTCTACGACAGGGTTCCTTGTCTGTGGGTCAGTATGCCATTCAGTTTTGTAACCTGGCTGCTGAACTTGCATGGAACAATGAGGCTCAACTGGCAGTGTTTTGGTAGGGCCTTTTTTGACCGAATTAAGGATCAATTAGCTGGTTGGGACCGTCCGTCTACTCTGAATGACCTGATCATCTTGGCCACAAGGATAGATATGCGTTTCAGGGAATGTTCTAGGGAGGCCGCAGGCACCAGAAGGCCACCCCGTTTGGCCCTATCCTTCCAGAGGCCGATTCTTCCTCTAGTGTCCATCCCATCTGAAGAGCCCATGCAAATAGAGCGCCTTCGATTGTCTGACCAGGAACGATTACGCCTCAAAGCAGAGAACCTGTGTCTGTATTGTGGAGGCAAGGCCCACTTTGTGCGTAATTGTCCACTAAAGCTGGAAAAAGCCAATGTCTAGGGTCAGTTGGAGAGGTGTTCCTAGACAAGGAGATGTCCTCTCCGAAACTTTCAGTTCCGGTGACTTTCTCACAAGGGAGTCACACTGTCTGTGCCTGCATTCTTGGACTCTGGGTCAGCCGGTAACTTCATTCAGCAAGCTCTGGTCCATCAGTACCGGCTTCCTACCATCCATCTAGAAAGGCCTCTGTCCGTGTCTTCCATAAATGGACTGCCTGCCAATCCCTGAACCTGTGCTCTCTGTTACTTTGCCCCTTAAGTTGCAAATAGAGGTTCTGCATTCAGAGATGATCTCCTATGTGCTGCCAGCGTCCGTGAATCTGGTTATCCTTGGTTTTCCCTGGCTGTGTCAGCACACTCCAGTCCTGTAATAAAACAATAAAATACTTCCAGTCCGTAAATAGATGGAATGTGCAGCGAGTCTCCAAAGTGATGTGGGTTCAGTTCACATGAAGCATAAATGGACAAATGAGAACGCTCGTTTTCCCTCCTCTTAGATTGCAGGTGTATTCCCTCTCACCACGTCAAGAGAAGACCCGGGTCCACAGACGTCCTTTCCCATACAATGGTCTGTGGAACATCAAAGTGCGCCAATAGTGAAATACCGCTACTCTGATTCTATTGTGAATGCACTATTATACTCACAAGCGCAAGCGGGTTAAGGCGCATCAGGTGAAGTCAAGTCTTCTTTTTCCTATAATCCTAGGGAAAGGGTTGCTTCCATAGTGAAATACCATGAATAGATTTATAAAAAGAAGTTTATTATACTCACAAGCGTCTTTTTTAAAACATGCATATAATAAAATATCCTGCGTCCTCACAGCCCGACCCGGGTTTCGCACCTATGGCTTCGTTAGGGGGTTGTGAATATAATAGCACATTCACAATAGAATCAGGGTAGGGGTATTTCACTATTAGCGCACTTTGATGTTCCACAGGACGTTGTATAGTAAAGGACGTCTGTGGACCCCGGTCTTCTCTTGACGTGGTTAGAGGAAATAGACCTGCAATCTAAGAGGAGGGAAAACGGGAGGTCTCATTGGTCCATTTACACTCCAGTTCTGGACTGGCACTCCGGTCAGATTCTGCATTGGGGATCATCCTGCCAGTCCACCTGCTTATCAGAGGTCCAACCTGCTTCCTCGCCTACTGTACCTGTAGACCTGCCTGGACTTTCACAGCAGTATGCCAGTTTTGCGGATTTCTTCAGTAAGAAAGAGGCCGAGACCCTGCCTCCTCATCGTTCTTATGATTGTCCGATTGACCTTCTGCCTGGTGCCATTCCTCCTCGTGGTCGAGTCTACCCGCTCTCACATCCTGAGACCCAAGTGATGTCTGATTACATCAAGGAGAATCTCGAGAGGGGGTTTATCCGGAATTCTACTTCACCAGCTGGTGTCGGGTTCTTCTTTGTGCAGAAAAAAGATGGATCCTTATGGTCCTATATCGACTATCGAGGTCTGAATAAGGTCACAGTCAACAATCGATACCCTCTTCCGCTAATCTCCAAACTCTTTGACAGGACCTGGGGAGCTATGGTCTTCACAAAATTCGACCTGCGCGGTGCATGCAACCTTATCTGCATTCGAAAGGGTGATGAGTTGAAAACTGCTTTCAAGACTCGTGATGGACACTACGAGTATCTCGCCATGCCCTTTGGTCTGTGCAATTCTCCCACAGTATTCCAGGAGTTGGTAAACGATATTTTCCGGTATCTGCTCTATGTCTGGGTCATAGTGTACCTGGACGATATACTGATCTATTCTCCAGATTTAAATGGATTCTGTCATGAGATTTTACCCCTATAACCTAAACATATGCTCATGTCCGGAGTAATAAGAATCCTAAGCTGGCATTATTAAACTTCACTGTGGCTCTCCAGAGCTTAGAGGTAAACTGGACTCCGCGATCGGAAACAATATGCCAAAGGTCCTTGTGTCCTGCTAAGGTACCTGATATCCACTGGTGTTCCTGACTCGTACTTGTGTTCCTGGACTCTTCTAACTGTTTGATCCCTGCCTGCTTACCTTGACTCTCCTGTTGCCGACTCGGATTGCCTGACCTGTACCTATGCCGCCTGCCCTGACCTGTTGCCTGTCTGAATTCGCCTCTGCCTCATCCTTCAGACCTGCACTGCTGCTCCTGGTAATGACCCAGGCTGCTGACGACACTTGTAGCTCTGGTACTTTTCTCAGGTACCTCCTGGAGCAGCTGCGATATGTGCCTATCCTCCTCAAGAGGTAGAGACCTGGTGTTCCCCTCAGGAAAGTCTATCCCCACCATCAGGGGTACTGTGAAGATCAGAGGTTCACTTAGACAACGCCCTTAGAGGATGTAGGACACGTGGCACAGTGGGCTCACACCTGCTGGTTTGTGACTAGTGTTGATCACAAATATTTTAATCGCTTATTTTTATCGCTAATATCGGCACTTTGAGAATTCGCGATGTAGAATATAGTGCTATATATATTCGTAACCGCAAATATTCTAGATTTTTTTCATCAGTAACCTGCAGGACCTATGTAACACCTTCTTGCTTGTGGGCCAATGAGAAGGCTGCAATATCTTTGTCAGAGCTTAGCAACATCCCTAGCAACCAATAGAAAAGTTGCCTACCCCTTTACTATATAAGAAGCTCCCCAGCAGCCATTGTCTGCAGTTTTCTTGCAGTTCTCAGAGAGAGCAGTGACATTGCTGTGCTCTGTGCTTTCATCTGGATCATATTTCTTATCCAATTACATTAGATAGTTAGCTTTTATATATATATATATATATATATATATATATATATATATATTACAGATAGTTAGTGGGAGATAGTCCGTCCAGGTTATATCCTGATATAGTGTGGCTGATAGGTTCCAGTGCAGTGTGTTAGGTAGTGTGATAGGAATTACTGTTTCTCTGCTGTCCATACATACATGCTACAGACATACAAGTGGGGGAAATAATTATTTGACCCCTCACTGATTTTGTAAGTTTGTCCAATGACAAAGAAATGAAAAGTCTCAGAACAGTATCATTTCAATGGTAGGTTTATTGTAACAGTGGCAGATAGCACATCAAAAGGAAAATCGAAAAAATAACTTTAAATAAAAGATAGCAACTGATTTGCATTTCATTGAGTGAAATAAGTATTTGAACCCCTACCAACCATTAAGAGTTCTGGCTCCCACAGAGTGGTTAGACACTTCTACTCAATTAGTCACCCTCATTAAGGACACCTGTCTTAACTAGTCACCTGTATAAAAGACACCTGTCCACAGAATCAATCAATCAAGCAGACTCCAAACTCTCCAACATGGGAAAGACCAAAGAGCTGTCCAAGGATGTCAGAGACAAAATTGTAGACCTGCACAAGGCTGGAATGGGCTACAAAACCATTAGCAAGAAGCTGGGAGAGAAGGTGACAACTGTTGGTGCGATTGTTCGAAAATGGAAGGAGCACAAAATGACCATCAATCGACCTCGCTCTGGGGCTCCACGCAAGATCTCACCTCGTGGGGTGTCAATGGTTCTGAGAAAGGTGAAAAAGCATCCTAGAACTACACGGGAGGAGTTAGTTAATGACCTCAAATTAGCAGGGACCACAGTCACCAAGAAAACCATTGGAAACACATTACACCGCAATGGATTAAAATCCTGCAGGGCTCGCAAGGTCCCCCTGCTCAGGAAGGCACATGTGCAGGCCCGTCTGAAGTTTGCCAATGAACACCTGAATGATTCAGAGAGTGACTGGGAGAAGGTGCTGTGGTCTGATGAGACCAAAATAGAGCTCTTTGGCATTAACTCAACTCGCTGTGTTTGGAGGAAGAAAAATGCTGCCTATGACCCCCAAAACACCGTCCCCACCGTCAAGCATGGGGGTGGAAACATTTTGCTTTGGGGGTGTTTTTCTGCTAAGGGCACAGGACAACTTATTCGCATAAACGGGAAAATGGACGGAGCCATGTATCGTGAAATCCTGAGCGACAACCTCCTTCCCTCTGCCAGGAAACTGAAAATGGGTCGTGGATGGGTGTTCCAGCACGACAATGACCCAAAACATACAGCAAAGGAAACAAAGGAGTGGCTCAAGAAGAAGCACATTAAGGTCATGGAGTGGCCTAGTCAGTCTCCGGACCTTAATCCAATCGAAAACCTATGGAGGGAGCTCAAGCTCAGAGTTGCACAGAGACAGCCTCGAAACCTTAGGGATTTAGAGATGATCTGCAAAGAGGAGTGGACCAACATTCCTCCTAAAATGTGCGCAAACTTGGTCATCAATTACAAGAAACGTTTGACATCTGTGCTTGCAAACAAGGGTTTTTCCACCAAGTATTAAGTCTTTTTTTGTTAGAGGGTTCAAATACTTATTTCACTCAATGAAATGCAAATCAGTTGCTATCTTTTATTTAAAGTTATTTTTTCGATTTTCCTTTTGATGTGCTATCTGCCACTGTTACAATAAACCTACCATTGAAATGATACTGTTCTGAGACTTTTCATTTCTTTGTCATTGGACAAACTTACAAAATCAGTGAGGGGTCAAATAATTATTTCCCCCACTGTAGTGCTGTGATGTCACAACAATACTTAGTACACCAATCAGTAATATCTACTCAGACCTGATAAAATATGAAGTTGCATGTATTGCGCAAAAAATATGCGCATCATTAGTACCAATTTGCGCAATAGCAAAAATAATGACGAGATCACTAATTTTAGAATTTGCTAATTTATTGCGATTATACGAAAAATTTGCGAAATATCGAAAAAAATAATATTGCCTATGCCGCTCATCACTACTCATGACAACCTGTCACATGATATGACCTTACTTATCATCACACACAAAAGATACAACCTCCAAAAAGCTAATTGGCAAATTCTTGCTACATATAATTGTACACCGCAGAAATAGCACAACAGTCCCCTACTGACACTACTCTAATGTGGTAACTGTCGTTTTACATAGGACTCCAAAAACCTGTATATCAATCTTTCTAAATATATTTCATATCTATCTAGCTAATCTTAATCCTATATATATTGATCTATCTAATATGTACCGGTACTTATCTTTGTATATATATATATACACACACAATCTCATATCATATTAATCAATCTCATATCTATCTAAGGTATCTTTCTCATATCTATCGTCTCCTATCTATACCTGTGTATCCACCTAAACCATATACCTTTTGTCTGTCTATCCTATCTAGCTATCACTTATCTATCTAAATCATATCTATTATGTCAATCTTTCCATCTCTATCTATTTCTGTCTATCCATCTAAATCATATATATCACCTATCTATTTATCACTTATTTATCTATCTAAAACATATCTGTTATGTATCTATCATAAATTCGTGCAAGTAACTCTGTATTGCAATAAAGTTATAATTCACAAGAAGAAGATACACTGTAATTCACACAAGTCTGTGTAAACAATACATTACACAATGTCACATGGAGCAGGGCAGGGTTCCTCATTACAGAGGTGACTAATGAAGGTAGATACCTGTAAGGAGTGGAGGCATAATCCAGCCAGGTCCTGGCAGCTGACACTCTGCCCTCACTTCTCTTCCATGCACTCACTGGTGGGTTACAAGTCGCTGCTGGTCAGTCCTGAGTTACCCCTGAAGAATCCTAGAGGTCCTTGTGTCAAGCAGACAGTGCAGCCCTCCTTATATAAGATCCAGCCAGGACAGAGCTGCAGAAGAAGACTCCTCAGGGAGACAGGACTGGTGGTGTGGGTCTGGTAGCAGGGCAGTGTGGTGACAACTGCCTGGATGTGCTGCTTCTGGGAGGTGTTCCTACTACATTCCCAGCATGTCAAGCCGGGAGGAGGGGGGTGATAATCACTCCCACCTGCACTGACCAAACCCCACACACTATATAAGAGTGTAGAAATGATGGGGCTGCTAAGGAGACAGGAATGAATAATGTATAATCTGCTGAGTAACTGTGTCTTGATAATAAAGTAAAGAATAATAAAATGATAATAATGATGATAATAATTGAAACAGAATTCATTTTGATAATTCTAAGAAATCCTAGTAATAATTAGAGATGAGCGAATTTCCGCTTATGAAATTCGTTCACACTTCGTTTGTTGGTTAAAGGTGAATTGCGATATGGATTCCGTTACCAAATATGAAATCCGCACATCTCTAGTATTAATAATAATCATTACGTTGTATTTTATTACCATTTGAGATTTATTGTGATTATTAATAGTTGAGGTTAATTAATATCACCAGTTCACATTATCTTAATTTCCCTTTTTTCTTAATAATACTTACATTATCCCAATATTACTATTTTTATATTGGTAGCACAGATGTCCAGCATTTTTTATGTATTTTTCGAATAGTGCAATGTACGGTAATAATAAGAATCACAAGAATAAAATAGGAATTATTATTATTGTTTCTAGCGTATATATCCAGTGTTTCACAGGTGTACATCTATTAGTGATGAGCGGCATAGGCAATATTTGTTTTCGCATAATATTCGCAATAAATAAGTGAATTCTAGAATTCGTGATCACCAGTCATTATTTTCGCGATTGCGCAAATCGGCACTAATGAAAACATTTGCAATTAGAATATTCGCGATCAACACTACTTTCTATATAAATATTTTCCAATGCTATTTGTTACCTAGAAACATTTATTTCATTGTTGTTTTTGGCCCAATTAGAGAGGTAAAGAAAATGAATGAATATTTTTTGCCTGATCCTTTTGTACTCCTGGGAGATAAGACGCCGGCAGAGGTCTCTGGCAGGTGCTTTCTCCTCTCTCCCCATTAAATACACAAGCACTTTCGGCGAAGCTGAATGGGTATCTGTATGGGGAGGCTAGGAGGAATTTGGGAGAGATACCGTAGCTAATCATTTGACCAACAGCTAATGAATGTTTATGGCCGCCCTAACACTTTGGTCATGCCTAGTGTTGATCACGAATATTCGAATTGCGAATTTTAATCGCGAATATCGGCACTTCGAGAATTCGCGAATATTTAGAATATCTCAAAGAAAAAATGTGGGGGATTGGGTCAGCACAACCCGTATGTAGGTGCATATCACTATGGCGAAATACATATACAAACGGAAAATGCAAATGTGATCGCACTCTACATCCAGCACTCTGCCCTGCCTCCATGCTGGATGAGACATTGGTGTACATTTTGGCCAAAGCGTAATAAGCCACTCACCGCGTCAAGGTCGTCTCATTTGAGTGGTCCCTAACACTAGTTCCTACCTGTTCATGGGCCATGACAGCCACACAAAGTCCACGGAATGCAGGTCAGCGTGCAAGCCAAGCACACTCTGCTTTTAACCCCGTCCGGTGCCATTACAGCTTTCATCGGATCCAGGGATGCAAGTACCAACATGCATGCTGAGCCCACCATATACTTCTCCTGGAGCCAAATGGCTACTGGTAGGTTCTATATAAGCAGACTCAGTCCTATACTGACTTTAAAACCAGCCTCCAGGACAGATTGGTTGGTCAGATGTGCATGACTCAAAGGAGATTGCCACGCCTCCAATATATACTACAAAGAAAAAATGTGGGGGATTGGGTCAGCACAACCCGTATGTAGGTGCATATCACTATGGCGAAATACATATACAAACGGAAAATGCAAATGTGATCGCACTCTACATCCAGCACTCTGCCCTGCCTCCATGCTGGATGAGACATTGGTGTACATTTTGGCCAAAGTGTAATAAGCCACTCACCACGTCAAGGTCGTCTCATTTGAGTGGTCCCTAACACTAGTTCCTACCTGTTCATGGGCCATGACAGCCACACAAAGTCCAGGGAATGCAGGTCAGCATGCAAGCCAAGCACACTCTGCATTTAGCTCCAGGAGAAGTATATGGTGGGCTCAGCATGCATGTTAGTACTTGCATCCCTGGATCCGATGAAAGCTGTAATGGCACCGGACAGGGTTAAAAGCAGAGTGTGCTTGGCTTGCATGCTGACCTGCATTCCCTGGACTTTGTGTGGCTGTCATGGCCCATGAACAGGTAGGAACTAGTGTTAGGGACCACTCAAATGAGACGACCTTGACGCGGTGAGTGGCTTATTACGCTTTGGCCAAAATGTACACCAATGTCTCATCCAGCATGGAGGCAGGGTAGAGTGCTGGTGTAACGGTCGCGTACACACACACACAGGGGGGAAGGGAAGTGACCACTGCGCTCCACCCTTACCCCTGGCCCTGCCTACTTGCCTCGCGAGTCCTAATGACAGGGGACAACTGGACGGCAATCCCTAACTTGGAATAAGTGCAGGGATGACAGACAGACAAACAACAGGACGTGAACGGACGGAGTCAATACCAGGAAAGCTGCAAAGTACAAAGGATTAAGCAAAGAATGGTCAGGAGAAGCCGGGGTAAAATACCAGGAGAGCAGAGAAGTACAAGAGGAGTCCTAAGAGAGTAGTCAGGTGGGAGCCGAGGTCACAATACCAGGACGCAGGGGCGTAGCTAAAGGCTCACGGGCCCTGGTGCAAGAGTTCAGCTTGGGCCCCCATTCCTTTAGTGCTTGTTGGCAAGGGGCAGGTGAGCACATAGCCTTCCTGCTGCCAGAGGCAAACATTGAAAGGGCACCCCCTCATGCCACATTCTTGACCTAACCCTTTCCCTCCAGCCAGAGGTGTAAATTGAAAAGCATGCACTTTCTATAATGTCAGTGTCTTATGTGGCACAAGGGTTTTTGGGCCCCCTCAGGCTCCTGGGCCCGGTAGCGACTGCTACCTCTGCACCCCCGATAGCTACGCCCCTGCCAGGATGGATGCGCAGTACAGGAGGATCAGGCAAAAGGATGGTCAAGGAACAGGATCAGGATCAGGATCAGGTAAGTATTCAGCAGTCCAACAAATAGCCAGGAACCTAGAAATTAACAGGCAACCTGTAGCCAGCAGGCTGCCTGTATTTATAGTGGGGAGTGAGGGTCATGTGACGTGGCCAGCGTCACATGACCGACAGACCAACCAGTCGAGCACCGAGTGATCAGCTCGGCGCTCAAGGCAGACTTAGGAGCAGGGAGCCACCCAGCTAGTAAAGCCGCCCTGGGAATGAGGTCAAACACAGATCCTCATTCCCAAAGCTAAGCAACAGGTCTGTGGGCGATGGGGGACCGAGTGTACCTTTGGAACCCCGTGACAGCTGGATGTAGAGTGCGATTGCATTTTCCATTTAGAATATCTTGTAATCGCGAATATTCGATTTTTTTTAAATTACCAGTTCATGCGAATATTGCCCCTGCCGCTCATCACTAGTCATGCCTACACACTTTGAAAACCCAATCCTGCCCCAGTTGCCCATTCGCGGAGGAAACATTCGTGCGCCTGTTTTGAGAGTGCGCTTTTGCATAGTCTTTTGGTTCTTACATCTTCCCTGCATTTCAGTCTGCCTCTCATCTCGCCGCATGTGCTGTCTAAAAGACAAACTGTTTGTTGCCCATAGCAACCAATCACAGCACAGCTTTCATTTTACTACAGCGTTTCTCAATCTCTCTGCATGTTGTTAGAAAATATGTTCTTTTATGATGCACAGTGGTCATCTATCTACATGTTCTGTCTGAAAGACAAACTGTTGCCCATAGCAACCAATTATGCAGCATGTAATTTGTATACCAATTTAACTATAACTGCCAAGGTACTGCTTCTCACTGCTGCTCATAGTCTGTTGGACCTTACAGCTTCTTTGCATTTCAGTCTGCTTCCCATCTCCCTGCATCTGCTATCTTAAAAGACAAATTATTTGTTGGCAATAGCAACCAATCACAGCACAGCTTTAATTTTTGCCCATATCAACCAATCACAGCTTTGCTTTCATTTTACTACAGCACCTCTTGCAACACTGTAGACCTATGTTTAGCATCCTGCAGCTCTCCAGCTTTTGCAAAACTACAACTCCCATCGTGCTCTGATAACCTGCAGTCATCAGGGAGATGAGAGACAGAATGAGAAGCAGTGCCTCAGCAATTACAGTTACATTAGTGGACTTACAAATGGAAGTTAGGATAATAAAACGTAACTTTTAATTCAATATCAGTATAAAAAATGCTATTCGCAGGCACAGTATATAAAGCCAAGTATGTACACCAACACCAAGCAAAACATGTCACAAACCCAAAAACAACACATTGTGACGATAATGTATGTATCTGGGTGTGGTTACACACGTAACCATGCAATTCTGGAACCAAAGCTAGAAAGAAATCTGCCGGTAATAAACTGGATTGGTCTTACTAGTCTGTAGAACTTGCTTGAGGTCCCCTCTGGTTGTAGAAGATGTAGATATAAAATTATGTTAGAATGGGACCAGTACAGATAACACTTGCTCTAGTATGCCCTGTCAGGGCAGGGTAAAACAAACACACCCCTCACTGAAAACGCGTATGGAATTTCGTATAGCAGGAGACACTAAGTCAATGTCTCCTCATTGCAGTCTGTGCATGTGTGTCACGGGTAGTACTGGGAAGGAAAGACAACCAAAGGGAACAACAACAAAACAACTACAGACTAGGCCCCAAGCCTAGGGAATAAAGAGGTCACCTCCTAGAAAACTCTGACTCTCTCCCTAAGCTGCTAACCACATGTGCAAATTTCAAAGGTAGAAATGTACATGCACTGGAACCTGAGTCTGCTGAAACACTGCACCAAACCCTCAGCTTAGGGAACAGGGAAAGAGGCAACCGGCTCCTTCCAAACTGAAGGAGCCAGTGTCTCCCTGAGGCCTAGTTAGGACAGACACAACAAGAAAAGGGAAAGGACTTAGCTTGAGAAGCAACTGGAACAGGAGAATCACCACACAAGCAGAGCACTCTTGAAGAACTATTAGCCGCAGGGAAACCAGTGAAAGGCGGAACATATAAAGGGCCACCTGACAATTAGCAACACCTGCGAAGGGGTGGAAACCAGTCAGCAACAATGAAAACAATAGAGATCTGTCAGATTGACTCCTGAGTCTTCCGTCTATCTGGACTTCTAAAATCTCTCCCAGAGCCGGCGGTGACAGTACCCCCCCTTCTACGGGTGACCTCCGGGCACCCAGGACCAACTTTATCAGGGTGGGCTCTGTGAAAAGTCCTCAGAAGCCGACTGGCATTCACATCAGTTGCCGACCCACATTCTCTCCTCCGAACCGTAAGCCTTCCAATGAACGAGGTATTGAAGGGAACCCCGAAGGACATGAGAGTCAACAACTCTGGAAATTTGAAACTCCAGATTCCCGTCAACCATGACAGGTGGAGGTGGGAAGGAAGATGGTACAGCAGGTTTCACATAACTCTTTAACAAAGATTTATGGAAGACATTATGGATCTTCCAACCCTGCGGAAGTTCAAGGCGAAAAGAAACCAGATTAATAATGGCAGAGATCTTGTATGGACCAATAAATCTTGGACCTAACTTCCAGGATGGCACCTTCAACTTAATGTTCTTAGTGGACAACCATACCAAATCACCCACATTCAGGTCCGGACCAGACACACGTTTCTTGTCAGCCATACGTTTATACCTATCGCCCATCTTTTTTAAATTGATTTGAATTTTCCGCCAGATAGATGACAAGGAAGAAGCAAATCTTTCATCAGGAATACCAGAGGAATTATTCCCAGAGAACGTACTAAATTGAGGGTGAAACCCATATGCACCAAAAAATGGTGACTTATCAGTGGACTCCTGACGACGGTTATTCAAAGCAAATTCAGCCAATGACAAAAATGAGGACCACTCCTCCTGATTCTCAGCGACAAAACACCTCAAATATGTCTCCAGATTCTGGTTAGTGCGTTCAGTTTGTCCGTTCGACTGAGGGTGAAAAGCCGAAGAGAAGGACAAACTAATCCCCAGGCGAGTACAGAAAGCCTTCCAGAATCTGGAAACAAATTGAGTCCCTCTATCAGACACCACATCAGAGGGAATGCCGTGTAATTTCACAATGTTATCAACAAATGTCCAAGCCAGAGTTTTGGCATTGGGTAAACCAGAAAATGGAATAAAGTGTGGCATCTTACTGAAGCGGTCGACCACCACCAAAATCACCGTCATCCCAGAAGAACTTGGCAAATCTGTGATAAAGTCCATGGACAAGTGCGTCCAGGGACGGACAAAGGATGAAGAGATCCTGAGGGCCGTATTATGAGCCACCTTAGCACGTGCACAGGTCTCACAAGCTGCAACACAGCCCTCAACACCCTTACGTAAACCCGGCCAGGATCCTCAGTATCACCCCCCAGGGAAGCTATGCTACAAGGCATCCGCCTTGACATTCTTGACCCAAGGGCGAAAAGTGACAATGAAATTAAATCTGGTAAAAAACAAAGACCATCTGGCCCGCCTTGGGTTCAAACGTTTAGCCAACTCCAGTTAGGCCAGATTTTTATTTTATGTAAATACAACAATGAGATGAATCTCTCCTTCTAACCAATGACGCCATTCCTCAAAGGCCAATTTAATGGCCAGCAGCTATCTATTGCCAACATCATAATTTCTTTTGGCAGAAGAGAGTTTTTTAGAAAAAAAAGGGCGCCATTTGACAGGAGAAGGACCCTGCAACAGAACTGCACCAACTTCAACTTCTGATGCGTCCACCTCAACAATAAATGGCTGAGACACATCAGGCTGCACCAAAATGGGAGCAGGAGAAAAACATTTCTTTATAGTGGAAAAAGCATGTAAACCTCTTCCGACCAGACAGAGAAATCCACCCCTTTCTTAGTCATGTCAGTCAGAGGTTTGACAACAGTGGAATAATTCAAAATAAATATTCTGTAGTAATTGGTAAACCCCAAAAACCTCATAAGCGCTTTCTGATTCTCGGGCAGATCCCATTCCAAGACCGCACTGACTTTTTCGGGATCCATGCAAAAGCCCGAAGCGGAAAGTAGGTAACCCAGAAAATAAATCTCTTGAACAGCAAAAACACATTTTTCTAACTTGGCATATAACTTATTCTCCCGAAGGATCAGCAAGACTTGTCTCACATGATCCTGATGACTCTCCATGTCGGGCGGATAAATCAATATGTCATCCAGGTATACGACAACAAACCTTTCCACCAAATGATGAAAAATGTAATTAATGAAATGTTGAAATACTGCCGGGGCATTGGTCAAACCAAAAGGCATGACCAAGTTCTCAAAATGACCCTCTGGGGTATTAAACGCAGTCTTCCATTCATCCCCTGTCACGATAGGTAGGGAAGGGAACAGCAAACTGAAAGCCAAACTAAACAACGGACTAGGACCCACAAGCTAGGGAAAAACAAGGTCACCTCTTAGCGATCCCTGACACACTTTCCCTAGGCTGCTAAGCCCAGGCCCGGTGCTATAATAAGGCAGACCAAGCTGCTGCCTTAGGGCGCAGAGAAGGGGGGCGGAAAAATTAAACTTTTTTTATTTATTTTTTATTAATCACTTGCACGCCGCCGGCCGACTGCGGCTGTTCTCCTCTGTGTGGTGGCCCTGATATCTTCTCTCTGGGCTCCCAAGTCCCGACAAGTTGAAGACCTTTCCAACTCAGCAAATCAGTGGCTGCAGCTGTGTCATGTGTCAGGGCAGTGATTTCCCGCTGAGCCAATCACTGGCCTGACATGTGACACAGCTGCAGCCACTGATTGGTTAAGTGAGAAAGGTCCTCTTAAAGTCTTGTCAGGAGCCCAGAGAGAACATACCAGGACTACACAGAGGAGAAGGGGAGCTGCTGCAGATGGGACCAGGGCCAGGTGAGCATAATGTTTAGTTTTACACAACATTAATAGAGGGGGGAAATGTGCCATGGAGGGGAAGAAATGTCACTTGGGGGAGAAATGTGACATGGAGGGGGTTGAAATGTGACATGGAGGGGAAGAAATGTGACATGGGGACATGGGAGGAGATGTGCCATGGGGGGGAGAAATGTGACACAAAGGGGGTGATGTAAAAAGGAGGGGGTGATGTGACATGGAGGGGGAGAAATGTTACATGGAGGGGGAGAAATGTCACATTTCTCCCCCTCCATGTCACATCACCCCCTACTTTTTACATCACCCCCCAAAAATCCTTGCGCCGGCCCTGACTAAGTCCATATGCATGCCTCAATGGTAGATATACACATGTCTCCGTGCCTAAGACTTGCATCTCTCCCGAAGACGTCTATGAATCCTTACGGCCAAAGACATGGCCGCCTCCAAAGAATCAGGTTATTCATGAAATGCAAGGGCATCTTTTAATTTCTCAGATAGCCCCTGACAGAACTGACTACGGAGTGCAGGATCATTCCACTCCGAGTCAGTCGCCCATCTTCTAAATTCAGCACAATACGACTCAGCAGTGAGTTCTCCCTGGCACAAGCTGCACAACTTAGATTCAGCCATGGAGACCCGGTCAGGGTCATCATAAATCAGGCCCAGGGCTACGAAAAATTCATCCACCGACCGGAGGGCCTGAGAATCGGTCGGTAGAGAAAAAGCCCAGGACTGAGCGTCACCTTTTGGCCTCATGCACACGACAATTGTTTTTCTTGGCCTCTGTTCCGTTTTTTTTGCGGATAGGATGGGGACCCATTTATTTCAATGGGTCAGCAAAAAAATGCTGATAGTTCATCCGTTTGTATTCCGCGTCCGTTGTCCGTGTTTCCCTTCAGCAAAAAAAATAGTGCATGTCCTACTTTTTTCACATTAGCGGACAAGGATAGGCATTTATTACAAGGGATCTGTGGGGAAAAAAATGGATCCTCGCAAAAAAAGGATGCCGCATCAGTTTTTTTTGGTGGACGCACAATTTGCGGACGCAAAAAACAACTGTCGTGTGCATGAGGCCTTTAGCAGACAAATAATAAGCCCTACTCTCTGGTTTTTGTCTCCAGATGAAATCGGACGCAGACGAAAACACAATTTACAGGACTCCCTGAACTGGACAAAGTTATCACTTCCCCCGATAAACCTATCAGGGAGAGCGACCTTGGGTACCAGGCAGTCCTGGTTTCCCCCGGCGGCACCAGACGCCAAAGTACTCTGACACCGTGCAACTGAATTGCGGAGGTCCGCTACCTCCAAAGACAATCCCTGCATGCGATCAACCAAAGCATCAATAGTCTCCATTTTGCAAAAAATGATAGTACGGCAGGTTATAATGTCACGATAGGTAGGGAAGGGAACAGCAAACTGAAAGCCAAACTAAACAACGGACTAGGACCCACAAGCTAGGGAAAAACAAGGTCACTTCCTAGCCATCCCTGACACACTTTCCCTAGGCTGCTAAGCCCATGTGCATGCCTCAATGGTAGATATACACATGTCCCCGTGCCTAAGACTATAACACACTAAACAGACCCTCAGCAATAGGGAAAAAGGGTAAGAGACACCCAGCACCTTCCACCACCGAAGGCGCTAGCGTCCCCACTAGACAAAACAGAAACCAAAAGGGAAAAGAGAAGGGAAAAGACTTATCTGGTACGAGAAGGAGCCGACCATCCACCAAGCATCCAAAGCTCACACAAGGTAGAACTATAACCTGTAAAGGCTATAGGGAAAAAGTGAGGTACAAATAGCTTCACTAATTGCCAAAAGAACACCACCTGGGAGAAGGTGGAACTGTGCTCAAACCCACAACAAACAAACTATCAGGTCGAGTCACGTGCAGCAATTCTGACAGATCTCCTCAAACCACCCACAGGGCAGGGCGTGACATCCCCTTCCTTGATCCTGACCAGATTATATGTGCAGCCAGCCAGTAGCGCAAGGGCAACACGTGAGGTGCACGGTGGACCGATGAGGGGCCAAATTGTAACACACAGTTCATCAGTTTACTCACGGTTAGCAGAAAGCCTCCCTGGGCTGGCAGCACAGTGTTGAGGTGGACAGCACGAAATCCTCTGGGGCACGCTCTGTGGAAGGGAAGCATCAGCCAAGATGGTGGTTGAGGTGCCCTTGATGTTAGGGGTGCTTAGGGTGCTTGTTGCGCCTGAGTCCCTTGATGGTTTTTGTCGTGACGCCAGTACCGTTAATGGTGGTACAACCAATAGTGGTAATAATGAGGTAGACAGTGGTAAGATGCAACTCACAACTTTTACTGTTGATGACTTTGGTTGCAGTAGTACAAAAATGCAGTCTCTTGATGTTAACAGAGTTGGTCCGCAAATCCACTGTTTCTAGGCTTTTCAGGTTTGACTTGGACTTAGCCAGATTTTTTTCTGTATCAGTGGAATTTGGTGAGGTGGCCGGAGGCTATGGTATCCTTCACCTGGATATGCCAAAGGTCCTGCATGCCTGACTTGTGGCTTTTATCCTTTGGATAGATAAGTCCTTTTTCCTTGTCCCTTTCTGGACTAATCTTTCAACAGAGCAGAAGTGCTAGATCTGCACTCTCTCACTCTCAGAATCAGTCTACTACTCACTGATCTCCACACTGATCTCAACTATCCTCTGTCCTGTCTCACTAGGCCTGACCTAGGTATATATAAGACCTAAACTTTATCCCCATCTAGTGGTGGGATGTATAAATGACACCTAATATGCCTGGTAACAGGGATTTTGCAGATACATTAATACAAAGTACCACAATACAGCATAATGCAATTGTCAAGATAGAAAGTGCTTTTAAGCAGTGCCCACACACACTTAGTGGGACGCTGCATACCCCCATGGTAAAATGTAAGTCAACCTCGACACATTCTTGACTTGATGTTGTATCTTCCTGTAAGATATAAAAAGGGAAAAAGCATGCATGCATAGGAAAATAATGCCATAACTCACATTCTTGTACTTCTTGTACCTATAAATAAAATGGGTTAGGCAAGCATATCTCAGGCAACAACGAAATGTGAAAAATGGGGTAACATTTTTTTTCTCTGAAGACTGCTGATGTACCGGAAACCAAAATTGTCCGCAATGATGAAGAAAAACAAAAATAAAACATCTCAGGAGGCTCACAGGGTATGAGTCCGTTCCCTGGGCATGAGTCAATGTCAAAGTAGAATATCACGGAGGCTCAGGTACGTGAAAGTCTATCTCCGGGTGCAGACTTGAACGTTGCAAACAGGCAAATAGTCCCTTAAAAAGTCCTTTAAGGAAAATGGAACAAGCTAACTGTAGATTAGTCCCATTTCTGGATCGCTGGAACTCCAGATAAGTTAAGGATATACTCAACGTTGAATTAACAGAGCTGTAAATTAACTTCTCGGCTGCTGGAGCAGGAAATCTCCATAACAGACTGGTGGTTGTCCTCTTGTAATCTGGTCGAATCTACGAAGCGGCTGAGACTCTTTAGACCTTGCTTGAAGGGAACTTGAGGCTTCCTGAGTTGCAATAACTTCAGCTTCTGGTTGAAGTGTTGGGGTGTTCGTTTTAGCAGGCACTAAGATGTTGAGCCAAGGAGTTAAGAACCATTGCAAAGGATCAGAGGCTAATAATGTTTTTCCCAAGGACTGTATTGGTCCATCTGGCTCAGTTGGTTTTTCCAGTTCTGGCTCAATGGGTTGAATTTCTTCTGGAACAGCTTCTTCTTGCGAAGTTTCTACTGGAGTGTCTTCTTTGACGCACAATTTTAGGCGATTTATATGTACTACACGGGATTTATCCTCTTGGGTAATCTCATACGTATCAGTTTCTGGATTGAGAATAGCAGTAATGGTGTAAAGTTCTCTCCCATTTGCTATCTAGTTTGCTGGTACGATGGCTATTTTTTAACCACACACGATTAGTAGGGGGTTGATTGCATCAGGCACTTGTACGCCCAAAGTGTGGTCAGCAGGTAATGTACCTTGTCGGCCAAACATAAGATAGTAGGGTGTATACCCAGTAGAACAATGAATAGTGTTGTTGTACTGTAGGTATACATCAGCTGAGGCAATAAAGTAGGCCAATTATTTTTTGTAGCAGGTGGGACTGCTCTTAACATTTCAAATAGGGTTTGGTTCATCTTTTCACAAAGTCCATTCTCTTGGGGATGGTATCCTGTGGTTCTGATTTTCTGACAGTTGTGAAAGGTACACAGTTCTTTAAAGAGTTGTGATTCAAAGGCAGATACCTGATCTGTAAGGATTCTCTCTGGGCATCCATATGGCAACAAGAGATGTTTCCAGAAAGCATCTGCAGTTGTTTTTGCGGTCAAGTCTTTGACAGGCACGGCTACAACAAATTTAGTGTAATGGTTAATGATGGTCATAGCATATGTATAACCTGAGCGACTTGGTTCCAACTTCACATGGTCGATTGCTACTATTTCTAGCGGTGTTCTGCTCACAATGGAATGTAAAGGTGCTTTTTGGTCATGTTTCTAATTTCTTCCAACAGCACAGGTGGAACATTCTCGACACCATTTTTCAATGTCTCCTCTCATCCCAATCCAATAGAATCTTCTAAGGATGATGGCTTCTGTTTTCTGCATGCCAAAGTGTCCTGATTGATCATGGTACATCTCCAGAATGATTCTTGCATCACGGCGTGGTATTAGGATTTGGTATAGACGATCCCATGTAATTGGGTCTAAAGTTCTTCTTAATACAGGGAGTGCAGAATTATTAGGCAAGTTGTATTTTTGAGGATTAATTTTATTATTGAACAACAACCATGTTCTCAATGAACCCAAAAAACTCATTAATATCAAAGCTGAATATTTTTGGAAGTAGTTTTTAGTTTGTTTTTAGTTTTAGCTATTTTAGGGGGATATCTGTGTGTGCAGGTGACTATTACTGTGCATAATTATTAGGCAACTTAACAAAAAACAAATATATACCCATTTCAATTATTTATTTTTACCAGTGAAACCAATATAACATCTCAACATTCACAAATATACATTTCTGACATTCAAAAACAAAACAAAAACAAATCAGTGACCAATATAGCCACCTTTCTTTGCAAGGACACTCAAAAGCCTGCCATCCATGGATTCTGTCAGTGTTTTGATCTGTTCACCATCAACATTGCGTGCAGCAGCAACCACAGCCTCCCAGACACTGTTCAGAGAGGTGTACTGTTTTCCCTCCTTGTAAATCTCACATTTGATGATGGACCACAGGTTCTCAATGGGGTTCAGATCAGGTGAACAAGGAGGCCATGTCATTAGATTTTCTTCTTTTATACCCTTTCTTGCCAGCCACGCTGTGGAGTACTTGGACGCGTGTGATGGAGCATTGTCCTGCATGAAAATCATGTTTTTCTTGAAGGATGCAGACTTCTTCCTGTACCACTGCTTGAAGAAGGTGTCTTCCAGAAACTGGCAGTAGGACTGGGAGTTGAGCTTGACTCCATCCTCAACCCGAAAAGGCCCCACAAGCTCATCTTTGATGATACCAGCCCAAACCAGTACTCCACCTCCACCTTGCTGGCGTCTGAGTCGGACTGGAGCTCTCTGCCCTTTACCAATCCAGCCACGGGCCCATCCATCTGGCCCATCAAGACTCACTCTCATTTCATCAGTCCATAAAACCTTAGAAAAATCAGTCTTGAGATATTTCTTGGCCCAGTCTTGATGTTTCAGCTTGTGTGTCTTGTTCAGTGGTGGTCGTCTTTCAGCCTTTCTTACCTTGGCCATGTCTCTGAGTATTGCACACCTTGTGCTTTTGGGCACTCCAGTGATGTTGCAGCTCTGAAATATGGCCAAACTGGTGGCAAGTGGCATCTTGGCAGCTGCACGCTTGACTTTTCTCAGTTCATGGGCAGTTATTTTGCGCCTTGGTTTTTCCACACGCTTCTTGCGACCCTGTTGACTATTTTGAATGAAACGCTTGATTGTTCGATGATCACGCTTCAGAAGCTTTGCAATTTTAAGAGTGCTGCATCCCTCTGCAAGATATCTCACTATTTTTGACTTTTCTGAGCCTGTCAAGTCCTTCTTTTGACCCATTTTGCCAAAGGAAAGGATATAGGGTGTTGATGTCATTAGACCACACCCCTTCTCATTACAGAGATGCACATCACCTAATATGCTTAATTGGTAGTAGGCTTTCGAGCCTATACAGCTTGGAGTAAGACAACATGCATAAAGAGGATGATGTGGTCAAAATACTCATTTGCCTAATAATTCTGCACGCAGTGTAGTAGGCCCTTCTGTAGAAAGAGGTGTTTTCTGTGTCTCCATAGTTTTGACAACTCTAGATCAGCATTCTTCCTGCGGATTCTTTCGGGTGTTCTTCTGCTGGTGAAGAAATCTTGTAGTTCCCCTAACACTCTGTTAGTAGTTCCCCTAACATCTTTCTTTGTCCACTTGGGATTTTGGATCCACTTGTTGTTGAAGGTTGAAAACCTTTTACCCTTTGACAGTGATGATGTCTTGGTGGGCAAAGTTTTTGTAGAAGGATGGCATTTCTACCTCTTCCCAAACATCTTCTTGTGAAGTAGGCTCTTCTGGTCGGCAGACGGGATAATGCATCTGCATTTTCGTTTGCTTTTCCTGTTCTGTACTTTACGGTAAAATTGTAGTTAGCAAGGCGTGAGGCCCATCTTTGCTTCAACGCTCCTAACTTGGCGGTGACAAGATGTGCTAGAGGGTTATTATCTGTGAAGGCCACGAAGGATGTTGCAGCAAGATAATCTTGAAATTTTTCTGTGACAGCCCACACGAGTGCGAGGAATTCCAACTTGAAGAAACTGTAGTTTTGGTCGTTCCTTTCAGCACCTCTAAGAGATCTCCTAGCGTAGGAAATGACTCTTTACCTTCTTGTACTTGTGACAAAACAGCTCCCAGGCCTTTCTTACTTGCATCTGTGTAAAGATAAAATGGCTGTTGATAATCCGGATAACCTAAGATTGGTGGTTATGTTAACTTCTTTTTTAGGAGCTGGAAGGCAATTTCTCTTTCAGTGTTTCATTCCACTGGTGTTGGGGATTCCTGATATCTTTTAGGATGGCCTCTCAAAAGTTCCAATATGGGCTCTGCAATTTGGGCAAAGTGAGGAATGAAACATCTGTAATATCCTGCGAAACTGAGGAAACTTCTTACTTCTTTCATCGTAGTAGGAGTAGGCCAATTTCGGACTGCGGCTATCTTCTTTGGATCTGGTTTAACACCTTCAGAGCTGACGATATGCCCTAAGTATTTGACTTCTGGCTTCAGTAGATGACACTTGGATGGTTTGACTTTTAGTCCATGCTTAATAAATCTAGACACTGTCTCAATGTCCCATCTTTTTTCTTTACAAAAAAGAACCCTGCCGCCATAGGTGATTTAGACGGTCTGATGTGTCCCTTTGCCAAACTCTCAGTAATATACTTTTGTATAGCAACTCTTTCGGGTTCAGACAGATTAAACAACTGAGACTTTGGCAACTTAGCTCCGGGAATCAGATTTACAGGGCAATCATATTCTCTATGAGGGGGTAACTCCTGATCCACACCCTCAGCGAACACATCAGAGAAATCAGAGAGAAACGGGGGCAACATCTTAGTCGATATCCCAGCAAGAAATGTTACGAGACAGTTGTCCATACAGTAATCACTCCAGCCCTTGATCTGTCTCGCTTGCCAATCAATGACAGGATTATAAGTATAACAAGTGAGAGTGAATCTGGACTGCACATCCTCAATGCTATGCTTTTGATATGAAGACTGTTATTCAGCATAATAAAACATGGCTTCTCAGCACAATTATTAATAAATATAACCTTATGCTATGCACTAAAAGGAGGCATTAGTATACAGTTTGATCAAAGAGCATGGGCCCACTTCCCGCGACAAGGTTGCCTCTTCAAGTGGGGACCTACTCTAACTTTAGCGCGGCACTGCGCAGCGACCACCGGCACCCCCTCACTGCACCAGCAGGCGACGGGACCCAGTAGCCACACAGCAGTGCTGAGAAGCCATGTTTTATTATGCTGAATAACAGTCTTCGTATCAAAAGCATATCATTGAGGATGTGCGGTCCAGATTCACTCTCACTTGTTATACTTATAGTCTTATTTTCTGTTTCCCCATTTCAGGATTAGCACTCCTCCCCATTTGGCCCAGGTGTTTTTAATCGGCAGGAGTCTGCTAAGGGTCTATAAATTCCTACCATCTCTCAGTTGGAGTTCCTGAGAGTTTGTGAACAGGTTAGCCTTTTGCACCTGTTCACATTATGCGGTGCTGACCGGTGGCCATTGCTGCTCTTGTGCTGTGCTGGTGGAGTGATGGGGCCCAGGGCCAAGGTGGCTTTGCCGCACAGTGAGGGTGCTGTGTGGCTACTGGGTCCCGTCGCCTGCTGGTGCAGAACGGGGGTGCCAGTGGTCGCTGCGCAGTGCCGCGCTAAAGTTAGAGTAGGTCCGCACTTGAAGAGGCAACCTTGTAGCGGTACATGGGCCTATGCTCTTTGATCAAACTGTATACCAATGCCTCCTTTTAGTGTATAGCATAAGGTTATATTTATTTATAAAGCAAGTATAGGCCACTGAGGAAGAAGTTGTTACCTCGAAACGCGTCTGGCCGTTCTTGGATTTACAACTACCCACCTAAGACCACCACAAAGTGACTATGCTTTATATTCTAATTGAGACTCTAGGACATTGGGCCCTTTAAGATCACTCTACATCTCAACCAGAGTAAAATCACCACCTGATTCTGGCTGACGTCACGTTACAGCTGCTATCCTTCGGCGAAGACTGCAAACATCTCCCACGTGAGACGCCGAGGTCTATGTCTTACATAGCCGGAAAGTTCGAATGCCGGTAACAACAATTGACATACCGAAAGACCAGAAATATTGCAGAAGTACGTGACACTTGCAAAGAGACACAGCCCGGAGATCAGTGAACGGAGGGAACAGGTAAGAGGCTGTGCAAGTGGGACGCCCCAGACGCCAGCCTTACTATCGATACCTGGCCTCCTAAGCGATTGATTTTACCTGCATACATCTGGTTCTATACTTCAAATTTGCAAGCAACTTTTTATATTGTCACATAAGTAACTTCCTATACCGTGATATAACATCATTGACAGTTATCATTGGGAAGAAATATAGTAATCACAACTTCTTTTTTTCACAGTTATATATAATCATTGTATTATTTATGTTATAATAGGTTAAGGTATTAATTGTGCACAAATAATCATCTGATTGTTTCATATATTATGTTTAGCACTAAGGGTCACTGCAACAGTTTTTGATATATTCAACACCATTGCACAGTTTATATTCGTTTGATTGCAAAGAGCTGAAATCTGAGATCTATTATCCGGTGCCCAAATAATCGCAGAATTTTATAATTGCATAATATTATAATCGCTGAATATTGTAGGGGTAATTAATTGCAGTATTTTATAATTGCACATTATTGTAGGGGTAAAATATACATTTTATTTTTTATTATATTTTATTAAAATAAATCAAATTTAATTTTAACTGTCAGATGGTGAGTGCCTGTTTTTAAATATCAAAATTGTTCTTATATTTATTTTATAATTGTGCTGAGAAGCCATGTTTTATTATGCTAAATAACATTTATTTCATATCAAAAGCATAGTATTAAGGATGTGCGGTCCAGATTCACTCTCACTTGTTATAATGACAGGATTATGTTTGGACAACCATGGCAACCCTAGCACCAGAGGGGCCGGCAGACCCTTCATTATAAAACAAGAAATACCCTCAATATGAGAATCCCCCACCCTTAACTGGATATCCTACACCATGTGAGTTAAAGTTTTTTGAGAAAGGGGAGCCGAATCAATAGCGAACACTGAGATCTCTTTGTCCAGTGCATTAGATTTAAAACCATGCATCAGGACAAACTGGTAATCGACAATGTTAACCCCTGCCCCTCTGTCCAAAAATACCTCCACATCAATATTTTTGGAATCTAGCGCCACCCTGGCATTCAGGAGAAAACGGGTACTACCGGTTAAAGACAAGAGCATGTTCTCAGATTCCCCAACTACTCTGCCAAGAATTAGAGAGCAAAACTTATTGGTAACTCCTTTTTTTTTTTTTATTCTCGCCTACATATTTTACATAGGGACAAACATTAGCAAAATGACCCCCTTTACCACAAGAAAAACAGTCTCTTTCTAGCCCTGAAGTTCTTATCACGAAGGTCTGGAGAGATCCGTCCCAATTGCATAGGTTCATCTCCAGACATGGGCTCAGGTGTCTCAGTACCCCGAGTGTCAGAGGGGACCTACCTCCCTTCAGGTAATACGTCTCGAGAGAAGCAAGTCTTGCACCTTTCCCTCAGACGTCTATCAATTCGTACCGCAAGAGACATGGCAGCCTCTAATAAAACAGGATTTTCATGGAGTGCTAGGGCATCTTTTAGTCTCTCAGAAAGCCCCTGACATTTCAGTCAGAATCAGTTGCCCACCTCCTGAATTCAGAGCAGTAGGACTCAGCAGACCGATTTCCCTGATGCAAGCCGCGCAACATAGATTCAGCCAGAGAAACTCGATCTGGGTCGTCATAAATAAGTCCCAGGGCTCTGAAAAAAACATCCACCGACCGGAGGGATTGGGATCCGGTCGGCAAAGAAAAGGCCCAGGATTGAGCGTCACCTTTCAATAAAGAAATAACGATCCCCACCTTTTGACTCTCGTCACCAGAGGAGTGAGGGCGTAAGCGAAAATAAAGTTTACATGACTCCATGAACCGAAGTTGTCACTTCCTCCGGCAAATCGGTCCGGGAGGGCGATCTTAGGTTCCGAACAGGTCTGGACTCCACTGGCGGAGACAGACGCCTGACACCTTGCAACAGTTTCACGGAGAACTGCTACCTCCAGCAACAACCCCTGCATGCAATCCACCAGTGTAGAGACAGGATCCATGACAACACAGAGCAGAGGAACGGTATTCGGCGGCTAATAATGTCACTAGAAGTACGGGGAAGGAAAGACAACCAAAGGGATCAACAACAAAACAACTACAGACTAGGCCCCAAGCCTAGGGAATAAAGAGGTCACCTCCTAGCAAACCCTGACTCTCTCCCTAAGCTGCTAACCACATGTGCAAATCTGAAAGTTAGAAATGCACATGCACTGGAACCTGAGTCTGCTGAAACACTGCACCAAACCTTCAGCTTAGGGAACAGGAGAAGAGGCAACCGGCTCCTTCCAAACTGAAGGAGCCAGTGTCTTCCTGAGGCCTAGTCAGGACAGACACAACAAGAAAAGGGAAAGGACTTAGCTTGAGAAGCAACTGGAACAGGAGAATCACCACACAAGCAGAGCACTCCTCAGAAGAACTATTAGCCGCAGGGAAACCAGTGAAAAGGCAGAACATATAAAGGGCCACCTGACTGATAATGAGCAACACCTGCGAAGGGGTGAAAACCTGTCAGCAGTTCTATCTGAACTTCTAAGATCTCTCCCAGAGCCAGCGGTGACAGTATGGCAGTCTGACTGCTTGAATGTGGGCCCATATGGTGGCCTCATTGCTGCAGATCAACATGGTATATGTCAGCGGTGTGGAACGCCACGCCACCGTTTAAGTGCCTGTGAAAAATGGCGCGCTATCCACCTCTTCTCCAGTGGCCCTGGTGACATCACCATACACTCCAGAGCAGTGAAGCAGCCAGAGAATATGCGGGGGGAGGATGAGACGTGGCTGAGGGAACAATCCAGTGTCAGCGCTGCTGGACAACAGCAGCCTGAATGCTTGAATCACTATCTCCTCAAGTTAAGACATGTAGATGTCCCAATAGTAAAAAGTACAAGTACCTTAAATAAACAGTTTTTCCTTTAGACAACACATGCAGGGAGATGAGAGGCAGGCTGAAATGCAGGGGAGATAAGAGGCAAAGTGAGAAGCAGTGCCTCGGCACTTTATAGTTAAATTAGTGCATAATACACCAAAAATACATTACTTTAATAAAACCTTCTAGAACCCTGTCAGATGGACTTGACAACCCCCAAGTATTTTAAGTTGTATCATGAAGAATATGTACCAAGTTTGGTTGAGATCAAACTAAGAATCAGACAAACTTTAATTTCTATGTAAATAGATTATTTGCTTGTCCAGTGATATGTCACCCATGTGTCATGTGACCCAGCGACATGATGTATGAGTAACACATCACTGCTGCGGCCAGTAATTAACTGCAGCTGCCACATGACCTGCGTCACACTGGATATTGACGCAGGGAATGCTCGACAGGGAGCGATGGACCTGGAACCCATCAGCGGGAATCAGGTAAGTATGATTCCCACTAGGGGTCTCTGGTGGGTCTGCAGAAAAAGTCCCCATGGGTGAACAGTCCCTTTAAATTTCATGCCATTCAAATGCTGCACCTTGTTTACATCTGCAGCACAATGATTGTCATACATGGACATACGATCACAGTAGTTGGTCACTTTTTGCAGCAGTTATTTTGAGTTGTAAGTTCATACCAGCTTGAGAGGCAGAGGATGAGGGCCCTTGAAGGTAATGCAGGACTTGTGATTATTTAGTTAAAGGGGTTGTCTCAACCAGACAGCTCCTTCCTACAAGGAATAAGCTATTTGCTTAATACCCGCCCAGTGATCAGCTGTTTCATGGGCTGAGGCACCATAACCAGGCATCAGAACTTCATTTGAATGGGAGTATCACTACAGTAACCAGGCCTGACCACTACACACTGTGTAGAGCTGTGTAGTTCTGGTGACTGATTCCAGCACCACAGCTTGTGAAAACAGCTAATTGGCAGAGGTGCGAGGAGTTACCAGTTACCAGTCTACTATTGATGCCCTATCCTATGGATAGGTCATCCGTAGTTACATCTTAGAGAATCCATTTAATGTATTGTACAACAATGTAACACATGGTCCTTTGCATCCTTGCAGTGTGGACAGAAGTTATTTTGATGGGACAACTCCTTTCAGGGGAAGGTCCACTAAAAAAATGTAGAGCCCCAAATGTGGCCTAATGTATGCCAGATTTGCAGAGCAACAACAATAGTAAATTTATCCCAGTATGTCTTTTCTACAGGTTTCCATGCACTAATCTATGGTAGACCTTTATACTCGATAATCTAATCTGCCTTAGAACAGTGGTGAATAGGGAGGCAGAAGCCCCCATCATTATAGTCATTTAGATTTTCATTATGAAACCCCCTGTCCATCTGCCTGATTGGGACATAGATATGTTATTAAGCATAGGGATCTCTGTCTATGCAGGGATGTATACAGGGATGTGGTGGCTTCTTATGGCAGCATTACATAGTTAATATGACCTATTTCATGCTGCTTAGTCTGTGGTCTTGCATATTATACAGAGTTTACAAGTCAGTGACGTCTCAGGCAGTCACCCTGTAAGAAACCTCTACATGTTATGAATTAGGATTAATGAAGGAGAAGATGTCTCTAGAGGACAGAAGTCTATTCTATTAATAACCAGACCACTTCATGGTGGTTCAGCATCTGCTCTTATTTAAGGTCCTAAAACACAATATTAAGTATAATAAAATATCATCAAAACGTAATCTCTTGTTTTAGCCCCCCCCCCCCCCCCATGTTAATGGAGGGGTAGGATGCATGCATGACTACTGCTCAATTTTACTGGCAGAGACAGCACTTGCCTAACGGGGCCCCTAGCAATCACTAGAAAGTACTCTGGTAAGTTTAGTGCCAGCTTGGTGCTGTGCAAGAACTTTAACTGGGCAGCACAGTGACTCCCACTGGTGCCTTGCATAGTGCCCTGCAAGGGTACTTTGGACTATGGACATTTGCCCCTATTTCTACTACGCAGAGCCATCAACTCACTGCTTTAGTGCACTTGGAGGGGTTAACTTGCACTGTGAGTTATGCAGTTGTTTATACTGTTTTATTTTGTTGAACTGCCATTTATATGTTTATTGTAATATATCCTGTTCATTTGCACTGTTATTGCACTATATCTGTACTGCGCTGTGGAAAAGGTTAATACACAGACAGCTAATACTGAGAGACTTTGGGACTTTCTATCTATACACTGACAAGTTATAGTTACTATAAGGGACTATATAATGTTTTGAAGGGAAAAGAAAGACACACTGACCTTCTGATTGTCTGGTTTAGCTCTGTTATTTATGTCTGATGGCTTTTTTATATCTGGGAAAAAATGCTTAGTCATTCCCATAGACTTTAATTGAAACTCTATACAAGTCTATGTTAGACTGACATTGCAACAATGTTTCTGTGCTTCTCTACTCCACCTCTCACACTAGACAGTTCTAGTTCAGCTAGAAACTGTTTATAAGGAGAGCAGTCAGAGCTCCAGTTGTCTGTAGATAGGGACAAGTGCTTAGTAGAAGAGATTCTGCCAGACTGCATGAGCGACCACAATAAGACACTGAAATGGGGATACTGAGCCGCACCAACCTTTTAACCAGAGGGCCAGCAGGATTACTTACCCGCAGATCCTGAGCCACAAGCCCTTTGGCCGCTGTACCAGTTTGATGCTAGGGAGGAGAATGGAGAAGCCTGCTCCATGCATTGCCTGCATTGCTTTGCACTTAAGATCATCCAGTAAAGAAGGACACTGGTTTACTGCAAGACCTGAACTTTTTGGAACCCATTGGAGTGCACCACACCTTACCATCCCCTCCAGAGAGCAGCAACATATGGTGACACCTTGATGGTGTCCGAGGGAACCAGCCTAGTGCTGGGGCCACCACAAACCTGGCCACTGGACTTGCTGTGTTGGGGTCCTGGGTTTGAATCTGACCAAGGACAACATCTACATGGAGTTTGTATGTTCTCCCCATGTTTTCTTGAGTTTTCTCCCACAATCCAAAGACTTACTGATAAGGAATTTAGATTGTGAGCTCTATTGGTGAATGCAAGCATTACAGGGAATCTGTCATCCCCCTATTGGACCATTATCTACAGTAATACATGAGTATTACTACATATAGAGAGTCCAGTCGCTATTTTTATTTTCCTACTGCCCCCCATCCTTCCAGTGTCAGTGCACAGAACTGTGTTGAAATACATTGTCAGGACTGCCTTGCATGTGCATATGAGTCCTCTCCATCATGTTAGAACAGCACAGCAGTCCTGACTGTGTATTTCAGTGCAGCTATGAGTACTGACAGTGGGGGTACTGGGGCAATAGGAAAATAACAAATAATGATCTGGACTGCTTATTAGAGATGTCCCGAACTATTCGCCGGTGAACTATTCGCCAGCGAACAGTTCCCGGCGAACATTGCTTGTTCGCGTTCGCCATGGCGGGCGAACATATGCGATGTTCGGTCCGCCCCCTATACGTCATCATTGAGCAAACTTTGACCCTGTACCTCACAGTCGGCAGACACATTCCAGCCAATCAGCATACCCTCCCTCCCAGACCCTCCCACCTCCTATCAAAAAGCAAGGACAGCATCCATCTTAGATTCATTCTGAAGCTGCAGTGTTAGTTAGAGCAGGGACAGTGCTGCTGCTGCTGCTGAATTAATAGGGAAATCGTTAGCTAGGCCAGTGTTCTGTGTCCACTCCAGTCCTCAAAGACTCATCTGCTGTAAGGACAGCGTCCTGACAGCACCCCAAAAAGCCCTTTTTAGGGCTGGTACATCAGTCTGCTTTTATTTTATTTTTCTATATATATATTGCAGTTGCCTGCCCGTGTGTGAGAGGCCACAGGCCCACAGACTGTACTGTGTGCACACCACTCATATTGGGTGACACAGTACCTTGCAGATAAAAAAGTTATTTAATTTTTCCTCTGTAATATAATTGCAGTTGCCTGCCAGTGAGTGTCAGGCCTACAGACTGTACTGTGCCCACTGCCCACCACTCATATAGGGTGGCACAGTACCTTCCAGATAAAAAAGTCATTTCATTTTTTCTCTGTAATATAATTGCAGTTGCCTGCCAGTGAGTGTGAGGCCCACTGACTGTACTGTGCCCACTGCCCACCACTCATATCGGGTGGCACAGTACCATAATGCCCAGTGTTCAGAGGCCACGTACCCTAAACTCGAAAAATTCTGAGGACATAATTGACTGGCTTACACAGGACACCCAATCTTCTACAGCTTCCGCTCGGAACCTTGACGCACCATCCTCCTCCAGCTCAACTTCGGGCACCTATCAAGTTACCACTCGCCCGCCCACCGCCACCACCAACACTAGCACCACAGCCGCTTCACTTGATCTGTCAGAGGAGTTATTTACACATCAGTTGGAAGAAATGAGTGATGCGCAACCATCTCTAGTTAAAATCCAAATTATTTGCATCCACTGTGGCATATTTACTGAGGTGGACACTGTTCAATAGAAACAGCAGGCTGTGCTATATTAACATGTTTCTTGATCTATCGGGAATAGAGACCTTTTTTAAATTAAGTATAAATGCAAAAAAGTTTAGAATAATGGGCTGGAATTATCTCTAAAACATATATTTTTTGTTGGTTAACCACTTTCATCTTCATCATGTCTAGTGAATTGTAATGGTAGACATCCTGATGACTTCATTTGATACTTGCATGGTAAATTACTTAATAGCAATTATGATGAAAAGAATATAAAAATCTCATAAACTTTTGAACTCATCAAATCCATGATTCAATTGGATTATGACCACAAGCACGAAGAAACATCACAACTAGGGATGAGCGAACCCGAACTGTATAGTTCGGGTTCGTACCGAATTTTGGGGTGTCCGTGACACGGACCCGAACCCGAACATTTTCGTAAAAGTCTGGGTTCGGTGTTCGGCGCTTTCTTGGCGCTTTTTGAAAGGCGGCCATTTTGTGAGTTGTGGTGCGCCAGCACAAGCTATCACCAAGTGTATTTAACCATCAATAGTGTGGTTATTTTGTGCTATATCCTACATCAGCTGCAGGCTGAGCCTGTGTCACCGAAGTGCATTTAACCATCAACAGTCTGGTTATTTTTTGGCCATATACTACATCAGCTGCAGGCTGAGCCTGTGTCACCGAAGTGCATTTAACCATCAATAGTGTGGTTATTTTTTGGCCATATACTACATCAGGGGCAAGTTGAGCCTGTCACCCAGCGCCTAAAAAATAGACCTGACATTTCTATTCAACCAAATCTGTACTGTTTTAGCTGGTCAAGTTATTTGTAGTGACCGTAAAAGCACACTTTTTGTTCTGGGTTGAAAAACTATTCCCAAATTTGCCATTCTCAAAATAACTAGTTTCTGATATATGAGGCCTACTTGAAATCTATCCCAAAAAGGATATCTTACATTGAAGGTGCTGATAGTGTCATTCAGAAAAACCTAAGACTAGTGATGTCGCGAACATAAAATTTTCAGTTCGCGAACAGCGAACGAGAACTTCCGCAAATGTTCGCGAACTGGCGAACCGGGCGAACCGCCATAGACTTCAATAGACAGGCGAATTTTAAAACCCACAGGGACTCTTTCTGGCCACAATAGTGATGAGAAAGTTGTTTCAAGGGGTCTAACACCTGGACTGTGGCATGCCGGAGGGGGATCTATGGCAAAACTCCCATGGAAAATTACGTAGTGGACGCAGAGTCGGGTTTTAATCCATAAAGGGCATAAATCAACTAACATTCCTAAATTGTTTGGAATAACGTGCTTTAAAACATCCAGTGTGTGTATACGATCAGGTATGATGTTGTATCGATCAGGTAGTGTAAGGGTTACGCCCGCATCACAGACATTGACAGACCAAACTCCCCTTTTAATGCACCGCAAACAGTTCATTTGCACAACCGCAAACTCCCCATTTGCACAAGGTTGGATACCAAGCTAGCCACGTCCCGGTGATGTCATTGAAGGTTTCTTCCTCCATCCAGCCACGTACAACACCAAGGGTCCCCGAAAGGTCAATTGAATTGATTTTTCGAACGGGGAGATGGTTAAAAAAACGCTGGCTCCCTCCCCTTTGTTTTTATCCACGGTGACTGCGTCTGCGCCGTGCAATTTACTGTCACACCCGATATGAGTGGTATTTTCTGTAGTACTATTCTCATCAGTTTAATCCCTCTAACGTCCCCAATCTGGGTGCCATTTATTGAATAGATTTTTCGAACGGGGAGATGGTATCAGTGGTTGGCACTGGCAGTGGGCACACTACAGTCAGTAGAAGCGGGCCTGACACACACTGGCAGCAGGCAAGCAACTGAAATTACACTAAAGTGTAAAAATTAAATGCCTTATTTATCGGCAAGCTACTGTGCCACCCGGTATGAGTGGTTGGCACTGGCAGTGGGCACACTACAGTCAGTGGAAGAGGGCCTGACACACACTGGCAGCAGGCAAGCAACTGAATTTAGACTACTGTCTAAAAATTAAATGCCTTATTTATCGGCAAGCTACTGTGCCACCCGGTATCAGTGGTTGGCACTGGCAGTGGGCACACTACAGTCAGTGGAAGCGGGCCTGACACACACTAGCAGCAGGCAAGCAACTGAATTTAGACTACTGTCTAAAAATTAAATGCCTTATTTATCGGCAAGCTACTGTGCCACCCGGTATCAGTGGTTGGCACTGGCAGTGGGCACACTACAGTCAGTTGAAGTCGGCCTGACACACACTAGCAGCAGGCAAGCAGCTGAAATTACACTAAAGTGTAAAAATTAAATGCCTTTTTTATGCAAAGTCCTGTGCCAGCCGGTATGAGTGGTGGGCACTGGCAGTGGGCACACTACAGTCAGTGGAAGTCAGCCTGACACACACTGGCAGGCAACTAACCTTAGATTAAAGTGTAAAAATTAAGTGCCTATTTTTTAAGCAAAGTCCTGTGCCACTCGGTATGACAGGGGTGGGCACTGGCAGTGGGCACACTACAGTCAGTTGAAGTCGGCCTGACACACACTAGCAGCAGGCAAGCAGCTGAAATTACATTAAAGTGTAAAAATTAAATGCCTTTTTTAAGCAAAGTCCTGTGCCAGCCGGTATGAGTGGTGGGCACTGGCAGTGGGCACACTACAGTCAGTGGAAGTCAGCCTGACACACACTGGCAGGCAACTAACCTTAGATTAAAGTGTAAAAATTAAGTGCCTATTTTTTAAGCAAAGTCCTGTGCCACTCGGTATGACAGGGGTGGGCACTGGCAGTGGGCACACTACAGTCAGTGGAAGTCAGCCTGACACACACTGGCAGGCAACTAACCTTAGATTAAAGTGTAAAAATTAAGTGCCTATTTTTTAAGCAAAGTCCTGTGCCACTCGGTATGACAGGGGTGGGCACTGGCAGTGGGCACACTACAGTCAGTTGAAGTCGGCCTGACACACACTAGCAGCAGGCAAGCAGCTGAAATTACATTAAAGTGTAAAAATTAAATGCCTTTTTTAAGCAAAGTCCTGTGCCAGCCGGTATGAGTGGTGGGCACTGGCAGTGGGCACACTACAGTCAGTGGAAGTCAGCCTGACACACACTGGCAGGCAACTAACCTTAGATTAAAGTGTAAAAATTAAGTGCCTATTTTTTAAGCAAAGTCCTGTGCCACTCGGGATGACAGGGGTGGGCACTGGCAGTGGGCACACTACAGTCAGTTGAAGTCGGCCTGACACACACTGGCAGGCAACTAACCTTAGATTAAAGTGTAAAAATGAAGTGCCTTTTTTTTAAGCAAAGTCCTGTGCCACACGGGATGACAGGGGTGGGCACTGGCAGTGGGCACACTACAGTCAGTTGAAGTCGGCCTGACACACACTAGCAGCAGGCAAGCAGCTGAAATTACACTAAAGTGTAAAAATTAAATGCCTTTTTTATGCAAAGTCCTGTGCCAGCCGGTATGAGTGGTGGGCACTGGCAGTGGGCACACTACAGTCAGTGGAAGTCAGCCTGACACACACTGGCAGGCAACTAACCTTAGATTAAAGTGTAAAAATTAAGTGCCTATTTTTTAAGCAAAGTCCTGTGCCACTCGGTATGACAGGGGTGGGCACTGGCAGTGGGCACACTACAGTCAGTTGAAGTCGGCCTGACACACACTAGCAGCAGGCAAGCAGCTGAAATTACATTAAAGTGTAAAAATTAAATGCCTTTTTTAAGCAAAGTCCTGTGCCAGCCGGTATGAGTGGTGGGCACTGGCAGTGGGCACACTACAGTCAGTGGAAGTCAGCCTGACACACACTGGCAGGCAACTAACCTTAGATTAAAGTGTAAAAATTAAGTGCCTATTTTTTAAGCAAAGTCCTGTGCCACTCGGGATGACAGGGGTGGGCACTGGCAGTGGGCACACTACAGTCAGTTGAAGTCGGCCTGACACACACTGGCAGGCAACTAACCTTAGATTAAAGTGTAAAAATGAAGTGCCTTTTTTTTAAGCAAAGTCCTGTGCCAGCCGGTATGAGTGGTGGGCACTGGCAGTGGGCACACTACAGTCAGTGGAAGTCAGCCTGACACACACTGGCAGGCAACTAACCTTAGATTAAAGTGTAAAAATTAAGTGCCTATTTTTTAAGCAAAGTCCTGTGCCACTCGGGATGACAGGGGTGGGCACTGGCAGTGGGCACACTACAGTCAGTTGAAGTCGGCCTGACACACACTGGCAGGCAACTAACCTTAGATTAAAGTGTAAAAATGAAGTGCCTTTTTTTTAAGCAAAGTCCTGTGCCACACGGGATGACAGGGGTGGGCACTGGCAGTGGGCACACTACAGTCAGTTGAAGTCGGCCTGACACACACTAGCAGCAGGCAAGCAGCTGAAATTACACTAAAGTGTAAAAATTAAATGCCTTTTTTATGCAAAGTCCTGTGCCAGCCGGTATGAGTGGTGGGCACTGGCAGTGGGCACACTACAGTCAGTGGAAGTCAGCCTGACACACACTGGCAGGCAACTAACCTTAGATTAAAGTGTAAAAATTAAGTGCCTTTTTTTAAGCAAAGTCCTGTGCCACACGGAATGACAGGGGTGAGCACTGGCAGTGGGCACACTACAGTCTGTGGGTCTGCAGCTCCTCACACACAGGCAGGCCAGGCAACTGCAATATGTATATAAAGGAAAAAAAAAAAGCAGACTAATGTTGCAGCCCTAAAAAGGGCTTTTTGGGGTGCTGTCAGGACGCTGTCCTTACAGCAGAGATCAGATGAGTCTTTCAGGACTGGAGTGGACACTGAATTCACTAGCCTAGCTATCGATTTCCCAATTAAATCAGCAGCAGTTACAGTCTCCCTCCTCTCACTAAGACTGCAGCTTCAGAATGAATCTAAAATGGATGCTGTGCAGGAGGTGGGAGGGTCTGGGAGGGAGGGTCTGCTGCTGATTGGCTGGAATGTGTCTGCTGACTGTGAGGTACAGGGTCAAAGTTTGCTCAATGATGATGTATAGGGGGCGGACCGAACATCGCATGTGTTCGCCCGGCAGAGGCGAACGCGAACAAGCTATGTTCGCCGGGAACTGTTCGCCGTCGGATAGTTCGGGCCATCTCTACCTAAGACACACGCTACCGTGCAGATAGAAGTCTAATTCTGTGATTAAACCTATACCTGTCACACAGCGCAAAAAAAAAACAGGCCTGACATTTCTATTCAACCAAATCTGTACTGTTTTAGCTGGTCAAGTAATTTGTAGTGACCGTAAAAGCACCTTTTTTGTTCTGGGTTGAAAAACTATTCCCAAATTTGCCATTCTCAAAATAACTAGTTTCTGGTATATGAGGCCTACTTGAAATCTATCCCAAAAAGGATATCTTTCATTGAAGGTGCTGATAGTGTCATTCAGAAAAACCTAAGACACACGCTACCGTGCAGATAGAAGTCTGATTCTGTGATTAAACCTATACCTGTCACACAGCGCAAAAAAAAAACAGGCCTGACATTTCTATTCAACCAAATCTGTACTGTTTTAGCTGGTCAAGTTATTTGTAGTGACCGTAAAAGCACACTTTTTGTTAAGAGTTGAAAAACTATTCCCAAATTTGCCATTCTCAAAATAACTAGTTTCTGGTATATAAGGCCTACTTGAAGTCTATCCCAAAAAGGATATCTTACATTGAAGGTGCTGATAGTGTCATTCAGAAAAACCTAAGACACACGCTACCGTGCAGATAGAAGTCTGATTCTGTGATTAAACCTATACCTGTCACACAGCGCAAAAAAAAAAACAGGCCTGACATTTCTATTCAACCAAATCTGTACTGTTTTAGCTGGTCAAGTTATTTGTAGTGACCGTAAAAGCACACTTTTGTTAAGGGTTGAAAAACTATTCCCAAATTTGCCATTCTCAAAATAACTAGTTTCTGGTATATGAGGCCTACTTGAAATCTATCCCAAAAAGGATATCTTACATTGAAGGTGCTGATAGTGTCATTCAGAAAAACCTAAGACACACGCTACCGTGCAGATAGAAGTCTGATTCTGTGAATAAACCTATACCTGTCACACAGCGCAAAAAAAAAAACAGGCCTGACATTTCTATTCAACCAAATCTTTACTTTTTTAGCTGGTCAAGTTATTTGTAGTGACCGTAAAAGCACACTTTTTGTTCTGGGTTGAAAAACTATTCCCAAATTTGCCATTCTCAAAATTGTGGCGAACGGGAACAATGAGGAAAACATCTAATAAGGGACGCGGACGTGGACATGGTCGTGGTGGTGTTAGTGGATCCTCTGGTGCTGGGAGAGGACGTGGCCGTTCTGCCACAGCCACACGTCCTAGTGAACCAACTACCTCAGGTCCCAGTAGCCAGCAGAATTTACAGCGATATTTGGTGGGGCCCAATGCCGTTCTAAGGATGGTAAGGCCTGAGCAGGTACAGGCATTAGTCAATTGGGTGGCCGACAGTGGATCCAGCACGTTCACATTATCTCCCACCCAGTCTTCTGCACGAAGCGCACAGATGGCGCATGAAAACCAAGCCCATCGGTCTGTCACATCACCCCCATGCATATCAGGGAAACTGTCTGAGCCTCAAGTTATGCAGCAGTCTCTTATGCTCTTTGAAGACTCTGCTGCCAGGGTTTCCCAAGGGCATCCACCTAGCCCTTCCCCAGGGGTGGAAGAGATAGAATGCACTAACGCACAACCACTTATTTTTCCTGATGATGAGGACATGGGAATACTACCTCAGCACGTCTCTGATGATGAGGAAACACAGGTGCCAACTGCTGCGTCTTTCTGCAGTGTGCAGACTGAACAGGAGGTCAGGAATCAAGACTGGGTGGAAGACGATGCAGGGGACGATGAGGTCCTAGACCCCACATGGAATGAAGGTCGTGCCACTGACTTTCACAGTTCGGAGGAAGAGGCAGTGGTGAGACTGAGCCAACAGCGTAGCAAAAGAGGGAGCAGTGGGCAAAATCAGAACACCCGCCGCTAAGAGACTCCGCCTGCTACTGACCGCCGCCAACTGGGACCGAGCACCCCAAAGGCAGCTTCAAGGAGTTCCCTGGCATGGCACTTCTTCAAACAATGTGCTGACGACAAGACCCGAGGGGTTTGCACGCTGTGCCATCAGAGCCTGAAGCGAGGCATTAACGTTTTGAACCTTAGCACAACCTGCATGACCAGGCACCTGCATGCAAAGCATAAACTGCAGTGGAGTAAACACCTTAAAAACAAGGAAGTCACTCAGGCTCCCCCTGCTACCTCTTCTGCTGCTGCCGCCTCGGACTCTTCTGCTGCTGCCGCCGCCTCGGCCTCTTCTGCTGCTGCTGCCGCCGCCTCGGCCTCTTCCTCTGCCTCTGGAGGAACGTTGGCACCTGCCGCCCAGCAAACATGGGATGTACCACCAACACCACCACCTGCGTCACCAAGCATCTCAACCATGTCACACGGCAGCGTTCAGCTCTCCATCTCACAAACATTTGAGAGAAAGCGTAAATTCCCACCTAGCCACCCTCGATCCCTGGCCCTGAATGCCAGCATTTCTAAACTACTGGCCTATGAAATGCTGTCATTTAGGCTGGTGGACACACACAGCTTCAAACAGCTCATGTCACTTGCTGTCCCACAGTATGTTGTTCCCAGCCGCCACTACTTCTCCAAGAGAGCCGTGCCTTCCCTGCACAAACAAGTGTCCGATAAAATCAAGTGTGCACTGCGCAACGCCATCTGTGGCAAGGTCCACCTAACCACAGATACGTGGACCAGTAAGCACGGCCAGGGACGCTATATCTCCCTAACTGCACACTGGGTAAATGTAGTGGCGGCTGGGCCCCAGGTGGAGAGCTGTTTGGCGCACGTCCTTCCGCCGCCAAGGATCGCAGGGCAACATTCTTTGCCTCCTGTCTCCTCCTCCTCCTACTCAGCTTCCTCCTCCTCTTCTTCCACCTGCTCATCCAGTCAGCCACACACCTTCACCACCAACTTCAGCACAGCCCGGGATAAACGTCAGCAGGCCATTCTGAAACTCATATGTTTGGGGGACAGGCCCCACACCGCACAGGAGTTGTGGCGGGGTATAGAACAACAGACCGACAAGTGGTTGCTGCCGGTGAGCCTCAAGCCCGGCCTGGTGGTGTGCGATAATGGGCGAAATCTCATTGCAGCTCTGGGACTAGCCGGTTTGACGCACATCCCTTGCCTGGCGCATGTGCTGAATTTGGTGGTGCAGAAGTTCATTCGCAACTACCCCGACATGTCAGAGCTGCTGCATAAAGTGCGGGCCGTCTGTTCGCGCTTCCGGCGTTCACACCCTGCCGCTGCTCGCCTGTCTGCGCTACAGCGTAACTTCGGCCTTCCCGCTCACATGCGACGTACCCACCAGGTGGAACTCCACCTTGCATATGCTGGACAGACTGTGCGAGCAGCAGCAGGCCATAGTGAAGTTTCAGCTGCAGCACGCACGGGTCAGTCGCACTGCGGATCAGACACACTTCACCACCAATGACTGGGCCTCCATGCAAGACCTGTGTGCCCTGTTGCGTTGTTTTGAGTACTCCACCAACATGGCCAGTGGCGATGACGCCGTTATCAGCGTTACAATACCACTTCTATGTCTCCTTGAGAAAACACTTAGGGCGATGATGGAAGAGGAGGTACCCAGGAGGAAGAGGAGGAAGAGGGGTCATTTTTAGCACTTTCAGGCCAGTCTCTTCGAAGTGACTCAGAGGGAGTTTTTTTGCAACACCAGAGGCCAGGTACAAATGTGGCCAGACAGGGCCCACTAGTGGAGGACGAGGAGGACGAGGATGAGGAAGAGGTGGAGGAGGATGAGGATGAAGCATGTTCACAGCGGGGTGGCACCCAAAGCAGCTCGGGCCCATCACTGGTGCGTGGCTGGGGGGAAACACAGGACGATGACGATACGCCTCCCACAGAGGACAGCTTGTCCTTACCTCTGGGCAGCCTGGCACACATGAGCGACTACATGCTGCAGTGCCTGCGCAACGACAGCAGAGTTGCCCACATTTTAACGTGTGAGGACTACTGGGTTGCCACCCTGCTGGATCCCCGGTACAAAGACAATGTGCCCACCTTACTTCCTACACTGGAGCGTGATAGGAAGATGCGCGAGTAAAAGCGCACGTTGGTAGACGCGCTACTGAGAGCATTCCCAAATGTCACAGGGGAACCAGTGGAAGCCCAAGGCGAAGGCAGAGGAGGAGCAAGAGGTCGCCAACGCAGCTGTGTCACGCCCAGCTCCTCTGAGGGCAGGGTTAGCATGGCAGAGATGTGGAAAAGTTTTGTCAACACGCCACAGCTAACTGCACCATATTAACTACCTCCCCTTAACAATATATTATTCTACTCCAGGGCACTTCCTCATTCAATACTATTTTTAATTTCATTTTACCATTATATTGCGGGGCAACCCAAAGTTGAATAAACCTCTCCTCTGTCTGGGTGCCGGGGCCTAAATGTGTGACAGTGGCCTGTTCCAGTGGTGGGTGACGTGAAGCCTGATTCTCTGCTATGACATGAAGACTGATTCTGCGCTGACATAAGGCCAGATTCTCTGTTACGGGACCTCTCTCCTCTGCCTGGGTGCCGGGGCCTAAATGTGTGACAGTGGCCTGTTCCAGTGGTGGGTGACGTGAAGCCTGATTCTCTGCTATGACATGAAGACTTATTCTGTGCTGACATGAAACCAGATTCTCTGTTACGCGACCTCTCTCCTCTGCCTGGGTGCCTGGGCCTAAATATGTGACAGTGGCCTGTTCCAGTGGTGGGTGACGTGAAGCCTGATTCTCTGCTATGACATGAAGACTGATTCTGCGCTGACATAAGGCCAGATTCTCTGTTACGGGACCTCTCTCCTCTGCCCGGGTGCCTGGGCCTAAATGTGTGACAGTGGCCTGTTCCAGTGGTGGGTGACGTGAAGCCTGATTCTCTGCTATGACATGAAGACTGATTCTGCGCTGACATGAAGCCAGATTCTCTGTTACGGGACCTCTCTCCTCTGCCTGGGTGCCTGGGCCTAAATGTGTGACAGTGGCCTGTTCCAGTGGTGGGTGACGTGAAGCCTGATTCTCTGCTATGACATGAAGACAGATTCTGCGCTGACATAAGGCCAGATTCTCTGTTACTGGACCTCTCTCCTCTGCCTGGGTGCCTGGGCCTAAATGTGTGACAGTGGCCTGTTCCAGTGGTGGGTGACGTGAAGCCTGATTCTCTGCTATGACATGAAGACTGATTCTGCGCTGACATAAGGCCAGATTCTCTGTTACGGGACCTCTCTCCTCTGCCTGGGTGCCTGGGCCTAAATGTGTGACAGTGGCCTGTTCCAGTGGTGGGTGACGTGAAGCCTGATTCTCTGCTATGACATGAAGACTTATTCTGCGCTGACATAAGGCCAGATTCTCTGTTACGGGACCTCTCTCCTCTGCCTGGGTGCCTGGGCCTAAATGTGTGACAGTGGCCTGTTCCAGTGGTGGGTGACGTGAAGCCTGATTCTCTGCTATGACATGAATACAGATTCTGTGCTGACATAAGGCCAGATTCTCTGTTACGGGACCTCTCTCCTCTGCCTGGGTGCCTGGGCCTAAATGTGTGACAGTGGCCTGTTCCAGTGGTGGGTGACGTGAAGCCTGATTCTCTGCTATGACATGAAGACAGATTCTGTGCTGACATAAGGCCAGATTCTCTGTTACGGGACCTCTCTCCTCTGCCTGGGTGCCTGGGCCTAAATGTGTGACAGTGGCCTGTTCCAGTGGTGGGTGACGTGAAGCCTGATTCTCTGCTATGACATGAAGACAGATTCTGTGCTGACATAAGGCCAGATTCTCTGTTACAGGACCGCTCTCCTCTGTCTGTGTGCCGGGGCCTAAATATGTGACAGTGGCCTGTTCCAGTGGTGGGTGACATGAAGCCAGATTCTCTGCTATGGCATGAAGAGACTGATTCTCTGCTGACATGAAGCCAGATTCTTTGCTATGGCATGAAGAGACTGATTCTCTGCTGACGTGAAGCCAGATTCTCTGCTATGGGACCTCTGTCCAATTGATATTGGGTCATTTTTATTTTTTTTATTTTTATTTTAATTCATTTCCCTATCCACATTTGTTTGCAGGGGATTTACCTACATGTTGCTGCCTTTTGCAGCCCTCTAGCTCTTTCCTGGGCTGTTTTACAGCCTTTTTAGTGCCCAAAAGTTCGGGTCCCCATTGACTTCAATGGGGTTCGGGTTCGGGACGAAGTTCGGTTCGGGTTCGGATCCCGAACCCAAACATTTCCGGGAAGTTCGGCTGAACTTCTCGAACCTGAACATCCAGGTGTTCGCTCAACTCTAATCACAACAGATTGTGTCATCACAAACCAGCCAGGTATATCATACACCACAATACATGGCAAATGCCATATAATGGTTTACATGTATGGGCCACCAATAAGAGCATTGGGTGTTCCTTCAGTAGCGTTCATAACTACAGTTGAAGCTGTATCATGAAGATCACAAAATCTGGATGTTTGATCTTCTTAAGTAGAATATCTCATGGAGTAACCTTCCGATGGACCTGGTTTAACATTTCCCTAGGGCTTTCAGTTTATACTGCGAGCCATCCATGAGGGAAATTGCTCCAATTATCTAAGATAGTTTGAGAAGACAATGGAGAATGAGCAGATACCAACAAGTCCCAATAATTTGATCTGTAATAAAAAAAAAAAGGTTAATCAGTGTTAGGGTACTTTCACACTAGCATTTTTCTTTTCCGGCGCTGAGTTCCGTCCTAGGGGCTCAAATCCGGAAAAGAACTGATCAGTTTTATCCTAATGCATTCTGAATGGAGAGTAATCCGTTCAGGATGCATCAGGATGTCTTCAGCTCAGTCTTTTTGACTGATCAGGCTTTTCAGAAAAACGTAGCATGTGCAATGAGCAGGACACTGGGTCAGTGGGGTTGCCATGCAGTGGGTCAGATTTAGGTGTGTATAAGTTCGTGACGCCAGTTGCAGCTTGCGCAGGTACTGTAGCAGGGCCCTTTAAGATGGTAATGAGCTCACGTACCAGGTAAGGAATGCCAGAGGGGGATATTGTCTCTGTATAGTGTCAACGGTTTCTCCTACCTTGATACGGCTGGACTCCTGTATCCTGGCTCACATGCAACAAAATTGGGTGCTGTTAATAGGAGTAATTGAGAAATGATGGAATTCCACACAGATAATAGGGTCCAACTTGTCTTTACTTGATGTTATAATATGCAGCTTTTGATCCATACAAGTTTACAGCAATAGTCTAGAGTCCCAGCAGGTATTGCCAATATGTGGCAGGAATTTACATATATTCTGCATCTGGTACATACGCCTATAGAATATGGCAGGTATCTATCTACTGCTCTGTCTGAGGTCTGCTTGATATGGGCCTGACTAGCTGTGGAGGTACTTATCTTCTCCTTGTCTTGGAATCTGTACTTACAGGACTGCTCGCAGGGAATGGTGGTTTCGTCCTGGAGATCTGATAGTTCTGTAGATGGCTGCTTCCTTTGGTCACCAGCTGAGGTAAGGAACTCAGGCTGGGAAGGTTGATCTTGGGCCTCAGCAGAGGCTTGGATCCTTGGTTGGGGTCCCTGTTTCTGGGAGCTCCTATCAACACAGCCTACCCCAACAGGGGGTGACTGGTACACTGCCTAGAACTTTCCTTCCTCCCTCTGAAGTAGGATGTGGGAACACTCCACTCCTCCTCAGATAGGGGGGAGCTAGCCTAGGTCTACTAACTAGCTATGGTCCACTTACCTATTGCTGCCACCTGCTGGTGTACATGGAGAATTACAGCAAATATATAAAATACAGTCATAGCAATACATAAGTTGATAATGCACAGCCATATTACACTAGTTGACACCACATTAACACTTGACATTATTGTAGCAGGGATACAGAGGTTTAGTGACATACTTCAGGATGTTACACATGTTGTATTTTTACCTCCGGCCATAAATCCTGAACACTTTGACTGAACGCCGGATCTGGTCTTTTTCCTATTGACTTGCATTAACGCCGGATCCGGCGCTGTGTGTTCAGTCAAACCGGATCCGGCTTTTGCATGTTAAACCCGAAAAATGTGAAAAGCCGGCATACAAAGACCAGGGAGCTGTGAGTACACAGCCAGTACAGAGAGCACTGCATTTACCGCTCCAAGATCTTACTGTACTAATGAAAGCGCTCATTAGTATTCGCCCTATAAGACCCATTTTGTAGGGGGAAGAAGTGTGTCTTATAGGGCTCAAAATACTGTATTTTTTAAAATTTTGATGATTATGGCTTACAGCTAATGAAAACCCAAAAGTCAGTATCTCATAAAATTTGAGTATTGAAAAAGTGCAATAATGTTGACTCATGGTGCCACATTCAAATTAGCAAATCAAAACAGAACACCTGCAAAGGTATCCTAAGACTTTAAATGGTCCCTCAGTCTGGTTCAGTAGGCTATACAATCATGGAGAAGACTGCTGACTTGACAGTTGTCCAGAGGACAGTGATTGACACCCTCCACAAGCAGGGTAAGCCACAAAAGGTCATTGCTAAAAAAAAGCTGACTGTTCACAAATTGCTGTATCTAAGAATATGAGTGAAAGGAAAAAGTCTGGTAGAAAAAAAGTACACAAGCAACAGGGATAACCCCAGCCTTGAAAGGATTCTCAAGAAAAGAACATTGAAGAATTTGAGGGAGATTCACAAGGAGTGGACTGCGGCTGGAGTCAGTGCTTCAAGAGCCACCACACACAGACATGCTTGCAACGTTTCGGGCTAACATACGCCCTTCATCAGGCACTAACAGGACCACAACTCGAGTATTGCCGGCAAGGAAATAAAGGACTGTACTGTTGATCAGTGGTCCAAAGTCCTATTTTCAGATGAAAATACATTTTACATTTTATTTGGAAATCAAGGTCCCAGAGTCTGGAGTGAAAAGGAACACAGTGCAAGTTGCTTGAGGTCCAGTGTGAAGTTTCCACAGTCTGTGATGGTTTGGGTAAGCCATGATATCTGCTGATGTTGGTCCACTGTGTTATATCAAGTTCAAAGTCAGAGCGGCCATCTACCAGGAGATTTTAGAGCATTTCATGCATCTCTTTGCTAACAAGTTTTATGGGGATGTTGATTTTATTTTCCAACAGGACTTGGCACCAGCCACACTGCCAAAAGTACCAATACCTGGTATAATAATAACCACGGTATCACTGTGCTTGATTGGCCAGCAAACTCTCCAGACCTAAACCCCATAGAGAATCCATGGGGTATTGTAAAGAGGAAGATAAGAGACACCAAACCCAACAATGCAGATGAGCTGAAGACCGCTATCAAAGCAACCTGGGCTTCTATAACACCTCAGCAGTGCCCCAGGCTGATCACCCCCATACACACCGCCGTATTGATGCAGTAATTCATGCAAAAGAAAGTCCCAACCAAGTATTGAGTGCATATACTGTACAGACTGTTCAGTAGGCCAACATTTCTGTATTAAAAATCATTTTTTAATTGGTCTTATATAATATTCTAATTTTCTGAGCCATAATCATCAACATTAAAATAAATAAACGCTTGAAATAGATCACTTTGTGTGTATTGATTCTATATAATATATGAGTTTCACTTTTTGAATTGAATTACTAAAAATAAATTACATTTTTAAATATATTCTTATTTATTGAGATTTACCATTAGTCTTGTGAACTTAGTATTTTCACCCTAATAAGATCCTCCGTTACTGAGCTTCAGAATCCCCTTAAATAGCATGTATGTACTTATAATACCAGCTGCTTTTTTGACTGTGAAATTCCTCCCTGTAGTTTGTTTTTATCCTCGGGAGGAGAGGAAGAGAACGTGACAGACCACCAGCTGACCATGTCTATAAGAGAAGCTGAAATACTTCCTAACAGATAGTCGTATTGTTTAATGCTCCTCCGTACAACACAACAGTTCCTTTATTATTAGGAGTAAAAGACTGTAGGTCCAGTTTTAGAGATAGTGTGCCCCAGGGCAAAATTCCTTCTGGGGCCCTATCCTAAAAGGGGTTTTCCCAGCTACACTATTGTAAGTAATAGATTTTAGCAAGCAGGCCTTGAGCAATGGGCAAGGGGCATACCTTGATGGATGGTGGTGGGTGCACCCTTATGGGTAATTTTAAGTGGTGCGATAATAGGCGCATAGATATAAGTCATTGGGCTCCATAGCAAAAGTCTGAACTGTAGATCCAAACAGGACTGGTTATTGACTCCATCAATTATCCATAAGCCACCACATCTGTACCGCTGCCTTGTACCCTGTTATCTATACACTATCAAGGGTGCTACAACTACCACTAGGCAAGAGCATCAATACCTGGGTGTGCCCCAAGGGAAGACAGGATACACCCTCCATTCATTGCAAGGTTCAAGGGAGTGTTTGAGTGAGAAAAGCCACTATGAACCACCACAACTCCTATCACTACTACAACTATCAATCAATCCTCTCTCTGGGTCACTGCATGTCCAAAACACATACACTTACCTAAAGAATTATTAGGAACACCATACTAATATGGTGTTGGACCCCCTTTTGCCTTCAAAACTGCCTTAATTCTACGTGGCATTGATACAAGGTGCTGATAGCATTCTTTAGAAATGTTGGCCCATATTGATAGGATAGCATCTTGCAGTTGATGGAGATTTGAGGGATTCACATCCAGGGCACAAAGCTCCCATTCCACCACATCCCAAAGATGCTCTTTTGGGTTGAGATCTGGTGACTGTGGGGGCCATTTTAGTACAGTGAACTCATTGTCATGTTCAAGAAACCAATTTGAAATGATTTCGAGCTTTGTGACATGGTGCATTATCCTGCTGGAAGTAGCCATCAGAGAATGGATACATGTTCTCATTCTGTTTACGCCAAATTCGGACTCTACCATTTGAATGTCTCAACAGAAATCGAGACTCATCAGACCAGGCAACATTTTTCCAGTCTTCAACAGTCCAATTTTGGTGAGCTCGTGCAAATTGTAGCCTCTTTTTCCTATTTGTAGTGGAGATGAGTGGTACCCGGTGGGGTTTTCTGCTGTTGTAGCCCATCCGCCTCAAGGTTGTGCGTGTTGTGGCTTCACAAATGCTTTGCTGCATACCTCGGTTGTAACGAGTGGTTATTTCAGTCAACGTAGCTCTTCTATCAGCTTGAATCAGTCGGCCCATTCTCCTCTGACCTCTTGCATCCACAAGGCATTTTCGCCCACAGAACTGCTGCATACTGGATGTTTTTCCCTTTTCACACCCTTCTTTGTAAACCCTAGAAATGGTTGTGCGTGAAAATCCCAGTAACTGAGCAGATTGTGAAATACCCGTCTGGCACCAACAACCATGCCACGCTCAAAATTGCTTAAATCACCTTTCTTTCCCATTCTGACATTCAGTTTGGAGTTCAGGAGATTGTCTTGACCAGGACCACCCCCCTAAATGCATTGAAGCAACTGCCATGTGATTGGTTGACTAGATAATTGCATTAATGAGAAATAGAACAGGTGTTCCTAATAATTCTTTAGGTGAGTGTAGGTGGTAAAGCATGTTAGTAAAGCAATTTCTTGGATTTCAATGTTTTTAATATGACATAACAAAGATAAGAAGACTTTAGAACATTATGCTGCGCCATTCTTCTATTTTTAGAGTGCTCCTCCACTAATTTACAAGTGTACTAGGTGTACTAGGTTGCAGTACAGCCCTTCATACAGCTCCGTTCAGATAAGGGTGTGACTTAATGTCGTTAGAGGGCGGGGCTTTGTATCTGCCGCATTTAGCTTGCAGGAGGTCAGTAATGAATTGTGTAGAAGAGGCAATGCACAGTTTTACTGACATGCTTATCGTCCCAGATGTTGAATCCTACTAATCCCAAGAATAGGTCCCCATACCTGGACCCCAATAATTATTAATTTTTTGGTATTTTCAGGCAGTATGTCAAACACTGTATGGTGGCAATTGCCTAAAGTAGAAAAATCTGATTTGAGCAAGGCCAAGCAAAGACAAAAATCTCATCTGAACAAAGACATGACCATCTGAACAATATATAGAGGTTGGCTTAGCTCAAATTGTTATGCAAAGCCCATCTCAAAAGGTCTGAGATAGCTTGGGTGGAATCTGCTGCTATTGTCCAGTACAGGGACATCCTTGGCCCCAATGTTGTTGTGGACATGTAGAGTAAGATCTGAATGATGTTGCTTCTAGTTCATTAGACAATCTACATAGCATGTGTAGAGGAGTTTGTCAAAAATAATCCTGTAATGCGTGTGGAACCACACTTTTGAGAGCTGGAGCTGTTCCTTTCTCAGCCATAACACTAATGTAATCAGATACACTGATTGCTGTGAACACACATCGTGAAAATGTCATCTAAAGGCTGTGTTTATGTTTCCCATTGTTATCAATGTCCATGCGGCCAGCGGACTTATAAACCGAAGATGAATGAATGGCCATGCAGCCTTCTATTAAAAATGAGATTCCATGCAGTCTCCGGCAGCTTTTTGGCGCAGAAACGAGCCAAAATTCCAATATCAAGGAGGTTTATCAATATTATAAGCTGCTAAAACAGCCCATCTTATGATAACATTCTGGCCTGCAGCCAACCCTAGGGGGAGCTTACTGTAAATTAATTTAGAAATCTAATATTGTTCTTAATAGGAACTGTATACACCTGTATACAGTAAACATTTTCTATGGGTGATGGGAAGCAGTTCAGTCCTGGACCTTCTTTCTCCACAGGCCCTATAGCAGTTCTGTAGCCTGCCACTACAGAAAGTCTTCAGATCATTTCACTTTTTCAAAGTTTTCACTCATCATTCTGCACTTAATACCCATGACAAAGTGAAAAACTAAAATCTTGCATTGACATAAGTATTCAGATCCTTTACTTAGGACTTAGTTGAAGCACCTCTGGCAGTGTTTACATGATGAGGCATCAGACCTCCAACCCGTGAATATCTCCCTGTGCAATGAATATCCGGTTTGCTTCTGATCAGGAGATAACTTTCAACCCAGACTAAACTTAGGTTGTTAAATATCTGAAATCTTTATTTCCCAGCACATATTTATAGGGCTTATTGGGGGTGGGCACATATTGTCTCTCAAGATCCAATTGGAACAATCCTGGTATTTCTTAGCAGGCCTTGGGAACATGTTTGTCAAGATACAGTTGAAACTTTGTTAAACAATACTGGTATCTGCTATATACAATACATGAAAAGGGTTATCTTACATTGAACAGGTTTTTCTCTACATGCTAATAAATTGAATAGAGTATCATAGTTTTCTGTCATTGTATGTGGGGTGAGATGTTAAATAGCCTTTTGTTCAGGAAACCTGCCATTGTGTCCAGCACTGGCAGGGTGTGAGATATGTAAATTCGAGGTACTGCATTCCACAAGAGATGAGGTTTGTATAATCTATGTCTAATCTGTGATGTATCAAAAGTAAGATTTATGAAAAATTCCTTTCACTTCCCTCTGCACACAAGATCTTTGACTCTCAGCCAGAGAATGACCATTGGATTCATCTTCACATACCAAGGCTCTTCCCCCCCGTTGACTTAGTTTGGTGGAGCAGCCAGCTGTAGGAAGAGGCCTGGTTCTTTCAAACTTCTTCCATTTAAGAATTATGGAGGCAACTGTGCTCTTGGGAACTTTCGGTGCAGAAGAAATTTTTCTGCCCTTCTCCAGATCTATGTCTCCACACAATCCTGTCTCTCAGCTCTACAGGCAGTTCCTTCCCATGACTTGGTTTTTGCTCAGACGTGCATTGACAGCTGAGACCTTATAGTAAAGGCTGTGTCTTTCAAAATAATGTGCACTCAAGTGAAATTACCACAGTTGGACTCCAGTCAAGGTGTAGAAACATCTCAAAGATGTTCAAGAGAAATGGGAAGCCCTCAGAAAGTGTCATAACATAGGGTCTAAATAATTTAATATTTTCCTTTTTTAATAAATTTGCAAATATTTCTAAAATTCTGCTGTTTTAACTTTCTCATTATGGATGACTAACTGGAGATTGATGGGGGAAACTTTTAGCACAAGAATGCAACATAGAATTTTTAAAATATGAAAAGGTCTGAAGACTTTAATGCCAAAGTCCTGCACACTACCTTCCCCGCTCTAAATCCTGTTCACCTTGCTTGAGAGAAACCACAGTCTCATGTCAATACTAAAACAAGATTACCTTGCTATTGAATCTTCTTCTGCGATCTCTATACCACTCCTATTGCAGGCTGAGGCTAGTTTCACACTAGCAGCAGGGGACTCCGGCAGGCTGTTTCGGCGGGTGAACAGCCTGTGGGATTCGTCCTGCCTCTAGTTCATGTGTGCCCCCGGACTGCCGCTCCGTCCCCATTGCATGCAGTACTTTTAGTCTGGCTGCCTCTCGCCGTGCGCGGCAGTGCCGCCGCTGGAACTCCTCCCCTTAGTTTCAGCATATTCGCGGGTCTGGTATCTCTTTTTGCTGGAGCATGCCCCGGGAGGTGGCATTGCTCCTTGCTACTAGATTTGAAGGCTCGTGCCTGAAGACTTTCCGAACGCACTGTATGCTTGGATTTGATGCAGGGAATGTTCGGCATTACACCTAAGAAGGGATGCAAATGTGCTCTTGACAAGCTGTGCCTCTGATGCCACCAGATATAAGGTAGCTATTCTATAAGTCAGTGTTTGACCTTTGAAATAGTGTTGAGCGCGAATATTCTAATCGCGAATTTTAATCGCGAATATTGCCACTTCGAGAATTCCCGAATATTTAGAATATAGTGCTATATATATTTGTATTGTATTTAGAATATAGTGCTATATATATTCTAATCGCGAATTTTCATCGCGAATATATTATATTGCCGATTTTCGCGATCAAGTTAATAATGACTGGAGATCACGAATTCTGGAATTTGAGAATTTAGGGTGAATATTCGTTGAAAAATCTGCGAAATATCGCGAATTTGAATATTGCCTATGCCGCTCATCACTACTTTAAAATAGACCTTTAAAACAGGGGTCCTCAAACTACGGCCCGCGGGCCACATGCGGCCCTCCGAGGACACTGATCCGGCCCGCCGGGTGTTTTGGCCGTTTCAGCAATTCTGGCAGGGCACAGCAGGAGATGAGCGCTGCGCTTCTATTGCGCTCATCTCCACAGTGATCTGCATCGCTGTTCTCAGGACAGCGATACAGATTGCTGTGCTGTGGCAGGGGAGGGAGAGGCGTGTCCCTTTCCCTTCCTCTGATAGGCTGTCGACACAAGGCCCGCAGCCTATCAGAGGCCAGTGCAGCGGCGCGATAACGCCATCGCGCCGCTTGAGCGAGCAGTACAGAGCGGGACACAGGCCAGAAGAGGCCTGCATCGCACCGCATCGCAGATGGTAAGTATGAGTGTTTTTTTGATTTTATTAAATCGGCCAATTTTTCTGCCACACTTATTACTGGCACATGGGGGGGGGGGGCAGCAATTGGCACTTATTACTGGCACATGGGGGGGCAGCAATTTGCACTTATTACTGGCACATGGGGGGGCAGCAATTGGCACTTATTACTGGTACATGGGGGGGCAGCAATTGGCACTTATTACTGGCACATGGCGGGGCAGCAATTGGCACTTATTACTGGCACATGGGGGGTGGCAGCAGAGAGGAGACTGGCACACGATGGGGGGAGAATTGGCACTTATTACTGGCACATGAGGGGGTGGCAGCAGAGAGGAGACTGACACATGATGGGGGGAATTGGCACTTATTACTGGCACATGGGGGGTGGCAGCAGAGAGAAGACTGGCACATGATGGGGGAGAATTGGCACTTATTACTGGCACATGGGGGGTGGCAGCAGAGCGGAGACTGGCACATGATAGGGGGAGAATTGGCACTTATTACTGGCACATGAAGGGGTGACAGCAGAGAGGAAACTGGCACATGATGGGGGGGAATTGGCACTTATTACTGGCACATGGGGGGTGGCAGCAGAGAGGAGACTGGCACATGATGGGGGAGAATTGGCACTTATTACTGGCACATGGGGGGGTGGCAGCAGAGCGGAGACTGGCACATGATGGGGGGAGAATTGGCACTTATTACTGGCACATGAAGGGGTGACAGCAGAGAGGAGACTGGCACATGATGGGGGGGAATTGGCACTTATTACTGGCACATGGGGTGGGGTGGGGCGTGGCAGCAGAGAGGAGACTGGCACATGATGGGGGGGAATTGGCACTTATTACTGGCACATGGGGGGTGGCAGCAGAGAGAAGACTGGCACATGATGGGGGGAGAATTGGCACTTATTACTGGCACATGGAGGGTGGCAGCAGAGAGGAGACTGGCACATGATGGATGGGGGGGAGAATTGGCACTTTTTACTGGCACATGGGGGGTGGCAGCATAGAGGAGACTGGCACATGAGTGGGGGGGAGAGGAGAGTAGCACTAATTACTGGTACATGAGTGGTGGGGAGAGGCACTTTTCACTAGCACATGATTGGGGCCATCTATAGGGGCACCTCTTACTGGAACATTATTGGGGGGCACTATGGAGACATTTACTGAGGCCACAAAGAAGGGGTATTTTATATGGGGGGCTCTGTGTGGCACTAATATTATCAGTGGTATTATCTGTTTCTGCTGTATAGTATTGGGGAGCTCTGGATCCGCCACTGGTTCTATTCGTCATGCCGTGCAGGCGCACCTCCTTCCAGACCTGTGAACCTCATGTGCAGCTGCGTCACAGGAAGTCCGGAGAAGAAGAAAGGAGAAGGAGACGTTCAGGGGTAGGAAAATATGTTTTTTCACTTCAAAATAAGATATGTACAGTGTGCATAGGAATTTGTTCATAGTTAAAGGGGTTTTCCCATCTTGGACAATGGGGGCATATCGCTAGGATATGCCCCCATTGTCCTATAGGTGCGGGTCCCACCGCTGGGACCCGCACCTATATAGAGAACGGAGCCCCGAAAGTGAAGGAGGGAGCACTACGCATGCGCAGCTGCCCTCCATTCATTTCTATGGGGCTGCCGAAAATAGCCGAGCATGGCAGTGCATGCGCGGTACGCTCCCATTCACTTTCGGGGCTCCGTTCTCTATATAGGTGCGGGTCCCAGCGGTGGGACCTGCACCTAACTATATGCCCCCATTGTCCAAGATGGGAATACCCCTTTAAACTATAGTCCGGCCCTCCAACGGTCTGAGGGACAGTGAACTGGCCCCCGGTTTAATAAGTTTGAGGACCCCTGCCTTAAAACATGACTCGGATGTTAAATAAGCCAGCACCTCAACTTCAGAAAGTTGTTTCAGGGTGACTGCCCCTCATTAGTGCAGAGTAGAGAGTACTGGCTTAACTAGGTTAGAGGCCTAGGGCAGAAATTGGGGGCTACTATATCTACTTATGGAGATCGCCTTAATCGGTGTGAGGAGTTCTATAGGCTCGGCAACGCTCCTTTTGAATTCTGGGAAGAAGATATGCAAATGAGCTCTTAACAATCTCTGCCTCTAATGCCACCAGATGTAAGGCAGCTATCCTATAAGTCAATGTTTGACCTTTTAAATAGGCCTTAAGACATGGCTTGGATAATTACCTCACCCCCACCCCTTCCTTACACAGCGTTATACCAGCAGTCCTTCAGAGCAAGAACTGTTATTTCTAGTGTCTTTCCATTCTGGCTAAGGCTTGCAATTGGGACACCCCCTCTTTTACTTGTCATTATAGAATACATAGAAAAGTGGTTGTACAAAGTGAATATGCCCTTAAAGAGGCCATACAGATATTGCTTAGTGACTAATGTTCTACGGTAACAATCGTATATTTCATTCCGTCTGAGTCAATATACAAATACAGGTTCGCTGTATAATTAGAGAGAACCCTGAGAAGAGGACCCTCTCCATTACATCAAAATTATGATAACATTATGGCGCATAAATGCAGTGTTTTCTAGACTTTTGCAGTTATATTCTTCATTATACTTTTAGATACTTTTGACACTAAATAATAATCATAAATCCTGACTGCAGTCATAATTACAGGGGTGAATGCAATTGACCCACCATGTTCTTCTCTCTCCACTCCACTTTGATGTTGGACCAAGAAGCTGAGATATCAGGAGCTGCTTGCTGTTTCTTCATGCAATTGAAACGACCATCCTGCTTCTCTCAGTCCAGTGATGCACCCCCTCTCACAGTCTGTAAACTGGGCAAATTGTCTTCTAGTGCATCATTGAGGCATGTCTAGCAGTCAACAATCTATAACCAAGAAGCACATTATCCAAAAGGAGCCTCTGAGAGCCTTTTTATAGGGCAGTGAGGAAAGTACTGTTACTCCCTTTTGTGGCACGACCCAGTGTCTATTCAGACGGCCGTGTAATCATTTACCATATTTTTCGCTTTATTAGACACACTTATTTCCCCCAAAAGTGGGGGGAAGATGGCTGTGCAACTTATGAAGCGAATACTAGTGAGCGCTTCCATTATGGAAGCACTCACTAGTATGTATTAGGTGCAGGGAGTGGGTCAAGAGCTGTGAGTGATGCCGTGGCTCACCCTCCCTTGTCTTCTTCTCCAGCCCGCGCTACACTGCAGGTCCTGACCGCGTACAGAGTCAGGACATAGTGTGCGCATTATGACCCGACACTGCACGCCGTCAGGTGACAGTGCAGCGCAGGCCAGAGAAGACAAGGGAGTGTGACTGGAGGAGCGATCACTGGACCTGGAGAGGACAAAAGAAAAATGCTGCAGCACAACAGTAGGACTATATAGTGGTGGTGCCTGCGGTGTCAGGTAACAGTCCACATACCCCTTCTCAGCAAGTAAAATTTTCAAAATATACCGCGGCACTCTCTTCTCTTCATCAATTCAGCATTTATTCACCAAATTTCTTAGCGACGTTTCGACCAGTGTGGTCTTTCTCAAGCAATTTACACAATGAATCAGGTGCAGTATTTAAACCCTTAGGAACCAATCCCATGTTGCAGTTAGACTCCTCCCCCTTCATTATGTTCTCACATAACACAATATACGGTGTAAAATCATTAATTCATATACATATATAAGTATTGTGCATAACAACTTACATTAGTCGAAGAATCCAGTGGACATACAACTCCCACAGTGGTCCCGATCGCCTCCATATTCGTGCGATGCAAGCGTTAGATCCAGCGTCCCTCATGGTTTACTGCGCATGCGTCCTGGACGTAAAAGCGTCCCGCGTCTCTATGGTATCCATGCGCCTGCGCAGTACTACTCTTCCGGGCCGCCGTATTATCCTTCCGGGCCTCCGGGTACATTTGTATATCGTATGCCTATGACAACTGTGCGCAAGCGCAGTTCTTCTAACCATAGCTACTCGCTTTCAGAGAAACTCGCCATATACTCCCTGCGCTTGCTCTGCTTGCCACTCGCTTCTGCAATGATCAAAGCCTATTTCTATACCAGGTCGTCCATTTCTTCAGGTATTAGGTTCACTTTCAGGGTAGGGTCTAAGCGATATGTTTATTAAAATCTTATCCATTAATAAGTGTCTGCATTTGTTTCCCCTCATCTAACGGCGCCATCAGAAATATACAGTAAACCCACCTACACCTATACCAATCCGGGCCATATATTGCAACTATTGGTTGGGGTTTGTCCACTCATTTATTGTATAATAGGGATATATATCTCCTCTCCTCACTTTTCAAGGAGAAATCTCCCAACCATATACAGTTGCAAGAAAAAGTATGTGAACCCTTTGGAATGATATGGATTTCTGCACAAATTGGACATAAAATGTGATCTGATCTTCATCTAAGTCACAACAATAGACAATCACAGTCTGCTTAAACTAATAACACACAAATAATTTAATGCTACCATGTTTTTATTGAACACACCATGTAAACATTCATAATGCAGGTGTAAAAAGTATGTGAACCCTTGGATTTAATAACTGGTTGAACCTCCTTTGGCAGCAATAACTTCAACCAAACGTTTCCTGTAGTTGCAGATCAGATGTGCACAATGGTCAGGAGTAATTCTTGACCATTCCTCTTTACAGAACTGTTTCAGTTCAGCAATATTCTTGGGATGTCTGGTGTGAATCGCTTTCTTGAGGTCATGCCACAGCATCTCAATTGGGTTGAGGTCAGGTCTCTGACTGGGCCACTCCAGAAGGCGTATTTTCTTATGTTTAACCCATTCTGTTGTTTACTTTTATGCTTTACATTTACTTCTATGCTTTGGGTCGTTGTCCTGTTGCAACACCCATCTTCTGTTGAGCTTCATCTGGTGGACAGATGGCCTTAAGTTCTCTTGCAAAATGTCTTGATAAACTTGGGAATTCATTTTTACTTCCATGATATCAATCCGTCCAGGCCCTGATGCAGAAAAGCAGCCCCAAACCATGATGCCCCCACCACCATACTTCACCGTTGGGATGAGGTAATGATGTTGGTGTGCTGTGCCTCTTTTTCTCCACACATAGTGTTGTGTGTTTCTTCCAAACAACTCAACTTTGGTTTCATCTGTCCACAGAATATTTTGCCAGTACTGCTGTGGAACATCCAGGTGTTCTTGTGCAAACTGTAAACATGCAGCAATATTTTTTTTGGACAGCAGTGGCTTCCTCTGTGGTATCCTCCCATTAAATCAATTCTTGTTTAGTGTTTTACACATCGTAGATTCGCTAACAGGGATGTTAGCATATGCCAGAGACTTTTGTAAGTCTTTAGCTGACACTCTTGGATTCTTCTTCACCTCATTGAGCAGTCTGCGCTGTGCTCTTGCAGTCATCTTTACAGGACGGCCACTTCTAGGGAGAGTAGCAGCAGTGCTGAACTTTCTCCATTTATAGACAATTGGTCTTACCGTTGACTGATGAACAGCAAGGCTTTTGGAGATACTTTTATAACCCTTTCCAGCTTTATGCAAGTCAGCAATTCTTAATTGTAGGTCTTCTGAGAGCTCTTTTGTGTTAGGCATCATTCACATCAGGCAATGCTTCTTGTGAAAAGCAAACCCAGAACTGGTGTGTGTTTTTTATAGGGCAGGGCAGCTGTAACCAACACCTCCAATCTCATCTCATTGTTTGGACTCCAGTTGGCTGACACCTCACTCCAATTAGCTCTTGGAGATATCATTATTATAGGGGTTCACATACTTTTTCCACCTGCACTGTGAATGTTTACATGGTGTGTTCAATAAAAACATGGTAACATTTAATTATTTGTGTGTTATTAGTTTAAGCAGACTGATTGTCTATTGTTGTGACTTAGATGAAGATCAGATCACATTTTATGACCAATTTGTGCAGAAATTCATATCATTCCAAAGGGTTCACATACTTTTTCTTGCAACTGTAACTCAACCCATCCGGTAGGGGTGCGGCAACTCCCCAATTAAAGAGGAACCGCACTCTAATCTCTGACGGGTCCCATTCACCCCGATGGTCAGTGACACCACCCACAAAAAGTCAGTAGTGTCACCCGTCCATCTAAGTCAGACAACCTCGATGGTCAAATAGGGTACATATGCCACCTCATACCATCCTGCATCTCAAAACCCTATTCAACCACTAGCAGCAGTGTAGGTGGAAAAAAAAACATTCTTACGCCAGATAGGGCCAACAAAGGACACTAAAATGGCCAAATAGCCAAATTTATCTACATACCACAAGAACCCCAGCCTTCCTGCGAATCCCATAGACCCTGGAAATGGACCGACACTGTATTGCTGCTACTTTTTGCAGAAATTCAGCAAAGGGCTCACATTATGGGTCATGCCACCAGATTCTTTAATCAATGTATTCCATCTGTGAAAAGAATAATAAAAAACAATCACAACCTGGTAGCGATGCTGATTAAGCCTGTTGCGGGCTCCCCATGTCGTTTCACCCACGTACAGTAACCCACAGGGACGCTGGATCTAACGCTTGCATCGCACGAATATGGAGGCGATCGGGACCACTGTGGGGGTTGTATGTCCACTGGATTCTTCGACTAATGTAAGTTGTTATGCACAATACTTATATATGTATAATGATTTTACATCGTATATTGTACTATGTGAGAGCATAATGATGGGGGAAGAGTCTAACTGCATCATGGGATTGGTTCCTAAGGGTTTAAATACTGCACCTGATTCATTGTGTAAATTGCTTGAGAAAGACCACACTGGTCGAAACGTCGCTAAGAAATTTGGTGAATAAATACTTGGACCTGGAGAGGACCAACAGAGCAGGAGAGGTAAGTGAAGTTCTTTATTTTAGCTCTGATCAAAGGTCTGATGGGGGTCTGACATAGAGGTTCTATAGGGTTCTGGCATGGAAGTCTGATCTGAAGTCTGATGGGGTCTGACATGGAGTTCTCATAGGGTCCTGGCGTGGAAGTCTGATATAAGGTCTGATGGGGGTCTGACATGGAGGTTTGAAGAGGATCTGACATGGAGGTGTGATGAGGGTCTGAAATGGAGGTTTGATGGGGTCTGACATCGACTTCTGATGGGAACTTGACATGGGGATCAGATGGGTGTCTGATGTAAGTTCCTGAAATGGAGGGTCTGAACTGAGTTCCTGATTTGGGGGTCTGATCTGATATAGGGGTCGGATTTGAGGATCTGATATGAGGTTTGATATTTATTTCCTATTTTCCTGCTCTAAAACCTGGGGTGTGTCTTATCAGAGACAGGGGAAGAAAAAAGAGGGTTAGTCACTGGGCCTTCAAAACGATGGTCCAGGGGTAACTTCACAGGGTGCCAGAGGTAGGGCAGAATGACTGTAGTAAGAAAAAAGAAAATAAACAAATAAATAAATAAAATTATATATCTTAAAAATATATATAGGTCAACTGACAATAGTAGAACAGAGAGGGGCCGGCTGCCAATGGTCTCGACCCACCCTGATCCCTCAAGGTGGGTGATTGGAAAGAAAACAGTGGGGTTGCGCGGAGACGCAAAAAACGCAAAAAAAGTACCACGAAGAGGCGCCAGTATCTCTAAGTGTCTAGGGTTATGATGGTGTAAAACCCAAAGGTAGAGGCTTATGTTTTTAGGTGATGTGCCCACACTCACCGGATATTATAGTAAGTTGATATATACGATAGGTAAATGGTAGTTAAAGTAAAATCACAGTAGCGATAATAGACAAAATATAAAATCAAGGTATAAAATCAAAATTTTGGTATAAAATCTAAATTTTAGTGACTCACTTCACCCAGGAGGGTAATGTGGGATAAAGCTCAAGACACCCACATCACACCTCCTGCGCCTGGATCGCCAGTAGAGTCTCAGAAACGAACAGTGATCACTCTGGAGTCCGTGTTCTTTCTTTTAGTCTTTTATTTCAAAGCCAGGGTGGGGGAGTGAGGAGCTCGACGCGTTTCGGGGCCTCTTAGTGAGTCCCCTTCATCAGGAGCATATATAATCAGAACATGGTACAGTGGGGTTTAAATAACAATGGAGGAGCACAAAAGACCGCTAAAACGGCTTACAAATCCGTCACTTCCGGTGTCTCCATGCGTTCCACTGTGGAACGCACCGGAAGTGACGTCCCGATAGTCTCAGGGTTGTTAGTTTTGCAGATAATATAGTTATGTTAGACAATCATAAAAACAGTTATAAAAACAGTTGGTTATGGGACACCTGTGGGGCCGATGGAGGGTTTCGCGATACGTCCTCACCGCTTCCTTGTTTCCCGGTGGTTCACTGTTGGAGCGCTCGTGGTGGAACGCATATCGGACTTCCGGTGCGTTCCAGCTTGGAGCGCATCCGGACCGGAAGTAGACCTCTAGCCGGGAGTGTTTGTTTTAGTGGGTTATCAATATGAGGAAAACCAGGGGGGACCCCATCCTAGATATAATAGGTATATCTAGCGTCTATGGATACAGATATTGAAGAGACATGCCAATTTTATGTAAAATACATCTTTTTGCAAGAATATCTTTGGGGATGGGGGAATCACATTGTGGGGAATAGCAGGATCGTATCTGTGTTTGTGGACATTATTCTGCATCAATAATTAGTATTCATATTCCAGAAATAAATAAAAAATATATATAATGTAATAAATATTAAATAGGAGACAATAAAAAAAGATTAAATATATGGATTATATATTAAAAAATTAGAAATATTGAAAACTGAAAAATAAAAAATAAATAAAAAATATTATTAATAATAAATCTTGGCTGATAGATAGAAATAATTAATAAGTAATGTCGCCAATGATGGAGATGGTCATGATAATAGAGAAAATGAGAGGGGATTGGTATATATCATAAAAATGGATAGATATATATTAAAATATATATATGAATGCACATACCACTGATATACAGTATAATCATATATTAACATGAAATGTATTAAAATGATGTATTAAAAAAATGTATTAAAGGATGAAGTGAATTTTAAATAATGAAGTGAATTTATAAAAAAATAAATAAAAATATGGGATGATGATGAGATGTAGACGTAATGGTGAAAGTTTGTCCCTAGGAAGCGTGATACGCTGTGTGTCGGGACTTTACATTTGATGTTGGACCTATGTTCGCACATTCTTTCCCTAAGGGTTTGCGTAGTCCTACCTACATATTTTAAACTGCAGGGGCATCTAAGGAGATAAATGACATTTCTTGTCCTGCAGTTTAGGTCTTGTTTTATTGTCCAAGGGCTCGAGGGGTCTCCAGTTTCGATAGTCTTAGTGTTATGTGTGATCATCACACAGCATTTGCATTTTTTAATGTTGCATCTGAAGCACCCTTTTCTTGTTGGCAGCGGGAAAATGGTTTTCGTTGGGGCTTCGAGTTTGGGGCAGGATGGGGCGATAATATTTTTGATGGTTTGTGCCCTTCTGAATGTTATGGACGGTAATTGGGGTAGTATATTTTTGAGAATGGGGTCCTTTAGCAGGATATTCCAATGTTTCATAACTACCTTTCTAATGTTGTGATGGTCTTTATTGTATCTGGTGATAAGATTGTATTGGTATCCTTTTGGATCGACTGTTTTTGTGGGTGGTGGTTTCAACGTTTCTCTTTGGTTTATTTTTAAAACCCTCTGCGTTAAATGCTTTGATTAAACTTTTCGGGTAGCCTTTTTCCAGGAAGCGTTCTTTCAGAATTCCAAGTTGTGTCTTCAGGATCTTTTCATTGGAGCAGTTTCTCCGGATTCTTTTCATTTGCCCGTACGGTATGTTCCTCTTCCATTTTGTGTAGTGGCAGCTAGAATATTCCAGGTAGCTGTTGGTGTCAACTTTTTTAAAATGGGTGCTGGTGGTGATCTTGTTAGTCATAGTTTCGATATGTAGATCTAAAAACGTTGCTTCCTTGGAGTCAAATTCATGTGTGAATTGAAGACCCCAGTCGTTTTGGTTTAGCACCGATATGAAGGATGTTAATTCTTCAGTGGTCCCCCCCAGATGAAAATAATGTCGTCGATATATCGACGGTAAAGGTACACATCCTTATGGGACTGGAGACCTGAAGACTCTTCAAAAAGGCCTACGAACAGATTTGCATAAGAGGGTGCAAATTTTGTGCCCATAGCGGTACCCCTTGTTTGGCTATAGAAGGTGTCATTAAAGGTGAAAAAATTGTGTTCTAAGATGAATTGTATTGAGTTTAAGATGAAATCTTTCTGAAGGGGGGGCATTTCCGGGTCTAGCTCGAGAAAATGTTTGATTGTGCGTAATCCTAAGTCATGACGGATGTTGCTATAGAGGGATGCCACGTCAAGGGTGACCCAGATATAGTGGTCCTTCCAAACTATGTTGTTGAGGGTGTTTATGAGGTCTGTGGAATCTCTTAAGTAAGAGGGGAGTTTTTGTGCATATTTTTGTAAGAAGGTGTCGACATAAGCTGAAAGGTTAGATGTAAGGGAACTTATGCCGGAAATAATTGGTCTACCAGGTGGGTTAATGAGGGTTTTATGGATTTTAGGCAGAAAGTAAAAGCGGGCAGTGGTGGGGTGGTTGGGTGTGAGAAATGTTTTTTCTTTTTTGTTTAAGATGTTTTGATTAGAACCAGAGTCTACAAGTTCAAACAGTGTTTTCTTGAAAGAGGCCGTTGGGTCATTAGCAAGCACTTTATAATAGGTTGGGTCAGACAAGATTCTTTTCGATTCCTGTATATAATAGTCTAGGTCCATAATTACGACGCCCCCTCCTTTATCAGCGTTTTTTATTACGATGTCCCTGTTCTTTTTGAGTTCTGTCAATGCTCTTTTTTCTCGGGCGTTAAGATTATTCCGACTATCCGTGGTTAGGGGTACTTTTGGGGTTTTTAGGTCATCTAAAACTATATTAAGGAAGCTCTCTAGATGAGGGTAGTGGATAGAATGAGGATTTATTCTTTAGGCCTGATGGTATGTAGGTGGTAGGTGGATCTTCAGTTTGAGCTGATAGTGATGAATCTTCTGTAGTGGGGGGGGGGGGGGGGGGGTTGGCTGTATGGTGACAATGGTGTTGGTGGTATTCGATACTGCTGGTGGGTTTTCTTTTTCTCCTGACCTGATCTCTTGGATTGCAAAATGTCTTTTGAGTGTTTTTTATAAATTCACTTCATTATTTAAAATTCACTTCATCCTTTAATACATCTTTTTAATACATCATTTTAATACATTTCATGTTAATATCTGATTATACTGTATATCAGTGGTATGTACATTCATATATATATTTTAATATATATCTATCCATTTTTATGATATATACCCCTCCCCTCTCTTTTTCTCTATTATCATGACCATCTCCATCATTGGCGACATTACTTATTAATTATTTCTATCTATCAGCCAAAATTTATTATTAATAATATTTTTTATTTATTTTTTATTTTTCAGTTTTCAATATTTCTATTTTTTTTTTATATATAATCCATTTATTTAATCTTTTTTTATTATCTCCTATTTAATATTTATTACATTATATATATTTTTTTTTTATTTCTGGAATATGAATACTAATTATTGATGCAGAATAATGTCCACAAACACAGATACGATCCTGCTATTCCCCACAATGTGATTCACCCATCCCCAAAGATATTCTTGCAAAAAGATGTATTTTACATAAAATTGGCATGTCTCTTCAATATCTGTATCCATAGACGCTAGATATACCTATTATATCTAGGATGGGGTCCCCCCTGGTTTTCCTCATATTGATAACCCACTAAAACAAACACTCCCGGCTAGAGGCCTACTTCCGGTCCGGATGCGCTCCAAGCTGGAACGCACCGGAAGTCCGATATGCGTTCCACCACGAGCGCTCCAACAGTGAACCACAGGGAAACAAGGAAGCGGTGAGGACGTATCGCGAAACCCTCCATCGGCCCCACAGGTGTCCCATAACCAACTGTTTTTATAACTGTTTTTATGATTGTCTAACATAATTATATTATCTGCAAAACTAACAACCCTGAGATTATTGGGACGTCACTTCCGGTGCGTTCCACAGTGGAACGCATGGAGACACCGGAAGTGACGGATTTGTAAGGCGTTTTAGCGGTCTTTTGTGCTCCTCCATTGTTATTTAAACCCCACTGTACCATGTTCTGATTATATATGCTCCTGATGAAGGGGACCCACTAAGAGGCCCCGAAACGCGTTGAGCTCCTCACTCCCCCACCCTGGCTTTGAATAAAAGACTAAAAGAAAGAACACGGACTCCAGAGTGATCACTGTTCGTTTCTGAGACTCTTGGAATCTTCAATTTGGATAAAGTGGCCCCACATGGACTTAATGAAGAACTTACCTTTACGGGCTTTTACAACTGAATTTGGGGCCTCTTACCCTGAATCCCATATATTTGGGTTGTTACACTTTCTGGGATCTGTCCACATATTGTTATCTTTGAATTCAGGGGTATGTGCCATAGCAGGCAAACCCTCTTTGAGGTGGTTGGGCATTTTTGTTGCCAGTTAATTTACATATACATATACTGATGGGCTGTACGGGTCAAAAATTGTGTGGATGAGTGTCCGGATACCTCTCCATTCCACGTAGCTGGCATTGGAGGTTGGCAGATTTGTGGTGATACGGGGACTCTCACATGGGATTGCAGAACGTACCAATCAGGCATGGCAATTTGACCTATTGCCACATCTTGAATTTATTGCAATCCATGTATATAGGCAGTTCCTATAGTTTTTATATATTTTTTCATGCATTTGGTAACTAATTAAATAACTTTATTTCTACAGGTCTTCGTCATTCTTATTCTTCATTTTTTCCTCACACACGTTTGTGCACTCTTTCACTCACTTCACTTTTACTTTCGGGGTTTCCCCCGTTGTGCATGTCACCCAGTGGTCTAATACTTCACTCTTCTATTACTATTTTTACTATTTCCTCTCTTTTTAGATTGGTCTTACGCGCTGGATCACAGGATCCTCATCACTATTAGTATCATAATTATCTTGAATATAATATTTTTATGATCACCATTTTATATCCTGTAGAAATACATACTGTTGCCATGGCTATAATATGAATGTTACCAATCATTACTAATGATTGGTTAAATAAATCTGTTAACGGTTTTGAGCTGGCAAAACCGTTAACAGATTTATTTAACCAATCATTAGTAACAGGAGTCGTCCCGGAAGATTGGAAATTGGCAAATGTCGTGCCCATTCACAAGAAAGGTAGTAGGGAGGAATCGAGCAACTATAGACCAGTGAGTCTGACATCAATAGTAGGCAAATTAATGGAAACCCTATTAAAGGATAGGATTGTGGAACATCTAAAATCCCATGGATTGCAAGATGAAAAACAACATTGGTTTACTTCAGGGAGATCATGTCAAACAAATCTTATAGATTTTTTTGACTGGGTGAATAAAATAATAGACGGTGGAGGTGCAGTAGACATCGCATATCTAGATTTTAGTAAGGCTTTTGACACTGTCCCACATAGAAGACTTATCAATAAACTGTAGTCATTGAGCATGGACTCCCATATTGTTGAGTGGATTAGGCAGTGGCTGAGTGACAGACAACAGAGGGTTGTAGTCAATGGAGAACATTCAAAACAAGGTAATGTTACCAGTGGGGTTCCACAGGGATCTGTACTGGGACCGATTTTGTTTAATATCTTCATAAGTGATATTGCAAAAGGCCTCGCTGGTAAGGTTTGTCTTTTTGCTGATGACACAAAGATATGTAACAGGGTTGATGTTCCTGGAGGGAAACGCCAAATGGAAAAGGATTTAGGAAAACTAGAAGAATGGTCAGAACTCTGGAAACTGAAATTTAATGTGGATAAGTGCAAGATAATGCACCTGGGGCGTAAAAACCCAAGGGCAGAATATAGAATATTTGACACAGTCCTGACCTCAGTATCTGAGGAAAGGGATTTAGGAGTAATTATTTCAGAAGACTTAAAGGTGGGAAGACAATGTAATAGAGCAGCACGAAATGCCAGCAGAATGCTTGGATGTATAGGGAGAGGTATAAGCAGTAGAAAGAGTGAAGTGCTTATGCCGCTGTACAGAACACTGGTGAGACCTCACTTGGAGTATTGTGCGCAGTACTGGAGGCCATATCTCCAGAAGGATATAGATACTCTAGAGAGAGTTCAGAGAAGAGCTACTAAACTAGTACATGGATTGCAGGATAAAACTTACCAGGAAAGGTTAAAGGACCTTAATATGTATAGCTTGGAAGAAAGAAGAGACAGAGGGGATATGATAGAAACTTTTAAATACATAAAGGGAATCAACTCGGTAAAGGAAGAGAGCATATTTAAAAGAAGAAAAACTACCACAAGAGGACACAGTTTTAAATTAGAGGGGCAAAGGTTTAAAAGTAATATAAGGAAGTATTACTTTACTGAGAGAGTAGTGGATGCATGGAATAGCCTTCCTGCAGAAGTGGTAGCTGCAAATACAGTGAAGGGGTTTAAGCATGCATGGGATAGGCATAAGGCCATCCTTCATATAAGATAGGGCCGGGGGCTATCCATAGTATTCAGTATAATGGGCAGACTAGATGGGCCAAATGGTTCTTATCTGCCGACACATTCTATGTTTCTATGTTTCTATATCCATTAGATCAATTCTGACTGTCCCAGAAATTGTACACATGGTATATGTCATATATATCTGATGTCCATTCTTGCTTATTCTTTAAATTGATATATATTATTATGTGGCTGCAGGGTAGCTCTTGTTTTATCACCATTATATGTGTTTTCATTGGTATCATTATTTAGCATCTCTGCATCCACATTTATCGCAATAACTATTAATTGTACTTAGTGTTTGGTACAATCATCTTATTTTATTGACTGTTATTTCATCTTATTTCATTTCAGTATTATTATACAGTACCTCCTCTTCATCCATATAGTGGATTTTGATAGCTCTGCCTTCATATATCATCTCACCTCCTCCCGCATGACGAGCGCATTGTGCGCTCCACCTTCCCTGTGGGGCGCGCCATGCGTTCCATCATGCGTCTCATTGCGGCATCCGACTTCCTGTCATGTGTCCCCACACATCCGGTGCACGTATGCGGCTACACTAGTTCAATCAGCTTAGCTATATAATGGGACACCCCAACATGTGACTCATTACCCCTGAGGAAGCCGGATTGCTCCGGCGATACGCGTTGGGCGCTTTCTCATTTTTTCAGGTCCACTGTACCAGCGGTTCATGCAGGTTTGACTCACTCACTTAGATCTTATCTTGGTCTGTTAGCATTCTCAGTGGTCTCTCCTCATTTCCTCATTTTGCTTTATACCTGATATTGGCTTTTTATATGCTGGTTTATATATGCCTATTTTGGCCATTCAGTGGACTTGTGTGTGTCGGTTATATTTATTATATTGCATACCGCACTTTGTTACCATTGTATACAATTTTTAATGTGTGTCTGTTGGTTTGTCCAATAAACTTTATATATTTTGATATTGATTGATTGTCGGATGTGCATTCATGGGGCGGTTCTTTTGACTCTCTCTTGGGTCTGGTGATATTGTTTCATGTCCTTTTTTACCACCCCTTGCACTCCGTGTATTATTTGGTGTGCCCCCTGACCCTTTCATTGTATTACTTATTAATTATTTCTATCTATCAGCCAAGATTTATTATTAATAATATTTTTTATTTATTTTTTATTTTTCAGTTTTCCAGGCGCAGGAGGTGTGATGTGGGTGTCTTGAGCTTTATCCCACATTACCCTCCTGGGTGAAGTGAGTCACAAAAATTTTGATTTTATACCAAAATTTTGATTTTATACCTTGATTTTATATTTTGTCTATTATCGCTACTGTGATTTTACTTTAACTACCATTTACCTATCGTATATCAACTTACTACAATATCCGGTGAGTGTGTGCACATCACCTAAAAACATAAGCCTCTACCTTTGGGTCTTACACCATCATAACCCTAGACACTAGGGATACTGGCGCCTCTTCGTGGTCCTTTTTTTGTGTTTTTTGCGTCTCCGCGCAACCCCACTGTGTGTCTTATCATCAGGTGAATCTTATAAAGTGAAAAATGCAGGATACATCTGCCTGAGACATGACTGCATGGCGAGTTTTGCATCAATCCGACATTTGTATCTGGGTGTGGTATTTTTTGTTGTTGTCAATGAGTAGATTTTATTCCACCCTCCACAGAACTGTTGTGTGCCGACCTCCAGTGTCTGTAGCCATAACAAGAACCAGTGCTGCCCTGATACTCCTCTTCAGTATAACAGGTAACACAAACAGCAGTGAATTGTTGCAGGTGCAATACCTGGAAATGAAAGGTGGTTATAAGGCATAATGGGACACAACACAGTAACCATAACATGGCCTTGTTAACCTCACTGGGTTTTTTAGAGTTATTCTGGTAAGGTGTGCAGTTCAGGGTTGAAGGCGTTTTACTTCAACCACCCCTGTACAGACATATACAACCCTCTCCCTGCTATTGATCACAACATCACAAGGGTTAAACATCTGGGACCAGGGTTTCCATACATTGCAGGGGGGATGTGGTTGTCAATCACAGTAATCACAGAGGCACCAAACTACAAGCACCCCCATGCTCAAGCAGGCATCTCTTCAGAATAGTTGTGTAACATCTGAGGAATCCAGGCTGAAGACAAGCTAAAATGCCTGTAAGACGGCAGAAAACTGCTCTTGTGTAACATCCTATTGATTTACATGTGGGTCCCTTGACTACTAATAACTTCTGCGTCTGACCACATCTACAACCATTATCACACAATATACATGATGGATCTGTCCTATTACAGGAGGTATTATACAGCTGACACCTGCTTTAATGGCCAGGAATGGAGATAACTTAGATCCTGGTCGCTTAACCCCTTAGAATCTCTTTCAGTTCAACCCTAAAGGATTTTTTGGGATTTGGATTGCGGAGCATCTCGAAGCAGCTGGGGGGCCTCTGTGACATCCTAAATAGTATTAATTTCAGTGCAGTGTACTGCCCTTTCTCTAGATATAGGTTGTAGGGTTGGCACTAGTGTTGAGCGAAGTGAGCTTCGGATGCTTGAAACCGAACTCGTCTTCGGTTCCGACTAGTACCTTCGGTTTCAAGTTTTAATTTGGTTTTAAATTCAACTACTGAAGTTATTCAACGAAGTCACACGTGACTTCGTGAATAACTAGCTTCAGCTCATTGGAGCCCAGGGGCTAGGTTAAAACATTTAGGGCCTGGGCCTCTGATGTTTTGTCCCAGGCCCCAAATGTCCTGCCTGCCAGCTAGATACAACTGTATTGCTGTCTTCAGGATGGCAATACAATTGAATCTAATGCACTGGAAGAACTAAAGGACCTGTGGTGACATCACAGGTCATGTGACCAGTAAAACAGGCAGTGGTTGAGAAGGACCTGCGATGATGTCACCATCATGTGACCAGTGCAGGAGAGGACGGCAGTGAAGAGGAGAAAACCTAGGGGAAGAAGCTGCGGTGATGTCTGCTACATGAGGAGAGGTAAGTGAAGGGAGAGGCAGAGCAATGCTGGGAGCTGTGGTTATTTAACTGAGGCTTTATGTTAGGGCTGAAGGAAGGGATGTTATTTACATGGAACTGTGTGTTGGTGGTGGCTGGGGAGGGAGTTATGCTATTTACATTGGACTGTATGTTGATGGTGGCTATAGGAGGGAGTGATGTTATTTACATGGGACTGTATGTTGGAGGAGGCTGGGGGAGGAAGTGATGTTATTTACATGGGACTGTATGTTCATCGTGACTGTGAGAGGGAGTGATGTTACTTAAATGGGACTGAATGTTGGAGGTGGCTGGGCAGAGTGATGTTATTTACATGGGACTGTATGTTGAAGGCGGCTGTGGGAGGGGATTATGTTATTTACATGGGACTATGTCAGAGGGGGTTGGGGAAGGCTGTGATGTTATTCACATGGGACTGTATGTTGATGGCGGCTGTGGGAGGGAGTGATATTATTTACATGGGACTGAATGTTGAAGGTGGCTGGTGGGGGAAATGATGTTATTTACATGGGACTGAATGTTGAGGGGTGATGTTTACATGGGATTGCATGTTGGAGGCTGCTGGGGAGGAGGTGATGTTATTTACATGGGACTGTATATTGGAGGGGGCTGGGCGAGATGGTGTGATGGGACTCTATGACGGAGAGAGGGAAATAGTGTTATTTACATGGGACTGTATGTTGGGGGGGCTGAAGAGAGGGGAGTAATGATATTTACATAGGACTGTATTTTGGAGAGGGCAGGATAGATGGTGTGATGTTATTTACATGGGACTGTATGGTGAAGGGAGAAATATAACTACAGGGGGCACTGCAAATCCAGGAGACATTAGGGTTTCTTATTACTACTGGGGGCTCTATAGGAGGGACTTATAGATCTGCCTTATTTCTATAATTCTACTGAGAGCACTATGGGTGGCCTTATTACTACTGAGGGGTCTGTGAGGGCATTTTTAATACTGGAGGGCTCTTCTACTAATGGGGGCACTCTTGGGGAGCATTATCACGGTTGGCGGTACTGTAGGTGGCAGTATTACTAATGGGGGCATTCTTGGGCACAGAGGTCGCAATAACGCCTGTACAAGCGTCATTGACACCTGTTCAGACCATTTTACTCCCTGGAAAAAGTCTAAGGCATACCAATACATTTAGCAGCGCAGGGCGCGCTGTGAATGGCATGGGCAGCGACTCTGCCTGTGCCTGAAATGACCAATAGCAAAGCTCCTTACAGTAAGGAGCTTTGCTATAGCTTAGTTTGGGCGGGCGCCGGAGCGATACAGCGCCCTGCAGCAGGGGAAGCCGGCGGGAGTTGCAAGGAGTTGGGGACTGCTCCCGGCATTTTCTGCAGTAAGGAGAGCGAGAGCGCTGCACAAGGACCCCGTGAAACATGGCGGTGGAGGAGTTGAAGAGGTGAAAAACAGCCCTGGACATCAAGGTGACAGTAGTGTGTAGTGCAGTGTGTGATCATCACACAGTGCACTACATACAGTACATCATACACTGCACCACACATCTCACACTAATGCATGTAGTGCAGTGTGTAATGTATGTAGTGCACTGTGCAGTGAATACAGGCAGGCTATTATAGCCAAGTGGTAAAGCACAGGCTTAATTACACTATATTGGACTGGACTTTATCACTTGGCTATAATTGTCTGATGTTATTTAGACCAGAAATGGTTCCGCCGCATAAATATGCACCTCTTAGGGCATGTTAACACTACCACTATTTATTTCTGTTGTTCTGCTCCGTTAGTTGAGCAGAGCAACAAAAACCATATACATTAACGGACGCCTCAGACAGATGCCATACTGTGGCAACCATCTCCATGGAGTTCCATAAAAATAAAAAATAAAATGTATATTTTTTTTGCAGAACTCCGCAGGATGGGAAAGTGTAGTGTTCCACGTTTTTCCATCCTACAAGGTTCAGCAAAAAAACATGTAGCCTATAGTGTTGATGGAGCACCAAAGTGCTCGGATGCTCGAGCACAAAAAAAGTCAATGGGAGAACCCGAGCATTAAACCAGGCAGCCCCTCTGAAGAGGTGAGGGCGTCTGGTTCATAGGAAAAGGTCAGAAATTGATGGAAACAATACCGAAATGGTTCTGGAACAGTATAGGGAGGATGTCTGGATGCATCTTGGATTCCCAGGTCGCTGCTGGGAACGATGTTGTCCGAGTAGTACGCCACTTTTACAGACTGACAATAATACTCGCAAAACCAAAGATAAAATCAATTTTAGAGGAAAAATTGTTAAAAAACATTCTTTTATGTATATCTACTTGTATATAAAGTGCAAGTGCTGCCAAAAATTACAAGGAAGAGACACTCCGATGCAACCTGTATATCACATAAAGGAGGGCCTCATTCACATTGTGGTACAATTGTTCATGTACTGGGACTCCTACACTCATAAAGCCTATGCACTAAGGGAAAGGGCTGCCAAAAATTACAAGGAACCGGAACTCCAATACACCCTTTATGACACAAAAAGGAGGGCATCATACACCCTTGAAAATTTAGGAGCAAGGGCCTGCTGGTGACCCTCTAAAACATTATGGGTGAGGGTCTGCTGCAGAGCTGACTCTCTAAAACATTAGGGGCGAGTGCCTGCTGCTGATCTGAGCATCGAATAAAATTATGGGCGAGGGTCTGCTGGTGAGCTGACCCTGTAAAACATTATGGTTGAGGGCCTGCTGGTCAGCTGACCCTCAAAAACATTATATGCGAAGGCCTGCTGGTGAGCTGACCCTCTAAAACATTATATGCGTGGGCTGCAGGTGAGATGACCCTCTAAAAGATTGTAGGTGAGGGTCTGCTGGTGAGCTGACCCTCTAAAACCTTACATGCGAGGGCCTGCAGGTGAGCTGACCCTCTAAAAGATTGTAGGTGAGGGCCTGCTAGTAAGTTGACCCTCTAAAACATTACATGCCAGGGCCTGCAGGTGATCTGACCCTATAAAAGATTGTAGGTGAGGGCCTGCTGGTGAGCTGACCCTCTAAAACATTATATGCGATGGCCTGCAGGTGAGATGACCCTATAAAAGATTGTAGGTGAGGGCCTGCTGGTGAGCTGACCCTCTAAAACATTATATGCGAGGGCCTGCAGGTGAGATGACCCTATAAAAGATTGTAGGTGAGGACCTGCTGGTAAGTTGACCCTCTAAAACATTACATGCGAGGGCTGCAGGTGAGCTGACCCTCTAAAAGATTGTAGGTGAGGGCCTGCTGGTGAGCTGACCCTCTAAAACATTATATGCGAGGGCCTGCAGGTGAGATGACCCTCTAAAAGATTGTAGGTGAGGGCCTGCTGGTGAGCTGACCCTCTAAAACATTACATGCGAGGGCCTGCAGGTGAGCTGACCCTCTAAAAGATTGTAGGTGAGGGCCTGCTGGTGAGCTCACCCTCTAAAAGGTTGTAGGTGAGGGTCTGCAGGTGAGCTGACCCTCTAAAACATTACATGCGAGGGCCTGCAGGTGAGCTGACCCTCTAAAAGATTGTAGGTGAGGGCCTGCTGGTGAGCTGACCCTCTAAAACATTACATGTGAGGGCCTGCAGGTGAGCTGACACTCTAAAAGATTGTAGATGAGGGTCTGCTGGTGAGCTGACCCTCTAAAACATTATATGCGAGGGCCTGCTGGTGAGCTGACCCTCTAAAACATTATATGCGTGGGCCTGCATCTTAAAGATTTTAGGTGAGGGCCTGATGGTGAGCTGACCCTCTAAAACATTATATGCATGGGCTGCAGGTGAGATGACCCTCTAAAAGATTGTAGATGAGGGTCTGCAGGTGAGCTGACCCTCTAAAAGATTGTAGGTGAGGGCCTGCTGGTAAGTTGACCATCTAAAACATTACATGCGAGGGCCTGCAGGTGAGCTGACCCTCTAAAAGATTGTAGGTGAGGGCCTGCTGGTGAGCTGACCCTCTAAAACATTATATGTGAGGGCCTGCAGGTGAGCTGACCCTCTTAATAATTGTACGTGAGGGCCTACTGGTGAGATGACCCTCAAAAACATTACATGCGAGGGCAAGCAGGTTAGCTGACCCTCTAAAAGATTGTAGGTGAGGGCCTGCTGGTGAGCTGACCCTCTAAAACATTATATGCGAGGGCCTGCAGGTGAGCTGATCCTCTACAACATTAGGAGCGAGCGCAGACTAATAAGCATGTTGATATGATGAAATAGGAGAAGGAGGACGAGAAAAGGAAGATTGAACCATATACCCTTTTTTGTGGTGGAAGGGTTGCAATACAGTGTATTCAGTACATTATAAAAAACACATTTAAAGTGTTCTTATGTCCCTGTTTATTTCTATAATTAATACATTGCTTTCCACTAACCTTTATCGGTGCAATAATGCAGGATGACTACTTGCCTGGATTACGATGATGTACAGGATTCCCTGCAAATAGTCTTAGTAGCTGGATTCAAGTTGTAATATCTTCAGTTTCCTCTGCAAGCGCCCAGCCAGTGACACGTGCGCGCAAGGGAAACCACGCTGGAAGTCCTTGGGAGCGAGACTTCTGTGTGACGTCACACTGGGTACGGGTGCTTCCTTGAAACACAATACCACTGACGCTTTTCGGAATAACCAAATTCCTTCCTCAGGAATGGTTGTCCTGTTTGCAAATAAGTAGGCATTCGTTCCCATGGTTACCAGCCCTCCAGTTAATATTCAGGTCGCAAGCTCCCAGTACATCAGATTTTTATCTGATTGTATCAAACTAATGTCAAGAAATGAGACAAAATGGATCTATAATTTGGAGAGCCTCGCACCAAGGGGACTCAACCAAGAAATTGAACTGTTTGCCTTTTCATAGTCTAAATTACCTAATAAATGCAAAATATTGAACCCCAAACCTCCTGATAAGTGAAGAAACTAAGTATGATAATATTGCTTTATATTTAATGCATACTCAAATGAACTGACCCCCCCATACATTAAAAGATAGACCTTGATGAAAAAATCTGATGTACTGGGAGCCTGCGACCTGAATAATAACTGGAGGGCTGGTAATCATGGGAACGAACGCCTACTTATTTGCAAACAGGACAAGCCACAAGTCACCGGCCGGGACCGCGCGCACTTGCAGAGGAAACTGAAGATGTTACAACTTGAATCCAGCTACCGAGAATTCTGTACATCATCGTAATCCAGGCAAGTAGTCATCCGACATTGTTGCACCAATAAAGCTTAGTGGAAAGCAATGTATTAATTATAGAAATAAAAAGGGACATAAGAACTGAGACGACTCGGCATTGTTGGTAAACAGCAACTTAGTAGTCCCGTGGAAAACATACAAACACACGAGTTACGTGATTCACTACTATTTTTACACTAAGTAGTTACCGCGGGTATAGGTCTTTACCTTATTATCATCCAATTTGCGCTGAGAAGACGAACTGAGGGTGGTCTGGCTAACACCTTGTGTAATGTCTTCCCCTATTTCCACCTCTTCTAACATGCAAAGTGTCGGCCTTAATTGTGAGCAGCGAGAGTTTTGGTAAACACAGAAGTGGGATGGTCACGCTGATAAATAGCATTATCGCGGTCACCATCTGTGTTGATTCCTCAAAGTTTCTTAAAACCTCACAGAGGTCAGACATCCATACCCATTCCTCGCTTGTGAAGAGTGGAAGCTGACTGGAAAGGGGCCGACCATGTTGCAGCTGGTAATTCACTACTGCCCTTTGCTGCTTACAAAGCCTGGCCAACACGTGGAATGTCGAGTTCCAGCGCATGCTCACGTCACACAACAGTCAGTGAGCTGGCAATTTCAAGTGCTGCTGCAGCGTTGACAGACCCGCAGAAGCTGTCTATGACTTGCGGAAATGGGCACACACTCGGCGCACCTTCACCAGTAGCTCAGGCAAATTGGGGTAGGTTTTGAGAAACCGCTGAACCACTAAGTTGAAGATGTGGGCTAGGCATGGGATGTGTGTGAGCTTGCCGAGCTCCAAAGCCGCCACCAAGTTATGGCCATTATCAGACACAACCATGCCTTGTTCTAGGTTCTCAGTCTGGTCTCTTATCCCCTACCACAGCTCTGCGGTGGTGTGCTCTTTGTCACCTAAGCAGATCAGCTTAAGCACAGCCTTTTGACGCTTCCCCACTGCAGTGCTACACTGCTTCCAGCTACCGACTGATGGCTGACTGGTGCTGCAAGAGGATAATTCTGAGGTGGAAGTGGAGGAGGAGGTGGAGGAGGAGAAATCGGGGTTGGAGCCGCTAATGTAGGTGTTGGAGGAAACCCTGATGGAATTAGGGCCTGCAATCCTTGGCGTCGGTAGCACCTGTGCCATCCCAGGGTACAACTCGCTCCCGGCCTCCACAGCGTTCACCCAGTGTGCCATCATGGAAATGTAGCATCCCTGGCCGAAAGCACTTGTCCATGTGTCAGTGGTTAGGTGGACCTTCCCAGTAACTGCGTTGGTCACATGATGGTGTAATGCGGGCACGGCACACCGTGAAAAATAGTGGCGTCTGGGTATTGCATTACGAGGGAGGGCCGCTGACATCAGGCTACGGAAGGCCTCAGTGTCCACAAGCCTAAATGGCAACATTTCCAGGGCCAGTAATTTGGAAAGTTGCGCATTTAGTGCTATGGCCTGTGGGTGGGTGGCTGGGTATTTGCGCTTGCGTTCAAATGCCTGGGGTAAGGACATTTGGACCTTGTGCTGGCACACGGAAGTGGATGTGGTCGCTGATGGTGCTTGCAAAGGTCCAGTTGCAGGGTGGAAGGCATTCTGGCCTGTGCATTCGACAAGGGATTGGCCAGCAAGTAACACAGGGGAAGAGGAGGCAGTGGTGTGACCCGCAGACACAGATTGTGGACCCAGGCGTTCGACCCACCTATTACAGTGCTTTGATGTCATGTGGCGGATCATGCTGGCGGTGGTGAGGTTGCTAGTGTTCGATCGGCTTTTCACCTTCCCAGGTTGGGTCAGTGACTTCATCGTCCACCACCTCCTCTTCCACTTCCTCACTCTACTCATCCTCCTGACTTGTTGACCTAACAACCTCAGTTATTGACAACTGTGTCTCATCCTCATTATCCACGTTGTGAAACACTAATTGGCGTTCCCCACCGTCATCTTCTTGTGACTGCGGATTCTCAATAGTTTGGGAATCAGGGCACAAGATCTCATGTCCCTCTTCAAGCGGGCTTGTCGAGAGGCCCAAATGAAGGAATGGCGCTGAAAAGAGCTCCTCAGAATATCTGAGTGTGGGATCACTTGTTTGGCAAGACTCTCCATGGTGGGAGGAAGGAGGATCAGGGTGAGGATTGTGTTGAGCAGACTCTTGGCTACTGAGACTGGACTTGGTGGAAGACAGGGTGGTGCTTAACCGACTGGAAGCATTATCTGCTGCAATCCAACCGACCACCTGGTCGCACTGGTCTGACTTCAAGAGTGGTGTGGCTATTATTTATGGATAAATGGCCAGAGTGTCCAACATTGATTATTGGTGATTTTAACTGTGTCATTAATCCTCTATTGGATAGGGTCTCTACGAGTGTCAAGGGAAATAGTCCGGTTCAGGGATCCCCCTTGGAACGGTTTTGCTTTGAGGCTGGGTCCGAAGATGTTTGGGGATACCTAGGACAGGGGAAAAGGGCTTTTTCATGCATTAGTAAAACAGGTAAATCTATGTCCAGAATAGATCTTGCACTGATAAATAGTAAATATGTGAGACTGGTAAAGCGAATGAAGTACGAAACAAGGTCAATCTCGGACCATTCGCCGCTACTCCTTGAACTTTGTTTGACCCAGGAAAGACACATACAGAGACCCCCATTTAGATTAAACCCTTATTGGTTATCAGTAATAAAGAGACATGAAATAATCCAGAATGAAATTAACCGATTTTGGGATAACAACTATGGCTCAGCAAAAATTCAAGTGGTATGGGACACTTTTAAGGCCTATATGAGGGGAATGATGGTCAGTAACATTGCGAACCTCAGAAAGGAGTACGGGAAAAAACAGAATAACCTAGAAGAACTTGCATCTCTGGCGACACAATCCTTCTATATAAATAAGACGGAGGAGAATAGGGAAAGTATGCAAAGGACCACACAAGCATACTCTAACTTCTTGTTGGACAAGGCCCAACAGAGCTTATTTTTCAAAGGGCAAAAATATTTTACAGAGTCAGGGCGACCTGGTAAACTTCTGTCCAGAGTGATCTCGAGTCAAGAATCCCAAAAATATATAGATAATGTCCGATTGGCTAATGGTAGGACGGTTAGTGGACAGGGTCCTGTAGAGAAGGCCTTTGTGGACTACTTCCTAGATCTTTATAAAGCTGAACCCAAGATTACAGATGATATGATGGATTCTTATCTTGATGGCATTGTTTTTCCAACTATTACTGGGGCTCAAAAGAAAGCACTTGAGCTAGAGTTTTCAATTCAGGAACTTGAGGGGGCTATTAAATTATGCTCAGCCAATTCCACCCCTGGTTCAGATGGACTCCCATACGAATTCTATAGTAAATATAAGGAGTTTATTCTCCCTAGACTGCTGGGGGTCTTTTTTGAATCGGTGGAGGATGGGAAACTGCCAGATTCAATGATGGAAGCCGTAATAACATTAATTCCAAAAAAAGGAAAGGATCCTGCAGATTTAGAATCGTATAGACCAATCTCACTGCTTAATGCAGATGTAAAGCTTCTTGCAAGGATTTTGGCCACAAGGCTTTCTAGGGTTATTTCCTCCATTGTCCATCCAGATCAGAATGGCTTTATTCAAAACAAGGGTACGCATCACAATCTGCATCGGCTGCTTGCTAACATACAGGCCCCTGGGGGTCTTCCCCCATATGTTTCTATGTTTCCCGCTCCATCCTGTCATTGGATGCCTCTAAGGCCTTTGACAGGGTGGAGTGGCGCTTCCTCTGGAGGGTTCTGGCAAGGATGGGCTTTGGGGAAAGATTTATAGGTATCCTCAAACTATTGAATAGATCTCCCACAGCAAAATTGAGTCTTAATGGGATCCTGACTACTAGTTTTGATTTAAATAGAGGCACGCGCCAGGGCTGCCCACTATCCCCATTGTTATTCGGTATTTACATTGAACCCCTTGCTATGGCCATTAGGCAGGATGATCAGGTTAAAGGATTTGGTACACTAGGAGTGCAAGACCGTATCTCTTTATATGCGGATGATGTTCTTTTTTTTATAGATCACACGGAAACAACTCTTCCCAGAACTATTCAAATGGTTAAATCATTTGGTGAGGTGTCCGGTCTTCTTATAAACTGGTCTAAGACCAGTTTGATGCCAATAGACCCGTTACCACAGAAAGAGGTTCTTGTGACTCAGTTGGACATTGTTGACACTTTTTAATACTTGGGCTTGATTATATCGCCCAGGGTTGAAAATTTTGTACAACTTAATTTGATCCCACTAATAACGAAAACTAGAGCTAAAATAGGCATCTGGCTGAGACTTCCCCTATCCAGAGCTGACCGAGTCTCACTGGTTAAAATGGTGATACTACCACAATTCCTTTATGTGCTTAGGAATACACCTACCTGGACAGAAGATAAATATTTTAAACTGATGGAAAGAATAATTGATGATTTAGTGTGGGGAAGAAAACGAGTTCGAATAAAATTGGAATATCTATATAAACCACTGGAATATGGGGGTTTAAACCTCCCCTATCTTAAAGGGTATTTTATTGCTGCCCAGTTATTGATGTGCACTTTTAGGGAGGTTAGTAGGGAGTTACGCTCATAATAATATATTTACCCTGCTGGAATCCGGGCTACTGAGGAGCCAAGAGCGGGGTTACAGACAGACTATAAAACTAGTTTTGAAAGTGTAGGCTATTACTAGAACATGGCTGAAGGTAAAGGGTTCACTTACATTGACGCCTCTTTGGCATAATGTACACTTACAGATGTTAGATGGTATTGCAGTGGACACATTTTGGCAAAAGAATAGAATTTTGTATATTTCACAAGTAATTAAGGATAGAGAGATTAAGTCATTTACAGAGTTATCACATAATGTAGAAAACCTTTCATGGTTTAGGTACTTTCAATTGCGTTCAGCATTATCTAGTCTGGACGATAAACTGGTGTTGGATATAGATAGTTCATCCTTCTTGAATGATTGGACAGGGAGGACACTTTCTAGAATGAAGATTTCAAATATATATAAACTATTACTTAAGGCACGGTTTAGTGATACACAGTCACCAGGACAAAGAGCCTGGGAGATGGATTGCCCGAATATACAACCAGAAAGGATGGGGGAATATCTTTGTGAATCTAGGTTCACTATCCCAGAACTTTAATCATGTTCTAGTACATTTTAACATTTGCCACAGACTATATGTCACCCCTACATGGTTGAATAAATGTGGGCTAAGAGATACTTCTAAGTGCCCTAAATGCGACACCTCAGGTGCGGACTATCTCCATATAATCTGGACCTGCCCAGAACTTATAAAATACTGGAATAGCATTAATAACTTCATCACCTATAAACTAAAAATACGAATACCCTTTGAACTACAAGTGTTTTTGCTTAATGAGTTTTCCAAAATAAATAGCCACAAGTATCAAAAGATCTTCGTAGGCAGGATACTGCTGTTAGATAGAATTCTGGTTAGTCGGACTTGGTTTGCTCGACATACTCCAGAACTAAATACATGGATAAACCTAGTTAACAAGGTAAAAAACTACGAGCAAATCATGTATAAGCAGAGGGAAGCGGATGAGAAGTGGATTAAGATATGGGGCGGTTGGAAGATTTGATTAGTTGTGACAATTTTTTCTTTCTCTTTTTCCTTTTTTTTTTTTTCTCTCCTCTCCCCCCCTGTCTCTCCCCCCTTTTTTCTTCTATTGGGGGGGGAAGGGGGGCAGAGGGGAAGAGGAGGGTGGACGCATCACAGGTATGGGAGGGGGGTTGGTGTAGGGAATTGGGATAAGGGGAAAATATATTGAAGTTGGGGATTATTTATTTAATCCTTTTGTTTATTGTAATCTGTTTTGATATATTAATTAATAAAGATAATTAATAAAAAAAAAAAAAAAAGAGTGGTGTCCTGCACCGCCCTGCAAACTAGGACATTAAGCTAGGTATCGTGGATGATTGTTTTTCTTGTGCTCCAGCAGCAGGCACAGTTTCAATGTGCCCAGGGCTACGGCCTCTGTGTGCACCATCAGCATCACGGCCACTTTCCTGTCCCTTACTGCTCGCCTTCTACATATTAAATGTTATATATGCTTGAAAGTATGTCACACGTACAGTAGCGTAGGATTTGTAAGTGTATGCACAATTTAAAAAAAAAAGGTAGCGCAGGTAATGTCACTGTCCGCAACGGACAACATCTACGGAAAAAGTACACTGGATGTCATTGATATTTTTGGGATGCGCACACGTTACACAGGAGAAATACAGCGTATAACGTCGCTGATGTCAGCCACGGCTAATTTAAAATTACAGGGAATGTCACAGGTATTTGGGATGCGCACAAGTTACACAGGTGAAATACCGCAGATAATGTCGCTGATGTCGTCAGCGGCTAATATATAATTACAGGGAATGTCACAGGTATTTGGGATGTGGAAACGTTACACAGGAGAAATACTGCAGATAATGTCGCTGATGTCACCAGCGGCTAATATCAAATTACAGGGATTGTCACAGGTATTTGGGATGTGGAAACGTTACACAGGAGATGTAGCGCAGCTAATGTCACTGTCCGCAGCGGACACCGTCTATGGAAAAAGTACACTGGATGTCACAGAAATCTTTGGGTATGTGAGGTATGTGCTGCTGTATAGTGAGTACAGCAAAATGCGGTGTGCGGGGGAAGGGGGAGTGGTAGACTTAGAGAACTGGGCCATATTTATTGGGGCTTAGGCCCCGGATCTTTTTAGCAACGTCCCTGTCGGAGCCAATTCCTTCTAATACTGTACGGAGACGGATCTCCGTACAGTATTATAGAAACATAGAAACATAGAATGTGTCGGCAGATAAGAACCATTTGGCCCATCTAGTCTGCCCAATATACTGAATACTATGGATAGCCTCAGGGGCGTAGCTAAAGGCTCATGGGCCCTGGTGCAAGAGTTTAGCTTGGGCCCCCCATCCCTCATTGCTTTGTGGCCAGGGGCAGGGAAGCACAAAGCCTTCTTGCTGCCTGAGGCAAAAATTTTAACTGCACCCTCCACTATGCCAAATTCTTGACCTAACACCTTCCCTCCAGCCAGAGGTGTAACTTGACCAGCTTGCACCTTCTATAAAACAGGTGTCTTCTCATGTGGTACACTAGTTGCCTCCCGGCCAGTATCTCACTGGCCAAGCCAGTAATTTACTGCCCCTGCCGATGCCAGACATTTTCCTGTAAGGACTGTTACTAATGAGCACTTCCATTGTGGAGAGCTCATAAGTACAGCCTTTACCTCCCGCCGCTCCCCCACTTGTATAAAACAAACTCACCTTATGCATTTGATCGCGCTGCGGTGAACACTCGCTGTTGACTGGAAGCTCAGGACAGGACCTGCGAGATGTAATCACATGGAGTGAGGTCCTGTCCTGAGCTTCCAGTGAGCAGCGAGTGTTCACAGTGGCGCAATCAAATAGAGGAGGTAGTTGCACAAGCAGAGAAGGAGGTATTAGTAATTCTGTGGGGCACTAATGGGGTCATTAGTAATTCTGGGGAGCACTAATCAGGGCATTAGTAATTCTGGGGGGCACTAATGGGGGCACTATTAATTCTGGGGAGCGTTAATAGGGGCATATTAATTTTGGGGGACACTAATTGGGGCATTAATGTTATTGGGGGGCACTAATGAGGGCATTATTAATTCTGAGGGAGACTAATGGGGACATTACTATTACTGGGGGCACTCATGGGGGCACTATTAATTCTGGGGGGCGCTAATGCGGCCATTACTAAAGGGGTTATGTCATTTGAGCAAATTGCATTTATTATAATCAAAGGTTGTGCATCCTTGGGCCACTTTTGGCCAGAATTGACCACTTTTTACCAGAAGCACCCTACAAGACCAGTCATTTTCCAGATGTTGTGACCCAATCGACATCACAATTTGGTTCTTGTCAAAGTCACTCAGTTATTCTTCAAGAACTGATTGCTCACTTGCTGCCTAATATATTACACCACCTGACAGGCACCATTGCCACATGGTTTTAATATTGTGGCTAATTAGTGTATACGTCCCTCAATCACTTCAAAAGGTTTTAATGTTGTGGCTGATCAGTATAGACTTCAGACGGTTTTAATGTTGTGGCTGATCAGTATAGAAGGTTTTAATGTTGTGGCTGCTTGGTATATATGTGCTTCATTCCCTTCAGAAGGTTTTATTGTTGTGGATAAACAGTGTACACTCACCTAAAGAATTATTAGGAACACCATACTAATACGGTGTTGGACCCCCTTTTGCCTTCAGAACTGCCTTAATTCTACGTGGCATTGATTCAACAAGGTGCTGATAGCATTCTTTAGAAATGTTGGCCCATATTGATAGGATAGCATCTTGCAGTTGATGGAGATTTAAGGGATGCACATCCAGGGCACGAAGCTCCCGTTCCACCACATCCCAAAGATGCTCTATTGGGTTGATTCTGGTGACTGTGGGGGCCATTTTAGTACAGTGAACTCATTGTCATGTTCAAGAAACCAATTTGAAATGATTCGAGCTTTGTGACATGGTGCATTATCCTGCTGGAAGTAGCCATCAGAGGATGGATACATGTTCTCATTCTGTTTACGCCAAATTCGGACTCTACCATATGAATGTCTCAACAGAAATCGAGACTCATCAGACCAGGCAACATTTTTCCAGTCTTCAACAGTCCAATTTTGGTGAGCTCGTGCAAATTGTAGCCTCTTTTTCCTATTTGTAGTGGAGATGAGTGGTACCCGGTGGGGTCTTCTGCTGTTGTAGCCCATCCGCCTCAAGGTTGTGCGTGTTATGGCTTCACAAATGCTTTGCTGCATACCTCGGTTGTAACGAGTGGTTATTTCAGTCAACGTTGCTCTTCAATCAGCTTGAATCAGTCGGCCCATTCTCCTCTGACCTCTAGCATCCACAAGGCATTTTTGCCCACAGGACTGCCGCATACTGGATGTTTTTCCCTTTTCACACCATTCTTTGTAAACCCTAGTAATGGTTGTGCGTGAAAATCCCAGTAACTGAGCAGATTGTGAAATACTCAGACCGGCCCGTCTGGCACCAACAACCATGCCACGCTCAAAATTGCTTAAATCACCTTTCTTTCCCATTCTGACATTCAGTTTGGAGTTCAGGAGATTGTCTTGACCAGGAGCACACCCCTAAATGCATTGAAGTAACTGCCATGTGATTGGTTGACTAGATAATTGAATTAATGAGAAATAGAACAGGTGTTCCTAATAATTCTTCAGGTGAGTGTATATGTGCCTCAATCACTTCAGAAGGTTTTAATGTTGTGGCTGATCGATGTATATGTCACTCAACAATGTATGGATGACTCAGATTCCCACATTTCGTTCTATATACTGTACATACGATATTTGGGCTGCTGCTTATACAGTAGGTTGACATCATTGTAAATATGGAGTCCCCCTTTATTTAAACACTGACTATACACAGAGGCCGGAACGTCACCTTATCTCTAACACCTCAGGTTTGCTCTGCTGTGATATGTTATTTCCTGCCAGATCAAGATTCATCGAAACAAGTGAAGATGAAATAAGTAAATTAATCATGGCTTTTAAGCAGATCATTAAATTGTAGACGTCTGGACTCCCCGCTACTGCAACTTATCGTGAACGGAGTCACAAGGATCATGATTTGGCTTGTGTCCTTGCATCTTCCTTGAAAGCACTAATTGTGTCTGATTATCCTATTTTTTTTCATACATGGGGGCCTCTCTTGCTATCTCATCCCTCATCATGAAGGTTCTCCGTACTGGATTGAGCATTTAGTTACCCATACTCTACTCTTTATTTTGGTACTTAAAGAGTAACTACGCTTTTTTTTCCCAATTTTTTATGTCACCGACCCCCACTGATCACTAGAACGAGGGGTTAGAAGTGTTCAGCCAAGCGCTGTTTTCCTCCGTGAGACTGTGGACAACCTCATTGACTTTCTATTAAAAACATCTTCAGTCTTGCGCTCAGCAGAGAGGAGAAACTATGTTTAGCTGAGTGCCTCTGACCCCTCGTTCTAGCTGGGACCCCCTCCGATCAACAGTTCTGATATTTCCCTATGACGTATTAAAAATTGTAAAAGTGTAGTAACTTTCGAACAACTTTTTTTTTACTTATGTCACAGGTTAAATTCACAGTGAATTTTGAGTAGCTCTGCAGATTCTGCAGGTTTCTGGTTACCAGAGGGCAGTGCATTGTGGGATATCTGTCCAGGGTTCAGTATAGATTATTATGCACCAGCTGGTTTAAAGAGGAGCTGTCACCTCTCCTGAGATGTCTGTTTTAGTATCTACTTGCTTTCGCCATAACAATTCTGGAGCATCTACCACTATGTCCCTATGTTGTGCTGTTCCTTTATTATTCCTTTTAAAATTTATCAGTGCACAGCCAGTAGAGATGAGTGAATCACTTAAGATTAATTTGGGCAAATAGGTAAACCAATTGTGTTTAGGTCAGAAGTGATTCTACCAGATTTGAAAGTGCTTCGACTGGCCGGAAAATAGGGTATGACACTCTGACGTCTGCTAGAAATCGCTTGTCTCTCAGGTTGTATAATAAAAAATTTATTCATTTATTTATTACTCTCTCGTTCTCACCAAAATTCATATTTTGATCCACCTCGAATTTTGAAACTTTGGGTCGAATCCAATTTATAAAAAATTGGTTCGCTCATCTCTAATTACTGGCACTCTACAATGAAGGTCCGGCTGGGTGTTACCAGTTGGGGTGTGTCCGTGCACAATCTAACACGATTCAATCAGTGCTGTCACACCTCCAACTGGTAACACCCAGTTGGACCTTTATGGCAGACTGCTGGGAATTCATTCATCAAACATCTAGAAGGAATAACAGAGGAACGACACAACATAGAGCCATATTTGCGTGCAGGGAATGTATGGAGCAGGCTCGCAATTTGAGCTAACTATTTTAATACAGCTTGGTTGCAATGAGAAAACTTCAGTTGTGGTAATTTCACCCCAGATATGCCACTGTCAACAGTGTCCGCTACATCTGACTATTCGAAACCCCAACAGCGAAATCGCAGGGCTCTGATAAGATGTTACAGTATGACAGCCTGGGACCTGGTGAAGACACCCAGGCCTGTCATAGTAAGCTGCCTGTCAAGCAGCCAGTAAAAATCCCATTCCTGCAGTAGCATTCTATTGCAGTCCATGGTAACAGAAATTAGAAGATTGAATGCTCAAATCTTCTAAGAAATTTGTAAAAAAAAATAATAAGCATACAAATATAAAACATTCTAATTAGAGATGAGCAAATTTCTTAAAAATTTGAATCCGACAGTTTGCCGAATTCGCTTTCATACGAATTTATTCGCAGTGAATCGCATTAAAAAACGTCTATTTCCGGGCTGCAGAGAGCCTTTATAGGGGTGAAGAACACTGTGCCTTGCGTTAACACGCATAGGGAGTGTGCTGTGTGTAGGAAGGAACAAGGGGCCATCATTAATGATCGGTACGTGTCACCGAGGTTCCTGGCCTCAGTGAGGTAAGAGCCGTTTTTTTTCCTGAAGTGTCATTATTGCTTTGCAGTCTGACACTTCAGCTGTTTAGTATGGCAGTAAAGCCAATCCAGGATGGCTCTTAATGAGAGTAACCAAAGTGCTGGGTGGGTGGCTACTCCCCATGTTCCAGGTCAGGTCTTGGGAGTCTTATAAAAAGCAGTCGCCATTAATCAGGTGGTGTGGATTATCCTACATCTCACAGCGAAGTTGTGGAGTCTCTGTGGTTTGGGATCTGAAGATGTGTGCCGTGCAAAAAGGGCTAAGAGCTGCATGCTGGAAAACAGGCCCCTAAAGCCTGCTGTGGACCGCTGATGAAAAACTGCTAACATAGTGAATGTTTGTGTTCTGTGGACTTTCCATGGTGTGAACAAACACCAAGACTGCAAACTGTTATTTTGTTTTTCCTTCTGTGTGAATAAACACTGAACTATTTAAGTTAAAGACTTTGTGATTGCCTCTATACTGCGTCCGCTAACCTGCATACCAGAGCGAATCCCCACAATTGGTGGAGGATGCGGGCAAACGCAGTGAGGCAGGCCTGAAGGCCGAAAGGTTTTTTGTTTTTCCGGGCACGAGTGTATGTCCTATATTAAGCCGGCAAGTGGAGGCTAAATTGCAGCAGTGGGAGGCTAACAAGCAGCAGGAAACTAACCAGCTGCTATTACAACATGTGATGGCGTTGCAAGTGGCAGGAGTGTCCCAGAACGTCCACAATGAAAGCTGTCCGGGAGGCGATCCCTAAGATGACCCCCTCGGATGACATCGAGACCTATCTGTCGATGTTCGAAAAGGTGGCCGTGAGGGAGAAGTTACCCTGAGACCAGTGAGCTGAGGTCGTCGCTCCGTTCCTGGCGTCTGGAACCCACTAAGTGTTGTTCGATCTACCCTATGGTCAAGCGGCCGACTACCCGATTGTAAAAGGTGAGATCCTGGCAAGACTGGGGGTGAATGTATTGGTCAAGGCCCAGCAGGTGCATCAGTGGGAATTTAACCCAGCTGAACCTGCCAGACCACAATATTATGACCTGCTACCCCAGTGTCACGGATAATGTTGCAGATAGCTGGAACTTATGAATATATATCCAACTAGCTTTATCCCAAACTAAGGAGCATATAGGTGAGCCCTATAAAACCCTAAGAGCTCTCCCTGACTGCTATGCCCATGCAAGGGTCTCAATGGTAGACGATTGCATGCCCACGTACCTAAGACTGTGTGACCCCTGAAAACCCTATAATAGTGAGGGGACACGACCACCGGCTCCCTGCACTTAATACGGACGGAGTCAGGGTCACCTAGAATCAAGCCAGCAAGGAAACACAATACATGAAAAGACTTACCTTGAGCAAACAGCAGCAGCAGCAGCCTCCAGCAGTGAACACTTCATCCAGGAAGTAGTATAAACCGCAAAGTGAGGCAGTATATGAGGGAATATAAAGGGAGACGATTAGTCTAAATAGGTGACACCTGGGAGAAGGAAAGGAGATGACAAAGTGAAACCAAAACAAAGAACGTCATGCAAGAGGTAGAGAAGGACGTCTGCCAGACCTTCTCACAGAACTGGCGGTGACAACCAGTTCCAAAAATGGCTAAAGCCTGACGTATTGACTCCCACTGCTATGCTGGACCATCTGTTAGCGTATGTGTTCTGGTGGGCTTTGCCGTACCCTCTCCAGCACTGGATTGGCCGGGTAATGCCTTATAATGGTCGACCTTGTGGAGGCCACCAGGAAACTACAGGGGGGTTCTTTTGGGAAGAGGCCCGTCAAACCCCGGAAATCTCCACCCCAGACCCGGCGGCTGGTGGCAGCAAAACCCGCCCGGGACGTACCCCCTGCAGACCCAGCCCCAGTGGCCTGCTGGCGGTGTCAGGAGCCTGGACACATAAGAGCCGACTGTCCCTATCGGGGTGAACCCATGGATACGAACTATGGCTACCAACACTCATGGTATGCCTGTGTGCCACAGGTACCTCTGAGACTAAAGATAATAGCCACCTGTGCCAGGTGGAAGTGGGGGACACTCTGGTGGTGGCACTCCTGGACTCAGGGAGCCTAGTGTCCCTGGTAAGAGCTTCCCTGGTGCGGCCCGCCGAGTATACTGGCTGAAAAGTCGGCGTGGTGTGCTTTAATGGAGACTTAAAGGACTATCCCACCACCCTAGTCTCTCTGTCAACGGTGGCCGGCAGGTGGACTCTTGAGGTGGCTGTCGCCACAAAATGACAGTATTAACTAATAATTGGGAGAGACTTCCCCGGGTTTCCCGGCACTATGGCCGGATACGAAAGTTACCGATACCCGGGAGACAGACGTAACCCTAGCAGAGTGGCCCGGCTCAGGGGGGAGACCAGAACCCTGGGAACCTGAGACCAAAGGGCCAGCGGTAGGGGTGACCGCTACTTAGGTGGAAGAGGAGGAGACAACCCAGCTATGTGTGATGGTGGGAGACGTGGAGGACTTGCTGCCGGGTCCGGAGTTGACAGACCTCAATGTCTCCGGAGATCATTTTTGTACAGCACATCACCAGTACCCGACTATCTCGAACCTGGGAAAATGTGGTAGTAGTTGAGGGTGAGCCGCAACAACCAGGGGCCGAGACTATGTTCCCCCGTTTTGTGGTTCAACAGGAGATGCGTGCTGGAGTTAGCCCACCATGTTCTTGGGGGACATTCGCAATTACGAATATATAGCGCTATATTCTAAATATTCGCAAATTCTCAAAGTGACGATATTTGCGATAAAAATTTGCAATACGAATATTCACGCTCAACACTACTGCCTACCATCATCTTCCGTAAGGCTGCCGCATGCCACTATATCCGTACCCTTTGCACTGCACTGCTGCTGCTCCCAATTAAAAGTATTTTTCAAGGCTCATTCATAATAAGCCACTTTTTCACTTGTGCATGTCATACAGGAAGGCATTCTGACCCTGTCAAGACACAATTTTTTAATTTTGGAACGTTTGTTCCCCTAAGCACTTTTTTTCTTTTCTTTTTTTATCCGATAACAATGTATGTGTTTAAACATCATCTGGCCCTAATAAGGGACAATTTTTGAAAGCTTTGGAATATGAAAAAGCATGAGACGTGCTGACATGTTGTGCTTTTAAACACGCTGTATGCTAACACTGACATCACAATGGTGAGAAGGTGTAATTGCAGCCTCTCCGTCCCATTCATTTCAATAGGAAGGAGCAGACGGAGTTTAACTGCTCCTTACCATTGAAGTGAATGGGAAGGAGGACCACCACTGAGATGATGACGGTGAGCAGGGAAACAGTGAAGGGAATGTAGCACACTCAACAGCACTGTGTTCTCTTCAAAAAGCTGAGTCAGACCCCTGCAAAACTGATATTGATGACGTATCCTGAGAATAGGTCCTGAATATAGAAGACTAGCCGACCCATTTAAGGGGTCACTGAACTACTCCTTGTTTTCCCGACAAGAAAATACTGCATTTGCATGCTGCTGCCACAAGGGGGAGCTCAATGCAAAGAGATTATTTCAGCTTCCATTCCAGTAAATGGTAACTATATAAATTGCTATGCAATGAGCTCCCCTTAGTGGTGGCTGCAGGCAGCCAGCTTTGTAATTGAAGGCACACAGATTTATCAATGCATGTTTGCCGGTTGTCTGGTGTAAATACTTTAAAAATATGGTGCTCAGAATGACTGCCATATTTATTAAGCACCTAATCCACTTTTTCCAACATAGAAGTCAGAAAAAGTGGGTGAGGTGGATGGCGACTTTTTATGCATGCTCCACTTTAATAGCCAGTGATAAAGCTAAATTCTCACTTCCTGTAAGTGTCTGACTACACAAGAAAAAATACAGCTCCCATGAGCTCCCTCTAGTGACGGTGGCAGTTAAATAAATTATTATTTTTTAACCCAATTAGGGTAAAAAGGAAAGCCACCATTCAGGCAGATCCTCGGATTAACACTCAATCATTTCTGGTTTGTCGTTGCTATCTTGCAAAGCCCTAATATTTTTATCCATAAGGTTTTTTTTTTTATTGTGCTTACTCAGCTTCTAAAAACAATAAGCCCATATAGATCACAAGCTGTGCCACTGCCAAGACCCTGAGCGATCAGCTGTAATCTGTGAGATAACCTGAAAGTAAGTGTTCAGTTACCCTACAGTGCCACCACAGAAGAAATGAAGTATTACACTGTTTTCAATAAGCATGAATTTTCTGGGTCCTCCAGAGAAAGAGATATTTTGCAGTTGCTTTCTACTCTGACTAATAGATAAGGGTCTTGAAAGTGAAACCCCATTGAACTGAGAACTATCTAAACTAGACAACCCCTTACATTTTCTGTCTGCATTACATTTTATTATTTTACCAGCGCTGATCCTGGATCTGCACTGTTCTTAGAATCCCCTAAACATTGCAAGTCAGCAGATAATGTCTCCCTTCAGCACATTAAGCTCATAAGGATTACAAAACACTCTATTATTATAAAACCGCTCTCCATTTTAAGAATTTTGGATTACATATGCTAACGATAAGAGACTCTGATTAAATATAATTCAAAGACAAATATTCTGGTAATATACAAGCCAGCCCAGCTGAGGCTGAGTGGAAAGAAGAGTAACATATATAGGAAAACCACAAGAACATAAGGAGAACATATTACGTGCACATCTAAATCCAAAGCAATACATTATATTAAAATGTATACATAATTTATGAAAATGTGATTTACTGTACTATAAAACTCTGATAATCCGAGTCACTGCTCAGGAACCAGTAGACTTGGTGCAAACCATGTATTACATTATCACCAATTAACTTGAATGGCTGACATCTACAGCTTTCCAAAGCATTCACTGTTAATTGCTAGAGGTTGTTAGTATTCTCACTTGTGGTTGATTGCCTGGAAAGCTTGAAAAAAATTGCTGTAAACTGTACTTCAGTCTAACGAAAGGTCAGTAGGAGCCTACAAGGTCAAACTGTCCCACCGGAGTATCAGAGGATGGTGAGGGAGCCAGGGTCTGACACAATATTGGGTCCCAAAGGTCCAGCAGAAGATGACCTGATTTGCTGCTTTTTTCCTCACGCATTATTGGACTGCAAATTGGTGCGTTCTGATTCGTTGACCTGAATAAGTTCAACCCCCTCGGAGCATGGATGGTTGATTTTCATTACTGCAACACCAAACAGATTCTAAATTACAGTATAAACTATAAACAGCTAAACCCCCAGATAACACAGGATCCACCATTCACAATGGCCAATGCCTCGGCTTATATACTCTTCCTCCCTGCACAACGATCTCTTCACATGTCCCAGATCATGCATAAAAACTTCCATAGAGGGCAATGAGTCTCCTTCAGTCTATGGTCCAACAGCTTCAGCAAGATGGTTGCAGTATAGCCCTGCAGAGGCTCTGATGCTGCTTTTTAACATGTTTTACTAGAACTTCTGGACCTTGTGGCTGAAAGAGGAGGACGGCCACTGTCCTCGGCACTGGATCCCATGGAAAGAAAAAATAATTCTCATGCTTATGTGTGGGATAGAGGTTGTGAAGGTTAGAACCTTCTCTTAATGTCTCAGCTTAATTACTCCCCCTCCCGGTACAACAACCGGTCACAGATTATGCCTAAAAACCTTTCCCATAGAGGGCAATGAGTCCACTCCAGTCTATGCTCCAACAGGTCAAGCAAGATGGGTACAGTACATACCTTGTTACCAGAACTTCTGGACCTTGTGGTTGAAAGAGGAGGACAGGTCATCGGCACTGGATCCCATGAAAATCTCTTTTTTTTTTTTCATGCTTATGTGCGGGATTGAGGTTGTGAAGGCTAGAACCTTCTCTTAATGTCACAGCTTATATACTCCCCCTCCTGACACAATGACCTCTTCACAGGTCACAGATCATTCCTAAAAACCTCTCCCATAGAGGGCAATGGTCCAAAAGGTCAAGTAAGATGGCTGGAGTAGAGCGCTGCAGAAGGGCTGATGTTGCATTTTAACATTTGTTACAAGAACTTCTGCACCTTGTGGCTGAATATGAAGGAGGGCTGCTGTCCTCGGCACTGAATCCCATGGAAATATAATTTTTTCTTATTGTTATGCAGGATGGATGTTGTCAAGGTTAGAACCTTCTATTCATGTTGGTTTTTACTTCTGGTTTGACTATCCATACAGTAATTACATTGATGGATTGATGTGCGGCCTGATTTAAGAGTCGTCCTGCAATTCTGCTCACTTATAGGAAGAAAACTACAAGCTTCAGAGCTCTCCAAGAGTCTCACATCAACACTCCAGACACAGACAAATCAGACTAAGAATCCGCCATGGTAATTACTATTTCTAAGAGTATACAGCTGAATGTGTACACTGGATTGTTATTAGCGGCATAGGTTGAGAAAAGACTATACAAATGTCGTAGGGCACTTATATTTCAATTTCTAATCAAATGTGAGCACAAATGTGACTTATAAATATGCAGCTTGATTCAACTTTTTCCCTTATATTGGGTATAAATATTTATTTTCATGTGCTCTTCCACAATGTACTATTTTGCATCAGAACTTCTTCTATTAGATGGCGACCTAGGAGTTATCTGTCCTCTGTGTTGGTCATCCACAAATTTACCAGCACACCATGTGGTGAATGGTGGAATTGCACATACAATTTAGTCCATAGTTTTACTAGAAAAACCTGAAATGAATGTTTTAAATGTTAAAAATAATATTTAGAGGTAACTGGCTTTAAAAGGAATGAGTCATCTGAATTTTTGGTGATTTTTTACATTTTTATTTTTCCATGTCACTATATTAAAACAATGTACCGGTATATAATCCTGCAATTTTCACATTGACCTCCAGGCCTAAAATATCTTAAGACTTCCTGTCTTTTGAGAAGAGCTAAATGGGCCATATACACAGTGGAAAGGAGCTGATCCCATTGATTTCTATGGTAGAGTCTTCTAGCCATGCTCTGTGACCTGGAGGGAGTAGATACGCTGTGATATCACCTGTTGTGAACGGTGGATCCTGTGTTATCTATACAGAGGTGTTACTTTTCATTGTAATGCTGCCTGTGGTCATAATGATAATAGCTACTGAACATTTACCGATACAGAACAGGAAATCATGACTTGTTATTAGGCCTAGTGGCCAGTGTAAAAATAGCAGGATTATATACATTTTTTTAATATAGAAAATGACAATGAAAAATAAAAAAAAAACTAACCAAAGATTCTAAAAAAAAATGTTTAACATAAAAATGTGATTTAAATAATAGGTCATTTTCTGGTGACACCTTTCTGTTAAGTTACAGTACACTGATTTCTTCTCATATCTTAAAGGGGTTGTCCCACGAAAAATATTCTAGTTTTCAACACTTCATGGATGACGGACACTGTTATCGGGGGATCTGTGGATGACAGACACTGTTATGAGGGGATCTGTGGATGACGGACACTGTTATGGGGGGATCTGTGGATGACTGACACTGTTATGGGGGGATCTGTGGATGACTGACACTGTTATGGGGGATCTGTGGATGACTGACACTGTTATGGGGGGATCTGTGGATGACTGACACTGTTATGGGGGATCTGTGGCTTGCACTATTACAGGGGGGATCTGTGGATGGCACTGTTACAGGGGGGATCTGTGGATTGCACTGTTACAGGGGGATCTGTGGATGGCACTGTTACAGGGGGGATCTGTGGCTGGCACTGTTACAGGGGGGATCTGTGGCTGGCACTGTTATATATGTGCCATCCACAGACCCCCCCACCCCATAACAGTGCCATCCACAGACCCCCCAGCCCATAACTGTGCCATTCACAGACCCCCCCAGCCCATAACTGTGCCATCCATAGACCCCCCAGCCCATAACTGTGCCATCCACAGATGTCCCCCATAAAAATGTCATCCACAGATCCCCCTTCCCCCCGCGCCGCTCCGGTATACTAATATAAGATGTTGTATTCAATTAATAGTTATTAAACATGCCCCCCAACTCCTAATAGTACCTTACATCCTAACAGCTTCTGTACAATGCTGGCAGGCAGGCCGGGGGGCCGGCGCGTCCCTCACTGACGTCACTTGCCTGCGCCGCCTGCTTCATTCATAAAGTAGGCGGCGCAGGCACGTGACATCAGGGAGTTACGCTGCCGCCCGCCCGGCCTGCCTGCCTGCATTCTACAGAAGCTGTTAGGATGTAAGGTACTATTAGGAGTGAGGGGGCATGTTTAATAACTATTAATTGAATAAGACATCTTATATTAGTGTACTGGAGCGGTGGGGCGGGGCTATACTACACTGACTGCACCGCCCCGCCGCTATTGCCGGCCCCCAGCTCCTACCCCCAGTCCCTCCCCGAGTCCCCGCTCGCTCGTACATCGCAGCTTGCGATGTAAAACTGCAAGCATTCGCCCCATAAGACGCAGGGGCATTTTCCCCCCATTTTGAGGGGAGAAAAAGTGCGTCTTATGGGATGAACAATACGGTAATTTTTTTGAAAGATAATACATTTTGGGCCTTTGCTGCATTTGTCACAGTGAAATACAAGCTTTAAATTCTGCAATTATATTCTGGGTTGAAAAAAACACCCATTTTTTTGGAAAACGCTACATCTGGGATCTTTGCTGCATTTGTCACAGTGAAATACAAGCTTTAAATACAGCAATTATATTCTGGGTTCATAAAAAACACAATTTTTTTACAAGATACATTAATACATTTTGGGCTTTTGCTGCATTTGTCACAGTGAAATATAAGCTTTAAATACTGCAATTATATTCTGGGTTAAATATTCTGGGTTAAAAAAAAAACATAATTTTTTTGCAAGATAATACATTTTGGGCCTTTGCTGCATTTGTCACAGTGAAATACAAGCTTTAAATTCTGCAATTATATTCTGGGTTGAAAAAAACACCCATTCTTTTGGAAAACGCTACATCTGGGGTCTTTGCTGCATTTGTCACAGTGAAATACAAGCTTTAAATACAGCAATTATATTCTGGGTTAATAAAAAACACAATTTTTTTTGCAAGATACATTAATACATTTTGGGCCTTTGCTGCATTTGTCACAGTGAAATACAAGCTTTAAATACAGCAATTATATTCTGGGTTAATAAAAAACACAATTTTTTTTGCAAGATACATTAATACATTTTGGGCCTTTGCTGCATTTGTCACAGAGAAATACAAGCTTTAAATATTGCAATTATAATCTGGGTTTAAAAAAAAACAACCATTTTTTGCAAGACCCTACATCTGGGGCCTTTGCTGCATTTGTCACAGTGAAATACAAGCTTTAAATACTGCAATTATATTCTGGGTTTAAAAAAACACAAATTTTTTGCAAGACCCTTCATCTGGAGACTTTGCTGCATTTGTCACAGTGAAATACGAGCTTTAAATACTGCAGTTATATTCTGGGTTTAAAAAAAACACCCATTTTGAGCAAGACCCTACATCTGGGGCCTTTGCTGCATTTGTTAAGAAAAAAAAAATGCAACATTTTTTGTGACCGTGAAGTAAATGTATAAAATTCGCCTGTCACACTGTTGTGTAACCTCAAGAAATGTTTCCTCTTTATAACACCGGCAATGCCTTACTCTCAGTGAACTTAATTGTTGACTAAACCATCTGTTAGTTTGGTGGGTGAACGCAAAGAATGAGGAGAGCCAGGTCGTGGCACTGCTGGTGGAGCTCCTGTTGCAGGGAGAGGACGTGGTCGATCTGTGCCAGCTACACGCACAAGTGAAACACCTTCCTCAGGTGCGAGTAGGCGACAGAACCTTCAGCGTTATTTGGTAGGGCCAAATGCGGCTCTACGAATGGTGAGGCCAGAACAAGTACAGGCGATAGTTGATTAGGGGGCTGACAGTGCCTCCAGTTCCTTCACATTGTCTCCCATCCAGTCTCCTGCTGAAAGATCAGAGTTGGCACCTGCAGCCCATGTCCATCAGTCCTTCACGTCACCCCCTTGCAAATCAGCCATGCAGTCTGAGCCCCAAGTCATGGAGCAGTCTCTTCTGCTTTTTGATGAGTCTGCTAGCAGGGTATCCCAGGGCCATCCACATAGCCCTGCCCCAGCAGTGGAAGAGATAGAGCGCACCGATGCCCAACCACTTATGTTTCAGGATGAGTACATGGGAGGACCACCACCCACCAACTGCTGTGGCTTTCTGCAGTGTGCAGACCGACAAGGAGGGCAGGGGTTAAGACTGGGTGGAACATGATGTGGAGGACATGAGGTCCTCGACCCCACATGGAATCAAGGTCATGCGAGTGACCTGTGTAGTTCGGACGAAGAGGCGGTGGTCACACAGAGCCACCAGCACAGCAGAAGAGGCAGCATGGTGCAAAAGCGGAGCGGCCGCCCCGTATAGAGTATGCCTGCTACTGCCCACCGCACCAAGGGACCGAGAACATCAAATCCAGCTCCAAGGAGTTCCCTGGCGTGGCAGATCTTCAGACAATGTGCTGATGACAAGACACGAGTGGTTTGCACGCTGTGCAATCAGAGCCTGAAGTGAGGCATAAACGTTCTCAACCTGAAGACAACCTGCATGACCAGGCATCTAAGTGCAAAGCACGAGCTGCAGTGGAGTAGACACCTCAAAAACAAAGAAAGGTCTCAGGCTCCTCCTGCTTCCTCTTCTGCTGCAGTCTCTGCCTCTACATCCCCCTCTGGAGTGACAGTGGCATCTGCCACCCCGCAAACAGAGGATCTGGCAGCAACGCCACCTACTGGGTCACCAAGCATCTCCACAATGTCCCATGGAAGCGTTCAGCTGTCTATCTCCCAAACACTGGAGAGAAAGAGGAAGTACCCCCCTACCCACCCGCGATCCCTGGCCCTGAATGCCAGCATTTCAAAATTAGTGGGCTTTGAAATGCTGTCATTCCGTCTGGTGGAGACAGAGAGTTTTAAAAGCCTTATGGCAGTGGCTGTCCCACAGTATGTCGTGCCCAGCCACCACTACTTTTCCAGGTGAGCCATCCCTTCCCTGCACAACCAAGTGGGGGACAAAATCAGGTGTGCACTGCGCAACGCCATCTGTGGCAAGGTCCACCTAACTACGGATACATGGACCAGTAAGCACGGTCAGGTACGTTATATCTCCCTAACAGCACACTGGGTAAATGCAGTAGCGGCTGGGCCTGAGGCGGATAGCAGTTTGGCGCATGTCCTTCCACCACCGAGAATTGCAGGGCGCTTTACCTCCTGTTGCTTCCTCCTCCTACTCCGCTTCCTCATCCTCTACCGCCTCCTCATCCGGTAAACGTAACACTTTTACAACCTACTTCAGCACAGCCAGGGGTAAACGACAGCAGGCTGTTTTAAAACTTATCTGTTTGTGGGACAAACCCCACACTGCGCAGGAGCTGTGGATGGGCATGGAACAACAAACTGATGGTTGGCGCCAGTGAGCCTTAAGCTCGGCCTGGTGGTGTGCAATAATGGGCAAAATCTCTTAGCAGCTCTGGGCCTAGCCGGTTTGACGCACATCCCTTGGCTGGCGACGTGCCCACAAGGTTGAACTCCACCTTGCACATGCTGGCCAGACTGTGCGAGCAGCAGCCGGCGATAGTGGAGTTTCAGCTGCAGCACGCACGGGTGAGTCGCTCTGCGGAACAGCACCACTTCACCACCAATGAGTGGGCCTCCATGAGAGACCTGTGTGTCTTGTTGCGCTGTTTCAAGTACTCCACCAACATGGCCAGTGCCGATAACGCTGTTCTCAGCGTTACTATCTCACTTCTATGCCTCCTTGAAAAAAGCTTTGGGTGATGATGGAGGAGGATGTGGCATAGGAGGAGGAGGAGGAAGAGGGATCATTTCCAAGGGTTTCAGGCCAGTCACACAATTGTCCAGCAAGGGCACAGTTCTGGAGGATGATGAAGTGGAGGATCAGGAGATGGAGGAGAAGGAACCATATTCACAGCAGGGTGGCACCTAAACCAGCTCATGGCCATCACTGGTGTGTGGCGGGGGGGGGGATGCAGAGGACACAGACGATACACCTCCCACAGAGGACAGCTTGTCGTTGCCTCTGGGCAGCCTGGCACACATGAGCGATTACATGTAGAGATGTCCCGAACTATTCGCCGGCTAACAGTTCCCGGCAAACATCGCTTGTTTGCGTTCGCCGCAGCGGGCGAACATATGCGATGTTCGGTCCGCCCCCTATACGTCATCATTGAGCAAACTTTGACCCTGTACCTAACAGTCAGCAGACACATTCCAGCCAATCAGCATACCCTCCCTCCCAGACCCTCCCACCTCCTAAAAAAAAGCAAGGACGGCAGCCCTCTTAGATTCATTCTGAAGCTGCAGTGTTAGTTAGAGCAGGGAGAGTGCTGCTGCTGCTGCTGAATTAATAGGGAAAGCGTTAGCTAGGCCAGTGTTCTGTGTCCACTCCAGTCCTCAACGACTCATCTGCTGTAAGGACAGCACCCCAAAAAGCCCTTTTTAGGGCTGGTACATCAGTCTGCTTTTAGATTTTTTTTCTATATATATATTTCAGTTGCCTGCCCGTGTGTGAGAGGCCACAGGCCCACAGACTGTACTGTGTGCAAACCACTTATATCGGGTGGCACAGTACCTTGCAGATAAAAAAAGTCATTTAATTTTTCCTCTGTAATATAATTGCAGTTGCCTGCCAGTGAGTGTCAGGCCCACTGACTGTACTGTGCCCACTGCCAGTGCCCACCACTCATATAGGGTGGCACAGTACCTTGCAGATAAAAAAAGTCATTTAATTTTTCCTCTGTAATATAATTGCAGTTGCCTGCCAGTGAGTGTCAGGCCCACTGACTGTACTGTGCCCACTGCCAGTGCCCACCACTCATATCGGGTGGCACAGTACCTTGCAGATAAAAAAGTCATTTAATTTTTTTTCTGTAATATAATTGCAGTTGCCTGCCAGTGAGTGTGAGGCCCACTGACTGTACTGTGCCCACTGCCCACCACTCATATAGGGTGGCACAGCATCTTGCTGTTAAAAAAGTCATTTAATTTTTCCTTTGTAATATAATTGAAGTTGCCTGCCAGTGAGTGTCAGGCCCACAGACTGATCTGTGCCCACTGCCCACCACTTATATAGGGTGGCACAGTACCTTGCAGATAAAAAAGTCATTTAATTTTTCCTCTGTAATATAATTGAAGTTGCCTGCCAGTGTGTGTCAGGCCCACAGACTGTACTGTGCCCACTGCCCACCACTTATATAGGGTGGCACAGTACCTTGCAGATAAAAAAGTCTTAATTTTTTCTCTGTAATATAATTGCAGTTGCCAGCCAGTGAGTGTCAGGCCCACAGACTGTACTGTGCCCACTGCCCACCATTCATATCGGGTGGCACAGCATCTTGCTGTTAAAAAATTCATTTAATTTTTCCTCTGTAATATAATTGCAGTTGCCTGCCAGTGAGTGTCAGGCCCACAGACTGTACTGTGCCCACTGCCCACCACTCATATAGGGTGGCACAACATCTTGCTGTTAAAAAAGTCATTTAATTTTTCCTCTGTAATATAATTGCAGTTGCCTGCCAGTGAGTGTCAGGCCCACAGACTGTACTATGCCCACTGCCCACCACTCATATAGGGTGGCACAGGATCTTGCTGTTAAAAATTAATTACATTTTTCCTCTGTAATATAATTGCAGTTGCCTGCCAGTGAGTGTCAGGCCCACAGACTGTACTGTGCCCACTGCCCACCACTCATATAGGGTGGCACAGTGCCTTGCATGCATAGTACCACTAATCTAAAAAAAAATGACAGGCAGAGGAAGGCCACCCCGCAGGGGCCGTCGTGGTCGTGGTGCTGTCATTTCCTTTGGCTCTAGAATAATGCCCAGTGTTCAGAGGCCACGTACCCTGATCTCGAAAAATTCTGAGGACATAATTGACTGGCTTACACAGGACACCCAATCTTCTACAGCTTCTGCTCGGAACCTTGACGCACCATCCTCCTCCAGCTCAGCTTCGGGCACCTCTCAAGTTACCACTCGCCCGCCCGCTGCCACCACCAACACTAGCACCACAGCCGCTTCACTTGATCTGTCAGAGGAGTTATTTACACATCAGTTGGAAGAAATGAGTGATGCGCAACCATTATTGCCAGAGGATGTAGATAACAGGGATATGTCTCAGTCAGGCAGCATTACACACGTGGACGTACAGTGTGATGATGATGATGTTGTACCCGCTGCTACTTCCTTTGCTGAGTTGTCAGATACAAGTGAAGCGGTTGATGATGACGATGTGTCCGTGGATGTCACGTGGGTGCCCGCTCTAAGAGAAGAAGAACAGGGGGAAAGTTCAGTTGGGGAGACAGAGGAGGAGGATGAGACGAGTTGGAAGCAGGGGGAGGTCGTCGCAAGGAGCTAGTGGCACAGTCAGACAGCATGCATCGGCACCCGGGGTCAGCCAGACAGCACGCCAATCAACGCATGCTGTTGCCACCACCAGAATGCCGTCATTGCAAAGCTCAGCAGTGTGGCATTTTTTTTGTGTGTCTGCCTCTGATAACAGCGATGCCATTTGCAACTTGTGCCAAAAGAAACTGAGTCGTGGGAAGTCCAACACCCACCTAGGTACTACTGCTTTGCGAAAGCACATGATCTCACATTACAAACGCCTATGGGATCAACACATGAGTACAAGCAGCACACAAACTCAAATCCACCATCCTCCTCCTGGTCCAGTATCTTCAGCCACGTAAACCACTGCTGTCCTCCTTGCCCCCTCTCAACCACCCGCCACTCCGCCTCTCACCTTCAGCAGTTCCTGCTCATCTGCCCACAGTCAGGTGTCTGTCAAGGAAATGTTTGAGCGTAAGAAGCCAATGTCACAGAGTCACCCCCTTGCCCGGCTTCTGACAGATGGCATGTTGGAACTCTTAGCCCGCCAGCTTTTACCATACAAGCTGGTGGAGTCTGAGGCCTTCAAAAAAATTTTAGCTATTGGGACACCGCAGTGAAAGGTACCCGGCCGAAATTATTTTTTCACAAAAGGCAATCCCCAACCTGTACTCCATTGTGGAAAAGGAAGTCATGGCATGGCATGTCTGGCACACAGTGTTGGGGCAAGGGTCCATCTGACCACTGATACCTGGTCTGCAAAGCACGGTCAGGGCAGGTATATCACGTACACTGTGCATTGGGTAAACCTGCTGACGGCTGCCAAGCATGGAATGCGTGGCTGTGCAGCGGAGTTGGTGACACCGCCACGACTTGCAGGCAGGCCTTCTGCCACCTCCTCTACTCCTCCTACTCCATCCTCTTCGCTAACCTCCTCGGCTGAGTCCTCTTCTGCTGCTGCGTCTTGCTCCACATCAACTGCACCCCCCCAGCTCCCCACGGGCTATTCCACATCCCGGATACGACAGTGTCTTGGGGTTGACTTGCCTGAAAGCAGAGAGTCACACCGGATCAGCACTCCTGTCCACCCTGAACGCACAGGTGGATCAGTGGCTGACCCCGCACCAACTGGAGATCGGCAAAGTGGTGTGTGACAACGGAAGCAATCTGTTGGCGGCATTGAATTTGGGCAAGTTGACGCATGTGCCGTGCATGCACATGTGTTGAATCTGATTGTACAACGCTTTGTGTATAAGTACCCAGGCTTACAGGACGTCCTCAAGCAGGACAGGAAGGTGTGTGGCCATTTCAGGCGTTCCTACACGGCCATGGCACACTTTTCCGATTTTCAGCGGCGAAATAACATGCCAGTAAGGCAATTGATTTGCGACAGCCCGACACGTTGGAATTCAACACTCCTAATGTTCGACCGCCTGCTCCAACAAGAAAAAGCCGTCAACGAGTATTTTTATGACCGGGGTGCTAGGACAGCCTCTGCGGAGCTGGGTATTTTTTTGCCACGTTACTGGACGCTCATGCGCAATGCCTGTAGGCTCATGCGTCCTTTTGAGGAGGTGACAAAAACCTAGTCAGTCGCACTGAAGGCACCATCAGCGACCTCATCCCATTTGTTTTCTTCCTGGAGCGTGCCCTGCGAAGAGTGCTGGATCAGGCCATAGATGAGCATTAAAAGGAAGAGGAAGAGTTGTGGTCACCATAACCACCAGAAACAGCCTTATCATCTTTGCTTGCTGGACCTGCGGCAACGCTGGAAGAGGAGTCTGAGGAAGAGGAGTCAGAGAAGGAATGTGGCTTTGAGGAGGAGGAAGACCAACCACAGCAGGCATCCCAGGGTGCTCGTTGTCACCTATCTGGGACCCGTGGTGTTGTACGTGGCTGCGGGGAAGAACAGACCTTCAATGAGATCAGTGAGGACGAGGAACAGGACATGAGTAGCTCGGCATCCAACCTTGTGCAAATGGGGTCTTTCATGCTGTCATGCCTGTTGAGGGACCCTCGTATAAAAAGGCTGAAGGAGAATGACCTGTACTGGGTGGCCACGCTACTAGATCCCCGGTATAAGCAGAAAGTGGCTGAAAGTAAATGGGTGGTTGGCTCTTCACCTAGTGGCTATGACGGGTGCTACTAGCTCACAAATCGCCCGACCCAAAGTGCCCGACCCAAATGGTAAAATAGTAGAAAAAAGAGGGGGAGTGAGCACTCACAACACCTGGACCATAGGATGCAGAATATATTTATTCAGATAGGACCTACCAAGTCCAGTAAATAAAAAACAATCACAAATCATATGCACTAAAATACAATAAAAATGGTACCAATATAAAAATATACTGATGATGAGGTGGAAACCTTATTAATACATCCTGGACAGTAATATCACTTAAAGGCACCTAATTTCTAGAAATAAAAAAATCGCATATAATGGCACTATTGGTATTGATTGTGCTGCAATCTGCAGTCCATACTATTCATACTATTCAGTATCTGATTCCTAAAAATAAGAAATCGCAAACAATAAAGGCACTGGTGGTATTCGTTGTGCCGCAATCCGCAATTCAAATGGAAGTGTCCCAAAGATATCTGTCAAGAGTCACTCCAAGTGCTGGTTTATTTCTTAATGCATACAGATGATGTATAGTTCCAGCATTACAGCACAATAAGTCCATCCAAATGTAATCCTCTTCCAGCTATTGATATAGCCGCCCAAAACGGTAAGTTTTAAATCACTACTATTCAAATTTAGCAGTTCAGGTTCCTACCTGAGTCCTGACACTGCGTCCCGCTGTTGTATCTCACGGTCCTTCCACGAGGTGCGTACAGTGTCGGTCGCTTTGGCGTCTCGCCTTGCACGTCTCAGACAGATGACGTCACACTATCGTGGGACTGGATGAGCAGGATCAGTGTCTTAGTAGTAGCGTCCGTTGCTGTATATTGGAGCGGTGGTTGTAGCTGAAGATTCTCCTATCGCATGGCCATGCAATTCATTAATGAAGGTTCCGTAGGTTGGGTGGGCGCTTCTTCCTAACACCATAAGCAGAAAGTGGCTGAAATGTTAGCGAATTACCGCAAGTTAAAAAGTATGTATTACACAGCATATAAGGGTGATGTCACAGCACAACGGGAATCTAACAGGGGAAGAGGTGAAAGTAATCCTCCTCCTACCACGCCGGCAAGGACAGGACACTTTACAGACGTGTTGTTGATGGAGGACATGCAGAGCTTTTTAAGTCCTATGCATCGCCACGGCCCTTCGGGGTCCACCCTCAGAGAACGACTCAACCGACAGGTAGCAGACTACCTCGCCTTAATTGCAGATATATCTACACTCTGGGGAGCAATGAACCCCTTGACTACTGGGTGTGCAGGCTTGACCTGTGGCATGAGCTATCCCAATTTGCGATAGAACTTCTGGCCTGCCCCGCTTCAAGTGTCCTGTCAGAAAGGACCTTCAGCACAGCAGGAGATATTGTCACTGAGAAGAGAAGTCGTCTAGGTCAAAAAAGTCTAGATTACCTCACCTTTATTAAGATGAATGAGGCATGGATCCCGAAGGGACTGACAGTGGGGATGCATTTGACTAAAAAAGGCCTGATGAGATGCCTTGTGGTCCACACGCTGCTGTATTTAATCTCTGCATGCCAGATGACTTGCGTGACTTCTCCGCCACCAACTAGGGTTCAAGCCGCAATGTTTTAGTACACTTTCTGCCTGGAAAACATCAACTTTTCCGGCCGCTGCTACAGCTGCAACAATACCTAATTTTTCAGGCATGTGTACATGCCTCATTTTTCTGGCCTCTGGTGCTGCACTGTGGCTGCAAAAACAAAACAAAAAAAAAAGGCACATACATGTGTCAATTCCCCTTTGTGATCGTTACCTTGTTGTGGTGAAGGGGCTTGCGTATCACAATGAAGCGATCACCTCTATGAGTGTGTTGGCAATGGCAATGTTGGTACACCCCAGATGATAAGGCCGTTGCTTCATTGTGAACACACCAAAAGCGATCGGCTGGATAATTTTTCATAGAAAAAACATTAATTTTCTTTGTGATCATCTAAGGTGATCATTAAAGCCTACTAGGCCAACAATGGGCCCACACTGCAGAATCATTGTTTTCTGGGTCACTTAACTGTCACTGAACTACCTCAGCACGACCATAGGCTTTGAAAAACCGCCATCGCCTGCAATCTCCCGAACGTGCGCACGAGCACAGTCATGACTACACCAAGATTGACGCATAGAGGAATAAAATTTATGTCATGAGTGTGTCAACTATTGACAACTCTTTGCGGTTGTTTGCGGTGCGTTAAACGGGGAGTTTGGTCTGTCAGAGTTTGGTCTGTCACTGTGAAGCGGGCGTATCCCTTATACTACCTGATTGATACAAAATCATACTTGATTGTATACACACAATTTAGGAATGTTAGGTGATTTATGCCCTTTATGGATTAAAACCCGACTCTGCGTCAACTAAATAATTTTCCATGGGAGTTTTGCCATGGATTCCCCTCCGGCATGCCACAGTCCAGGTGTTAGTCCCCTTGAAACAACTTTTCCATCACTATTGTGGCCAGAAAGAGTCCCTGTGGGTTTTAAAATTTGCCTGCCTATTGAAGTCTATGGCGGTTCGTCCGGTTCGCCCGTTCGCGAACATTTGTGTAAATTCGCGTTCGCCGTTCGTGAACAGAAAATTTTATGTTCGCGACATCTCTATTGGTGGGTGACATGAACCCAGTTTTGCTGTGAATAAACTCCTGCTCTGCATAGTTGACAGGGACCGAATTTTTTTTAAATCGTCTGTTCAATTGGTGGGTGACATTAACCCATTTTTGCTGATGAAAAACCCCTGCTCTGCATAGGTGACAGGGACTTAAATTTCTAAAATTCGTCTTTAACTCCTTAAGGACACAGCCTAATTTCACCTTAAGGACCAGGCCATTTTTTGCAAATCTGACCAGTGTCACTTTAAGTGGTGATAACTTTAAAACACCTTGACTTATCCAGGCCATTCTGAGATTGTTTATTCATCACATATTGTACTTCATGTCAGTGGTAAAATGAAGTAAAAAATACCAAATTTGCCAAATATTTAGAAAAATTTGCAAATTTCCAAGTTTCAATTTCTCTACTTCTATAATACATAGTAATACCTACAAAAATAGTTATTACTTTGCATTCCCCATATGTCTACTTCATGTTAGGATTATTTTGGGAATTACATTTTATTTTTGGGGGACGTTACAAGGCTTAGAAGTTTAGAAGTAAATCTTGAAATTTCTCAGAAATTTTTAAAAACCAACTTTTTAAGGACCAGTTCAGGTCTGAAGTCACTTTGTGAGGCTTACATAATATAAACCACTCAAAAATGACCCCATTCTAGAAACTACACCCCTAAAGGTATTTAAAACTGATTTTACAAACGTTGTTAACCCTTTAGGTGTTCCACAAGAATTAATGGAAAATAGAGATACAATAAAAAAAATTCCATTTTAATATTTTTTTTCCAGTTATAAAGCAAGGGTTAACAGCCAAGCAAACTCAATATTTATGGCCCTGATTCTGTAGTTTACAGAAACACCCCATATGTGGTCGTAAACTGCTGTACGGGCACATGGCAGGGAGCAGAAGGAAAGGAATGCCATACGGTTTTTGGAAGGCAGATTTTGCTGGACTGTTTCTTTTTACACCATGTCCCATTTGAAGCCCCCCTGATGCACCCCTAGAGTAGAAACTCCATAAAAGTAACCCCATCTAAGAAACTACACCCCTCAAGGTATTCAAAACTGTTTTTACAAACATTGTTAACCCTTTAGGTGTTCCACAAGAATTTATGGAAAATAGAGATACAATTTCAAAATGTCACTTTTTTGGCAGATTTTCCATTTTAATATTTTTTTTCCAGTTACAAAGCAAGGGTTAACAGCCAACAAAGGTGTTCCACAAGAATTAATGGAAAATAGAGATACAATAAAAAAAATTCCATTTTAATATTTTTTTTCCAGTTATAAAGCAAGGGTTAACAGCCAACAAAACTCAATATTTATGACCCTGATTCTGTAGTTTACAAAAACACCCCATATGTGGTCGTAAACTGCTGTACGGGCACACGGCAGGGGAAAGGAATGCCATACGGTTTTTGGAAGGCAGATTTTGCTGGACTGGTTTTGTTGATACCATGTCCCATTTGAAGCCCCCCTGATGCACCCCTAGAGTAGAAACTCCAAAAAAGTTACCCCATTTTAGAAACTACGGGATAGGGTGGCAGTTTTTTGGTACTAATTTAGGGTACATATGATTTTTGGTTGCTCTATATTACACTTTTTGTGAGGCAAGGTAACAAGAAATAGCTGTTTTGGGACCCTTTTTTTATTTTATTTACAACATTCATCTGACAGGTTAGATCATGTGGTATTTTTATAGAGCAGGTTGTCACGGACGCTGCGATACCTAATATGTATACATTTTTTTTATTTATGTAAGTTTTACACAATGATTTCATTTTTGAAACAAAAAAAACATGTTTTAGTGTCTCCATAGTCTGAGAGCCATAGTTTTTTCGGTTTTTGGGCGATTATCTTAGTTAGGGTCTCATTTTTTGCGGGATGAGATAACGGATTGATTGGCACTATTTTGGGGTGCATATGACTTTTTGATCGCTTGCTATTACACTTTTTGTGATGTAAGATGACAAAAAATGGCTTTTTTTACACCGTTTTATTTTTTTTACGGTGTTCACCTGAGGGGTTAGGTCATGTGATATTTTTATAGAGTAACTTATTACGGACGTGGCGATACCTAATATGTATACTTTTTTTTATTTATGTAGGTTTTACACAATGATTTCATTTTTGAAACAAAAAAAATCATGTTTTAGTGTTTCTATAGTCTGAGATCCATAGTTTTTTAAGTTTTTGGGTGATTATCTTGGGTAGGGTATGATTTATGCGGGATGACATGACGGTTTTTTGGCACTATTTTGGGGTGCATATGACTTTTTGATCGCTTGCTATTACACTTTTTGTGATATAAGGTGACAAAAAATTGTTTATTTAGCAGTGTTTATTTTTATTTTTTTTACGGTGTTCATCTGAAGGGTTAGGTCATGTGATATTTTTATAAAGCCGGTCGATACGACGCGGCGATACCAAGTATGTATACTTTTCTTTATTTATGTAAGTTTTACACAATAACAGCTTTTTTAAAACCAAAAAAATGATGTTTTAGTGTCTCCATATTCTGAGCCATAGTTTTTTTTATTTTTTGGGCGATTGTCTCAGGTAGGGGCTAATTTTTTGCGGGATGATGTGACGGTTAGATTAGTACTATTTTGGTGGGTGTACGCCTCTTTGATCGCTTGCTGTTGTACTTTTTGTGATGTAAGGTGACAATTTTTTTTTTTTTTAGCAGTTTTTTTTTTTTTTTTTACGGTGTTCATCTGAGGGGTTATGTCATGTGATATGTTTATAGAGCCGGTCGATACGCACGTGGCGATACCTAATATGTCTATTTTTCTTTTTCTTTTTGTATTTTTTACCAATTTTTTTTTACTTTATTTGGGGAAAATCTAATTTTTGTTTATTTTTACTTGAAACTTTTAATTTTTGGGGGGGAAAACTTTGTTTTTTCAACTTTTTTTTTTACTTTATTTTTTGTCCCACTTTGGGACTTGAACTTTTGGGGGGCTGATCCTTTACAATGCATTCCAATACTTCTGGCTGTACTCATTGGCTGTATGAGTAATACTGTGTGTATTATTCATACAGCTTCCGGCCTGTGAGATCCAGGGGGCTGGATCTCACAGGCTCATCACCGGAGGGGGCTGGATCTCACAGGCTCGTCACCGGAAGGCAGCGCAGATGCCTCAGGAAGGCATCACGCTGCCTTCCATGCCATCGGGTCCCCCCTACAAACCCGCAAACCGCAGGTCTGAATTGACCTGCAGTTTGCGGTGATCGCCGACATGGGGGGGGTCATTGAGCATTTAGCCGAGGTGCCTGCTCAATGATTTGAGCAGGCACCGGCCACCGATCACCGACAACCGCCAGCCGCGCGGCGGTGATCGGAAATACACAGGGCGTACAGGTACGCCCTGTGTCCTTAAGTACCAGGACATCAGGGCGTACCTGTACGCCCTGTGTCCTGAAGAGGTTAATTGACGCGCTCCCCCTCCTTTTCATTTCATCTTTCCGCTTTAATAACTTGTCCGCTCGATGAGATTTCAGCCATTGACCTCCCTTGGATGTGGTATCCCTTTCTCACGCTACCTCTCCGGCTTGGAACCCCGATTCCCCGCTACCCGTTATCACCATGGTAGGCGCAGAAAAGAACATCGAAAGTTGATAGAGAAGATATCCAATTGGATCGTGGACGTCACGGGGACGTGCGACATGGTTGAGCAGTATGTGTGCACACGCTTTCACGTACTGACTGATGGGTCTGCCCCCTTCAACTTATGGGTCTCCAAATTGGGCACATGGCCTGTGCTTGCCCTTTATGCCTTGGAGGTGCTGGCCTGCCCTGCAGCCAGTGTATTGTCTGAACGTTTGCTTAGCACGACTGGAGGGGGTTATCGCAGGTTATATTTCCCAATGTTATTTTAAGTAATTTCCCTATCCACATTTGTTTGCAGAGCACTTGCCATGCTCTTAACCACATTTGCAGCCCTCTAGCCCTTTCCATGACTTTTTTAGAGCCATTTTAGTGCTCAAAAGTTCAGTTCCCCATTGAATTCAATGGGGTTCGGAATCGGGGTCAAGTTCGGGTTCCAAACTCGAATTTTTTTGTGAAGTTCGGCCGAACCCGTCGAACCTGAACATCCAGGTGTCCGCTCAACTCTATTCATGAGGGATCGGTCATGTCAAACTAATTTAATCAGTTTCCATGAGGAGGTAAGTTCTAGACTTGACAGTGGTGAATCAATGGATGTCGTATATCTGGACTTCTCCAAGGCATTTGACACTGTACCACATAAAAGGTTAGTATATAAAATGAGAATGCTCGGACTGGGAGAAAACGTCTGTATGTGGGTAAGTAACTGGCTGAGGGATAGAAAACAGAGGGTGGTTATTAAAGGGTTTCTATCACTTCGTTTCACATATTTTGCTGTCAGATACTAGCGATCTGCTAGTGTCTGCTCTGCCAAACCATCCTAATATAATTGCTTTTGGGGCAGCCGTTTTGTTAAAAAAAAGAACTTTTATTAATATGCTAATGAGCCTCTAGGTGCTATGGGGGCGTCATTAGCACCTAGAGGCTCGGTCTACCTTCACAAACTGCCGCCGCCCAGCGCGTCCCTCCAGCACGCCCATCTCCTCCTGAATGCGATCCTCCCTGTGAGCGCCTGTATTCGGGGCATGCGCAGTGAATGTCTGACCGCTTCCCTGCTCAGACATCTCCACTGCGCCTGTTCCTCGGAGCACTATGACGTCATCACGCAGGCACAGTGGAGATGTCTGAGCAGGGAAGCGGTCAGACATTCACTGCGCATGCCCCGAATACAGGCGCTCACAGGGAGGATCGCATTCAGGAGGAGATGGGCGGGCTGGAGGGACGCGCTGGGCGGCGGCAGTTTGTGAAGGTAGACCGAGCCTCTAGGTGCTAATGACGCCCACATAGCACCTAGAGGCTCATTAGCATATTAATAAAAGTTCTTTTTTTAGCAAAACGGCTGCCCCAAAAGCAAATATATTAGGATGGTTTGGCAGAGCAGACACTAGCAGATCGCTAGTGTCTGACAGCTAATTATGTGAAAACAAAGTGGTAGAAACCCTTTAACAGTACACACTCAGATTGGTTCACTGTCACTAGTGGGGTACCACAGGGGTCAGTATTGGGCCCTATTCTCTTCAATATATTTATTAATGATCTTGTAGAAGGCTTGCACAGTAAAATATCAATTTTTGCAGATGACACTAAACTGTGTAAAGTAATTAACACTGAAGAGGACAGTATACTACTACAGAGGGATCTGGATAGATTGGAGTCTTGAGCAGATAAGTGGCAGATGAGGTTTAACACTGACAAATGTAAGGTTATGCACATGGGAAGGAAAAATGCAAATTACCAGTACATACTAAATGGTAAAACACTCGGCAACACTGACATGGAAAAGGACCTAGGAATTTTAATAAACAGCAAACTAAGCAGTAATAACCAGTGTCAGGCAGCTGCTGCCAAGGCCAATTAGATAATGGGTTGCATCAAAAGGGGCATAGATGCCCGTGATGAGAACATAGTCCTACCACTTTACAAATCGCTAGTCAGACCACACATGGAGTACTGTGTACAGTTCTGGGCTCCTGTGAACAAGGCAGACATAGCAGAGCTGGAGAGGGTCCAGAGGAGGGCAACTAAAGTAATAACTGGAATGGGGAAACTACAGTACCCTGAAAGATTATCAAAATTAGGGTTATTCACTTTAGAAAAAAGACGACTGAGGGGAGATCTAATTACTATGTATAAATATATCAGGGGTCAGTATAGAGATCTATCCCATCATCTATTTATCCCCAGGACTGTGACTGTGACGAGGGGACATCCTCTGCGTTTGGAGGAAAGAAGGTTTGTACACAAACATAGAAAAGGGTTCTTTACGGTAAGAGCAGTGAGACTATGGAACTCTCTGCCTGAGGAGGTGGTGATGGTGAGTAGATTAAAGGAATTCAAGAGGGGCCTGGATGTATTTCTGGAGTGTAATAATATTACAGGTTATAGCTACTAGAAATTGCTGATGATAACTGTATTCGAAGTTCTATGTTGCACATAGTAAAAAGATTTTGCCTCTTTCTTTACTTCTGGCCTCTTTATTCAATACTGCACTGATACGCAGGGATCGATGGCCTTAGGGAGTACATGTGACACAACACTACATCAGAGTTATCTGATTGCCTGATTAGAGTCGGGAAGGAATTTAAGTGGGGAAAATTGGCTTCTACCTCACAGTTTATTTTTTTGCCAGTGAACCCCAAGGAGGTGGTGCAGAGGATGGGTGTGGTAGTGGCCCTGATGAAGTGTTGTATCACATGTACTCCCTAAGGCCATCGATCCCTGGGTATCCGTGCAGTGGAAATGTAGTATTGAAGAAAGAGGCCAGAAGTAAAGTGGCAAAATCGTTTTACTATGTGCAACATAGAACTTCAAATACAGTTATCATCAGCATGAGGCGCTTTGTGAGGTCACACTATGTGCGCGAGTTCATAGCACAGCCGACAGCAGGAGGAAGAGGATCGTGGGCGGCGAGGAGCGGCAGCGTCCAGGAGCAGAGAGGTAAGTCTTTTTTTATTTTATAAAAAATGAGGCTGCTGGGGGCATAATAGAGGCTAATGAGAGGCATAATGGGGTTAATGAGGCATATGGGGGCTAATGAGGCATAATGAGGGCTAATGAGAGGCATAATGGGGGCTAATGAGGCATAATTGGGGCTAATGAGAGGCATAATGGGGGCTAATGAGAAGCATCATGGGGGCAAATGAGAGGCGCATAATGGGGACTAATGAGGCATAAGGGCTGATGATGGGGGCTAATGAGGCATAATGGGAGCTAATGAGGGCTTATAAGAGGCATAATGGGGCTAATGAGGCATAATTGGGGCTAATGAGAGGCATAAGGGCTGATAATGGGGGCTAATGGCATAAAGGCTATATATATACATACATACGCGGGCGCGGCGTGTGTGTTTGTGCTTTAGGGTGCACACCCTTATGTAATAGGTTGCGCACGCCTATGTGCAGCAGCCATTTTAGGAAAAAATTTGATTTGTTACCACAAAGCACAAGGAAATTTGGCTTCAGTGCAAATCAAATTTTTCCTGAAATTCGGATCGAATTTTACTTCGTCAGCTTTGATTCGCTCATCTCTATCCATAGGGTTTGAAGAAGACCATGTTTTGAAGGGAAAAAGCCCAGACTTGTTTACCACCATGTTTTGGAGGGAAAGCGTTTAGCTTTGTTGTTATGTCTGGAAACTTGTTTTTGTCTGGAAAACCTGCTGTGTCATTGCCATTGAGTATCATTAAACTCTAATGTAAGTCTATACCAGACGGGAGCTGAAACATTGTATCTGTTTGTGCTGAGTTTCTCCACTCCACCCCTCCCACTAGAAGGTTCTAGTCTAGCAAAAACTGTATATAAGGAGAGCAGTCGGAGCCCCTAGTGTGCTGCAGTTAGGGAACGGTGCTTGGAAGAGGAGACTCTGACATACCAGTGAGTGACCAGAAAAAGACGCTGAGACAGGGATACGCTGCCACAGACCCTGGACCACCAGCTTTGGACCAGGGTACCAGCCTTCTGAAGAGAAAGAGAGACAGCTAGCTCAGGCCTTTTCCTCAGCATCAAACCCTTCTTCTGCCAGGGAAGAGACTGGAGAAGCTAGTCCAATGCCTCGCCTGTATTGTTTTGTACCTGAATTCCTCCCATTGGGGTGCACCACGCCTTACCATCCCTTCCGGAGAGCAGCAACACGTGGTGACACCTTGACAATGTCCGGGGGACCCAGCTTAGCGTTGGGGCCACCCCAAACCCGACCACTGCATTACCTGTACCTCGTCACTTTTTGGAGAAGAGGCATTCCAGGTATTAGAGCGAATAGATCATCCCAGGAGAGGTGGCAACAGAATTTTGCTGCTTAAACAAAGAGAAGCATTCTGGATTCACAGATTGGGGACACTTAGAACTAATTAACTAAATCGTGAATGTGATTTTAAAAAAATTAATATATGAGTATTTATAATTTGCTTTCCATTTTTTTACAGACCCTTTAAAAATCTGGGCATCTGGCAAGGGTGAGACATGGTTCCCCCCTTCCTCTTCTTTCCCTACCACCCTTCCTTCGCTTCCCCGTCCTCCATTTCTCACTTCCCACCTTATATATGGAGCCCTTACTATTTAGCTCAGTGAGTATTGTATAGACTGGATGCAACTGTAGCAAACCGTCAGCTGCTATGACATGTATCAGTCTGGAGCCTTAACTGTTTAGCTCAGTGAGCACTTTATAGACCAGATGTGTCTGAAATAAACCCCTAGCTAAGGTGACATATACTGTATCAGTCTAGAGACCCAACTGTTTATCTCAGTAAGAATTTTTCAGACCAGACTCAACTGTAACAAACCCCCAGCCACGGTGACATGTATCAGTCTGGAGTCCATGCTGCTTAGCTTAGATAGAATAGTATAGACTGGATGCTACTGTAACCCTCACCTGCGGTGGCATGTATCAGTCCGAAGTCTTTGCTGCTTAGCACAGAGAGAATAGTATAGACTGGATGCAACTGTAACAAACCCTCAGCTGCAGTGGCATGTATCAGTCCGGAGTTTTTGATGCTTGCCATAGAGAGAATAGTATAGACTGGATGTAACTGTAACAAACCCTCAGTTGAGGTGACATATATCAAGTCCCCCACTCCTAACTTGCCGGTATTGTGTCTCTTTAGTAGCCTTAACAAAATAATTTTTTTATAAATTTTATATAATTTTCCAAATATTTTTTTATTTTATTGTTTGCTATATTTAATGCATTCACTACTATATTTTCCATCTCCCTTCTATATTTATTTTATTTTGTTCTCCATAACTTAATTCTTTATCCCTTTGCTCTATCTACATGTATCACAACTTCTCACTATAGACCATACATTTTTTACTAGTGGAACATATCACATGACACTGTGGAACACACCCCCTACACCCTGCTATATACCATTTACCAGCTACCATCTCTAATATTGTCCAGGACATAGAACAAAATGACATTTTGGTCCATATTTTCCTTACACCCCCACACAGGATTCCTCCCATACTCTCTCTTACCACCACTTTTCCTCTATATATTGGCCTTTATCCTCACTATGTATATAATCAATTGTGTATATACTGTATATCCATATTGAACACTTCATTTATCACAAAGGGTTCAGATACCTCATTATAGATGTGCTATTATTTTCCTATAGAAACTCCAAGCCGCTGAAGAAGGTCCCTATGGATCAAAACATCCGGCTCATATATGGATAGTGGTTACGCATCATTTAATTTCCTATAAACTGGATCATGAACCTCTTATTGTGAAAATCTCTAAATAAAATTACCTTTAAATTGCAAAAAATATTCAGTTTGCCGCATATTTATGCTATTGTTGGCTGACCGTCGGGTCTTTGCTGGCACTGGGAACAGTAAAATAGTGCGCGGTACTCCATTCTCTAATATACAACTATAGGCCTGGGCACAGCTCAGCCCCATTAAGCTTCTCAAACAGGTGCCGGATCCCCGCTGATCAGATGCTGATTACCTATCCAAAAGACAGATCATCAATAAGAAAAAGACGGATAACTCCATTAAGTACCCCAAGGTAGCCAGCTTTGGGGTTTAGGTCAGGTGAGTTTGCTGGCCCATCAAGCACAGTCATACCGTGGTTATCAAACAAAGTATTGGTACTTTTGGGCATGTCACGAGAAGAGGATGGGGAAGGTGCAAACTGACTCCACCCACACCTCTGTCCTTGCCTACTTGCACTTACCCGTCCTAGGTAACGGAGGGCAACTGGGCGGTGATCCCTAACCTGAGTAACTGCGGAGAGACAAACAAAACAGAAAAACAAAGAGAGGTCGAACTAGCAAGGTCAAAACCAGGAAGTCAAGGCGGTACTAGCAGCGTCAATGTACAAACCGAGAGTAAATACCAGGAGAAGCAAGTGGGACACAGGGAACAGGCGAGGACAAGTCTAAGTCAAGCAGAAGTCAAATACCAGGAGAAGCAACAGTACAAAAGGAGCAAGCAAGAGGCGAAGTCAAATAACAAGCTGAAATACAAATACCTAGTCAAATGTCAAAAGGAAAATACACGAGGTATAGGACCTTAATCACAGGCAACCTGTGGCCAGCAGGCTGCCTGTTTAAATAGGGGAGAGAAGAAGTCATGTGACATGGCCAGCATCACATGACTAATCCCCCTGCAAACTGCTGAACGCTGAGTGCCCAGCTCAGACTTTTTTGCCGAAACTACAGGAGCGGAGGACGCCGACCACGATGAGGAGGTGTGCGCGGCTGGGTCCTCTCCGCCCCTTGTTGCCCTGGAGATGAGGACGCAGGGCACGTCCTTGATCCGAAGTTATCGCAGGGCGCCAGCGGCACCGAAGGGAAGAAGCGCAAAGCCAGCGCCCTGTGACAGGGCAGGTGCTAAGTCCTGCTGTAAAATGAAATCAGCATCTCCATAAAGATTGTCAGCAGAGAGGGAAACATGAACTGCTCTAAAGTTTCCTGATAGATGGCTGCGCTGACTTTGGACTTGATTTAACACAGTGGACCAACATCAGCAGATGACATGGCTCCACAAATCAACGCCGATCCGAACGCCCACATACTGCGGCGTGGCACGGGAGCGCATAGCTCCCTGTCCTGTCGTCGATCACCGCCATAGGCTTCAGGCCTAGTAGGCCTGAGGCCTATGCGGTAGTGAAATCCCGGCGCAGGCGGACGTGATGACGTCATCGTGCGCCTGTGCCGGGACGCAGCACTGTGACGTGTGCACGCCTGCCTCATCCTGACTTCCTCTGCGAGCAAGCGCCTGGGCCTGGACATAGGTGAGTATTTAGCTTTTATTTTTTTTATTTTTTTTTTTATTTCATGTGCCTACTTTGGGGGACATGTGGGGGGGGGACACAGGAGGACATATTAGTAAAGAGACATCGGGGGGAGGGGGAAATGCGGGGGCTTTGTGGGGCCAAATTATTATGGGAGGGACTACTATGTGGGGGCAAATAATTATTGGAGGGACTACTATGTGGGTGCAAATTACTATGTTGGGGCAAATTATTATGGGAGGGACTACTATGTGGGGGCAACTTACTATATGGGGCAGTGTGGGGGCAAATTACTATGTGGGGCAAATTATTATGGGAGAGACTACTATGTGGGGGCTAATTACTATATGGGGCAGTGTGGGGGCAAATTACTATGTGGGGGCAGTGTGGGGGCAAATTACTATGTGGGGGCAGTGTGGGGGAAAATTATTATGGGAGAGACTACTATGTGGGGGCAAATTACTATATGGGGCAGTGTGGGGGCAAATTACTATGTGGGGGAAAATTACTATGTGGGGGCAGTGTGGGGGAAACTATTGTGTGGGGGAAATTGCTATGTGGGGCAGTGTGGGGAAATTGCTATGTGGGGACAGTGTGGGGAAATTGCTATGTGGGGGCAAATTACTATATTGGGCAGTGTGGGGGAAATTGCTATGTGGGGGCAGTGTGGTGGAAATTACTATGTAGGGGCAGTGTGGTGGAAATTACTATGTGGGGGCAGTGTGGAGCAAATTACTATGTTGGGGAAATTACTGTGTGGCGGCAAACTACTATATGGGGCAGTTTGGGGGAAATTACTGTGTGGGGGCAAATTACTATGGGGGGATTACTATATGGGGGCAGTGTGGTGGAAATTACTATATGGGGGTGTTGCTATTGGGGAGGCACTGTAGGGGCAATTCTATTATTTTTGGGGACAATATACAGGGATTATTGCCTAGAGTACAATAGAGGGTGTTATTATTACTCGGGGCACTCTAGGGGACATTATAGCTGCTGTGGACACTATAGGAACATTTGGGGTAATTTATCAAACTGGGTTAAAGCAGAACTGGCTTAGTTGCCCATAGCAGCCAATCAGGTTCCACCATTCATATTTGACAGCTCTTTTGGAAATCCAGTTCTACTTTACACCAGTTTGATAAATGACTCCAATTATGTCTATTAGGGTCACAATTTTTTCAGCAGTATAATACCTGGGGCATTGGGGGGCACAACGGGCACAGTATTGGGAGTGGCAGCAGGATGACACTGTGGGGACACCAGGATGGGGGGGGGGTGATGGAAAAATTTAGAAATCTAACGTGTCTGTGTTACAAACTGTAGAAACGAGATGTGGCTGAAAGAATTTGTCATGGTGGTCTGGGTCACATGGAGGAGAAGAGGAAAGAGAAGGTCTATATGACAGGAGATGTCACTGGATGTAAGAGGTAAGTGCTGCTGTATTCTCCTCCATGTCTTTTTTATTATAATTATATGTATTTGAAATTTGGTGACCAAATGTTTCAGTTTAGGACCCAATTTGGGGTAATTTGGGGTTATTTTTTTTAGTCTGAAGGTGTCATATGGCCTAGGAAGAGACTGTGGGGCTCATGAAGCACTGCAGCTTCTTCATACAAAAAATAAAATAAAATAAAATGGAGGGAGGGGCCCAAGTTGGGTAGACAGCCCCGGGCCTATCATGCACTTAATCCTCCCCTAGTTGTAGCCCATGTCCTGGATACATCTGTGTATGGTGGCTCTTGAAACACTGACTCCAGCCACAGTCCACTCCTTGTGAATCTCCCCCAAATTCTTACAGTAAATAGTCTTTCTTGACAATCCTTTGAAGGCTACCTTTATCCCTGTTGCCTGTGCACCTCTTCTACCACACTGTGAACAGCCAACGACTTCAGCAATGACCTTTTGTGGCTTTGGTGTCAATTACTGTCTTCTGGACAACTGTTAAGTCAGCAGATTGTGTAGCCTACTGAACCAAATTGAGGGACCATTTAAAGAGGACCTTTCACTAGATTAAAAAATCTAAACTAACTATACAGACATGTAGAGCGGCGCCCAGGGATCCCCCTGCACTTACTATTATCCCTGGGCGCCGCTCCGTTCGCCCGGTATAGGCTCCGGTATCTTCACATGTTAGGCTCCACCCAGTGGAACCTGCCGACGTCTCCTTCTCCCATGCTGTAGCGCTGGCCAATCGCAGCGCTCAGCTCATAGCCTGAGAGGTTTTTTTTTCTCTCAGGCTATGGGAGAAGGAGACGCCGGCAGGTTCCACTGGGTGGAGCCTAACATGTGAAGATACCGGAGCCTATACCGGGGGCGAACGGAGCGGCGCCCATGGATAATAGTAAGTGCAGGGGGATCCCTGGGCACCGCTCTCCATGTCTGTATAGTTAGTTTAGATTTTTTAATCTAGTGAAAGGTCCTCTTTAAAGGCTTAGGAATCTTTTGTGGGCGTTTTGTGCTGATTCGATTGTTGCACCATGAGTCTACAATATTGAACGGTTTCACAGTATTCTAATTTTCTGATATACTGACTTTTGGGTCTTCATTAGCTGTAAGCTATAATCATCAACATTAAAAGAAATAAACGATCACTCTGTGTGTAATGAATCTATAGAATATATGAGTTTCACTTTTTGAATTGAATTACTGAAATAGATTAACTTTTTGATAATATTCTAATTTATTGAGATGCACCTTTAAGAGTCAGAGGGAGCATGCATGCCCTCAGGGCACAGAAGGAAGAGGCTATGCTGGCAAACCTGCATGGAGGGACATACCAAGCCCAGCAGCGAGACCATTGGGAAGGGGAGAGCAGGGGCCGGATCCACACTGCCGGGAAGACAAAACCTGAGACCAATGAGTGACACGGTGGTGGCTGTGGGCTGTCCCTGTAACACATTATCTGAATATTATAAAATTAAACTAAAACATGAAGAAGTACTTGTGGCCAAGAGTTATTTGGTAAGAAAGCACAAAGGTGCAGAAAATTACACATTAAACACTCTTTATGAAAAGTCATTCAAGTTGTCCTGAGTGATCATTCCAGTAAGCAGCTACAGCTCTGAAAGGTAATTTTTGGAATTATGACGAACCCAAACCTGGATAAGACTGAATCATCTTGTCATCCTTACACTTGAGAAAAGAACTCTGTTTTCCGTTCCAGAAGAAGCAATAAATGATTGACCATTTTGGTGCTAAGTACAGTAGAGTTGAATTTTCCAATTTTTCCATTTTTTTTTGCTTTGATCCGAATATATTCGCGACGAATGGCGCTAAAAAAGTTTTTTTCCGGGCTGCATAGAGCCTTTATATGGGTGTAGAACACTGTGCCTTGCAGTAACACGCATAGGGAGTCTGCTGGGGTAGTGAAATAATACTGTGAGTCCGTATGACATGCAGATGACAGGCGTCGCTATTATATAAATACATACTGTAAGTTCCTTTTTTAAATTAAGTCCTATAGGAACCCGGGTGTTTTAGTTTTGAAACTAAATACCCGGGTTCCTATGGAACTTAATTTAAAAAAGGAACTTATGTATTTATATCAACATTAGGTCAATAAGTCAATACAGGGAGTGCAGAATTATTAGGCAAGTTGTATTTTTGAGGATTCATTTTATTATTGAACAACAACCATGTTCTCAATTTAAGGGGGATATCTGTGTGTGCAGGTGACTATTACTGTACATAATTATTAGGCAACTTAACAAAAAACAAATATATACCCATTTCAATTATTTATTTTTACCAGTGAAACCAATATAACATCTCAACATTCACAAATATACATTTCTGACATTCAAAAACAAAACAAAAACAAATCAGTGACCAATATAGCCACCTTTCTTTGCAAGGACACTCAAAAGCCTGCCATCCATGGATTCTGTCAGTGTTTTGATCTGTTCACCATCAACATTGCGTGCAGCAGCAACCACAGCCTCCCAGACACTGTTCAGAGAGGTGTACTGTTTTCCCTCCTTGTAAATCTCACATTTGATGATGGGGTTCAGATCAGGTGAACAAGGAGGCCATGTCATTAGATTTTCTTCTTTTATACCCTTTCTTGCCAGCCACGCTGTGGAGTACTTGGACGCGTGTGATGGAGCATTGTCCTGCATGAAAATCATGTTTTTCTTGAAGGATGCAGACTTCTTCCTGTACCACTGCTTGAAGAAGGTGTCTTCCAGAAACTGGCAGTAGGACTGGGAGTTGAGCTTGACTCCATCCTCAACCCGAAAAGGCCCACAAGCTCATCTTTGATGATACCAGCCCAAACCAGTACTCCACCTCCACCTTGCTGGCGTCTGAGTCGGACTGGAGCTCTCTGCCCTTTACCAATCCAGCCACGGGCCCATCCATCTGGCCCATCAAGACTCACTCTCATTTCATCAGTCCATAAAACCTTAGAAAAATCAGTGTTGAGATATTTCTTGGCCCAGTCTTGACGTTTCAGCTTGTGTGTCTTGTTCAGTGGTGGTCGTCTTTCAGCCTTTCTTACCTTGGCCATGTCTCTGAGTATTGCACACCTTGTGCTTTTGGGCACTCCAGTGATGTTGCAGCTCTGAAATATGGCCAAACTGGTGGCAAGTGGCATCTTGGCAGCTGCACGCTTGACTTTTCTCAGTTCATGGGCAGTTATTTTGCGCCTTGGTTTTTCCACACGCTTCTTGCGACCCTGTTGACTATTTTGAATGAAACGCTTGATTGTTCGATGATCACGCTTCAGAAGCTTTGCAATTTTAAGAGTGTTGCATCCCTCTGCAAGATATCTCACTATTTTTGACTTTTCTGAGCCTGTCAAGTCCTTCTTTTGACCCATTTTGCCAAAGGAAAGGAAGTTGCCTAATAATTATGCACACCTAATATAGGGTGTTGATGTCATTAGACCACACCCCTTCTCATTACAGAGATGCACATCACCTAATATGCTTAATTGGTAGTAGGCTTTCGAGCCTATACAGCTTGGAGTAAGACAACATGCATAAAGAGGATGATGTGGTCAAAATACTCATTTGCCTAATAATTCTGCACTCCCTGTATATGTAGTAATAGTGACATGAGTTGAGGCAGGTGCAGTATTTCCTCAGTACATTTTTCTTTCTCTTTTATTTTTTTTTTTGATCCATAAATTCATCATATATAAGTGAAGGATCACGAAGCAAAGCTATTTTGACCACTTGGACTAGCTATCATTAACCTATAACTCATTTTAAGATGTGTTAACTATTTTTGTATAATAGTGTGGGGCAGGGATGGCCAACCTGAGGCTGTCCAGCTGTTGCAAAACTGAACCTCCCATCATGCCCGGACAGTCTACAGCTATCAGCCTACAGCAGGGCATGGTGGGAGTTGTTGTTTTACAACAGCTGGAGAGCCGCAGGTTGGCCATGCCTGGTGTAGGGTGTCTGTTCACACCATGCGGTTTTTGGATCTGGTATGCTTGACCAGGGGAGGCGCTGTTCCTTATGTGTCAGCAGGTATATATTCCTCTCTCTGTGATATTTTGATGGATTCTGCTGCATGCATGCTTTGGTGAAATGTATTTTAGTGTTCAACATTTAAATGTGGGTGAATTTGAATATGACAAGTGGTCTATGGTGTGCAGTCCGGCCTGGGGGGTGTTGTCTCCGCCCTCCAATTTTTTCCCCCTCCCCTTTCCCTCCCAATGGGGGATGGTGACTATTTCACCCCAGTAGCCGGACAACACATCAAATTATGAGAACTGCTAAGTTCGAAACATGTTAACCGGGCGGTGGAGGAAGTTGATGTCTGTATAGCTGTATTTTAATCGAAGACAAATAAAGATAATGGCAACATGTTCAACCCTGGATGCTGGAACTTCTTTTCTGCGTTTGCACCAAGGACTTGTCCGATCTGCTCCGCGCAGTGGGATCGTATGGTGAGCTGGAATGTAATCTGTTTATTGACTTTATACAAGTAGAGCCCCCCCGACAGAGTGGAGAGGGTGTCAGCAGTAAGTTTGTGTTGAAGGCACTGATTATTTTGCCCTTCCTTTGATCCATCAGAACAATAACCCACAAAAAACTGATCCTGTCTGTGATGTCTCCATGATAAATCTGCAGCTTGGGGGCCCCGTGTCGGATTCTACACACTTTCAAAATAATCCTTCAGTGGGGCGAATAGATGCCGGATGACCAGGACGCTCCATGACCTTCCAAGGAGCAGCTATCGGGAGCAGCGGTTCATTTCTGAGACGTCCGTATAGTGCAGGGGGAATCCGAAGACCCTCTCCATCTCTGTGCACTACAGGATGCCCTTCTTTTGATTTCCATGATGACTGTGAACACGTGATGTTTTCACCGGACGAAGAGACCGGGGCCTGGTTGGTTGGTTTGAATCTAAGATTCTTGAGTAACTTCGTGACTCTTCTGGGCTCCAAGATATCTTTAAGTTTTGTCTTTTCATTGTCTGTAGCTACTGGAGGCCTGTTCATGCCAGGCAGGTTCCCCCAGAAGTATCTTGGTCGTTGAGCAGCCCACACTTGCATGAATCTTGACAGGATTCGTCTCCAGGTGGAGAGGAATTGTTTTCTTGGCATGCTTTCTCCATCGCAACTACATGTTGTTGAATAAACAGAAGACTGGCCGATTCTCTCCTGTAGTAGGCAAAATTGAAATTTTATTAGTAAATTTATTAAATATTTTATTATTAAATTAATTAAATATAATAAGTCCTCCTTTTAATTTCCATGATGACCGGGAACCTGTGATGTTTTCACCGGACGATGAGACCGGGGACTAGTTGGTGGTTTGAATCTTCACTAACTATGCGACTCTTTCGGGCTCCATGCTATCTTGAAGCTTCGTCTTCTCATTGTCTGTAGCTACTGGAGGCCTGTTCATGCCAGGCAGGTTTCCCTAGAATTATCTTGGTTGATGAGCAGCCAATACCGCACTTGCAGCAATCTTGACAGGATTCGTCTCCAGGTGGAGAGGAATTGTTTTCTTGGCATGCTTTCTCCATCGCAACACCACGTTGTTGAATAAAGAGAAGACTGGCCGATTCTCTCCTGTTGTAGACAAAATTTAAATTTTATTAGTACATGTATTAAATATTTTATTATCACATTAATTAAATATAATAAGGATGCCCTCCTTTTCAGTTCCATGATGACTGGGAACCCGTGATGTTTTCACTGGACAATGAGACCGGGGCCTGGTTGGTTGTTTGAATCTTGACTAACTTTGCGACTCTTCAAGGCTCCAAGCTATCTTTAAGCTTTGTCTTCTCATTGTCTGTAGCTACTGGAGACCTGTTCATGCCAGGCAGGTTGTCCCCAGAAGTATCTTGGTCGATGAGTAGCCAATACCGCACTTGCAGCAATCTTGACAGGATTCATCTCCAGGTGGAGAGGAATTGTTTTCTTTGCATGCTTTCTCCATCGCAACACCACGTCGTTGAATAAACAGAAGACTGGCCGATTCTCTCCTGTTAAATTGAACCAAAACTTGATTATAATTATAAGAAAGTATACTTAAGTTGCCCAAAACTGACCAAATAACTTAAGTATGAACTCAGCCTTAGGCTGGGTTCACACGGGCATTGCGGGAAAATGTGCGGGTGCGTTGTGGGAACACCCGCGATTTTTCCGCGCGAGTGCAAAACATTGTCATGCGTTTTGCACGCGCGTGAGAAAAATCACGCATGTTAGGCTTGGGATCGGTGTTCTGTAGATTGTATAATTTCCCCTTATAACATAGTTATAAGGGAAAATAATAGCATTCTGAATACAGAATGCATAGTAAACTAGTGCTGGAGGGGTTAAAAAAAAAAATTCAAAAAATTAACTCACCTTAGTCCACTTGATCGCGTAGCCCGGCATCTCCTTCTGTCTCCTTTGCTGAACAGGACCTCCGGTCATCACATGATCCATCACCATAGTAAAAGATCATGTGATGGATCATGTGATGACCGGAGTGACGTCACCAAAGGTCCTTTACCTGTAATTAATGCTCACCACAGGTCCTGTTCAGCAAAGGAGACAGAAGGAGATGCCGGGCTACGCAATTAAGTGGACTAAGGTGAGTTAAATTATTTAAAAAAAATTTAACCCCTCCACTGCTAGTCTACTATGCATTCTGTATTCAGAATGCTATTATTTTCCCTTATAACCATGTTATAAGGGAAAATAATAATGATCGGGTCTCCATCCCGATCGTCTCCTAGCAACCGTACGTGAAAATCGCACCGCATCCACACTTGTTTGCGGGTGCTTGCGATTTTCACGCAACCCCATTCACTTCTTTGGGGCCTGCGTTGCGTGAAAAACACAGAATTTAGAGCATGCTGCGATTTTCACGCAACGCACAAGTGATGCACGAAAATCACCGCTCATCTGAACAGCCCCATTGAAATGAATGGGTCGGGATTCAGTGCGGGTACAAAACGTTCACCTACCGCATTGCACCCGCGCGGAAATCTCGCCCGTGTGAACGCAGCCTTACAGGTCCATGTTAGTGTCATAAAGAAGCACACTCCTTTTACACCCTCGTCAGCTGATTCCACATAGATGTAAACAGAACCTGTTCTGGTAATGCCCAAAAAAACAGGAGTGGATCTAAAACAGAGATGACACGTGAAGGTAATATTTGCATGTCTTCTGTGTTTTGTACCCACTCCTGCTTTTGGCTACCAAATCATAAGCCAATTCTGATGGGACCATACAGGCCTTACAGCTGCTACACAGACAGAATCCGTTGTGCATTTCATTTTTCCTTCCTTCTGACCGATCAGAAGAAAGGTCAAATAAATGGTGATTTCAAGAAGGCCAAACAAGGACAATAGCGACCCGTCATAGAGTGGGGAATGTGGTAACAGCATGAGAAGTCCACAGAGTGGCCCTGTGACATAGTGGCGAGTTGGAAGTAGCATGAGGAGACCACCAAGTGGCATAATGACAGGGTCTGGAGGTGGCGGCAGCATCAGGAGGCCACAGAGTGGCACAATGACAAAGTGTGGAGGTGACAGCAGCAGTATGATTAGGCCACAGAGTGGCACAGTGACATAGTGTGGAGATGGCAGCATCAGGAGGCCACAGAGTGGCAAGGCGACATAGTGTGGCGATGGCAACAACAGCATCATGATACCACAGAGTGGCAAGGTTACATAGTGTGGACATGGCAGCATCTGGAGGCTACAGAGTGGCAAGGTGACATAGTGTGGAGATGGCAGCAACTTCAGCAGCATGATACCACAGAGTGGCAAGGTGACATTGTGTGGACATAGCAGCATCAGGAGGCCACAAAGTGGCAAGGTGACATAGTGTGGAGATGGCAGCAGCAGCATGAAACCACAGAGTGGTAAGGTGACAGAGTGTGGACATGGCAGCATCAGGAGGCCACAAAGTGGCACGGTGACATAGTGTGGAGATGGCAGCATCAGGAGGCCACAGAGTGGCATGGTGACATAGTGTGGACATGGCAGCAACAGCAGCAGCATAATACCACAGAGTGGCACGGTGACATAGTGTGGAGATGGATAATCTAATCTGATGCATCAGGCATTGGTGGGTGGAAATCCTGGTTGATCCATGCCTGATTCATCTTGACAAAAGTAAGTCTCTACACATTTTGGGTGGACAGGAGAGTTCTTCTTGGGGTAACGATGGCCCCTGCCACACTAAACACCCGCTCTGATGCCACACTACTGGCTGGGAAGGACAGCTTTTCCGGGGCAAACTCGGCCAGTTGTGGCAACTAATCCAATTTGGCTGTCCAGTATTCTTCTATGATGGCTGGCAGGGTGCGGTCAAAGTATGCCACCACCTGCTGGTTCAGGTCCTGCTCCAGGTCTACCTGCTGCTGCTGGTGAGTAGTTTCTTCACTATGCGGGTGAAGAAAGCTGCTCATCAGCGACTCTAGATTCAGGCTGCTGGTGCTGATGTCACTTGCGACGAAGTTGAAGATCCAGTCAACCAATCAAGAACGGCTGGGTTGCTGGTCAAGACCTGGTGGACCTGAGGCCTCGGGAAGAAACCCCTGCTGCCACGCACCCTTACTCTTCTGCGACCTATGCCTGCGCCAGAATCATTTATGCCTCTGACACTCCCCTGCGCAGGGCCTGGCACTTCTCTGTCTGACATGGTTTTAGCTGAACTAAATAAATTAAAAGCAAATTAAAACACCCCTAAAAGCGCCAAATATATTTTTCTTTTTTTACTGAGATAGGCAACTAAAGGATTTGAAATTGGCAACGAAACGATATCAGCGTAAATAACAGCAAAAGTGAACTGTGTATATATTTCTCATATTGGACTAAAATAGACCACTAAACGCTTTTACTGCAAATAACACCAAATGTGAACTGCGTCTATTTTTCTCGTATTGTAGTGAAATATGACAATAAACGCTTTCAGCGCAAATAACACCAAATGTGAACTAAGTCTATTATTCTCTAGAAATATGGCAATAAACCCTTTTAGCGCAAATAACACCAAATATGAACTAAGTCTGTTTTTCTTTTTTTCTCTAGAGATATGGTACTAAACGCTTTTAGCGCAAATAACAACAAAAGTGACCTGTGTAAATATTTCTCGTATTGTATTGAAATAGGCAACTAAATGATATCAGTGCAGTTAACAGCAAAAGTGGCGTGCGTATACAGTACAGACCAAAAGTTTGGACACACCTTCTCATTCAAAGAGTTTTCTTTATTTTCATGACTATGAAGGCATCAAAACTATGAATTAACACATGTGGAATTATATACATAACAAACAAGTGTGAAACAACTGAAAATATGTCATATTCTAGGTTCTTCAAAGTAGCCACCTTTTGCTTTGATTACTGCTTTGCACACTCTTGGCATTCTCTTGATGAGCTTCAAGAGGTAGTCACCTGAAATGGTCTTCCAACAGTCTTGAAGGAGTTCCCAGAGATGCTTAGCACTTGTTGGCCCTTTTGCCTTCACTCTGTGGTCCAGCTCACCCCAAATCATCTCGATTGGGTTCAGGTCCGGTGACTGTGGAGGCCAGGTCATCTGGCGCAGCACCCCATCACTCTCCTTCATTGTCAAATAGCCCTTACTTTCAATGTTTTCCCAATTTTTCGGCTGACTGACTGACCTTCATTTCTTAAAGTAATGATGGCCACTAGTTTTTCTTTACTTAGCTGCTTTTTTCTTGCCATAATACAAATTCTAACAGTCTATTCAGTAGGACTATCAGCTGTGTATCCACCTGACTTCTCCTCAACGCAACTGATGGTCCCAACCCCATTTATAAGGCAAGAAATCCCACTTAATAAACCTGACAGGTCACACCTGTGAAGTGAAAACCATTTCAGGGGACTACCTCTTGAAGCTCATCAAGAGAATGCCAAGAGTGTGCAAAGCAGTAATCAAAGCAAAAGGTGGCTACTTTGAAGAACCTAGAATATGACATATTTTCAGTTGTTTCACACTTGTTTGCTATGTATATAATTCCACATGTGTTAATTCATAGTTTTGATGCCTTCAGTGTGAATCTACAATTTTCATAGTCATGAAAATAAAGAAAACTCTTTGAATGAGAAGGTGTGTCCAAACTTTTGGTCTGTACTGTATATTTATCTTTTTCCACAGATAAAAGCCACTAAAGGCTTTTCAACATAGCCCTTGCACCCCAATAACTAATTGCTGGAATGACAGAGCTGTATTATGAGACTATCTGGATCCCCAAGTAATGTTTCCCTGCACTTGTAATTCACTTTTTTTCACAATGAGGATTTTCCTATGACTCTCCCTAGCATCTGCACACGTCTCTTCCTGCCTGTGAAATGATTCCTCTCACTATCCTTTCATTGCACTAGTAAATCGCTTCTTTCCTTTTTTTTTAACAATTAGTTTTTCTTTCACTCTCCCTAGCGCCTGCATACACGTCTGTCCCTGAACAAAGTACGATAGCGAATGGCAGACTCTAAGATGGCCGCCGTATTTATAGGACTGTGACATCACAGGGCTGGCTGGCTGCTGATTGGCTGCATGCATGGCATTTATGGGTCATCCCGCCTTCCCAGAGTGTAGCCGCCATTTTAGCCGCCGAAGTAGCCGGCTAGCCGCCATGTTAGGAAAAATTTTGTTTCGTTACCACGAAGCGCGAGGAAATTCGCATTCGCTCAGAATCAAATTTTTCCTGAAATTCGGAACGAATTCGACTTCGTCAGCTTCCATTCGCTCATCTCTAGTGATAAGCACAAAAGAAGTCACTTGGTTTTTAAGAAATATATTTGTTAGAAGATAGTTTACATAGTTGTTTTAAGAAATGTGTAATAATCCAACAGTACAAGTGAATATGAGAAACTTTGTACTATATCTTAAATAATATATCTTACAGAGAAAATGCCTCTTTCTCTACTTACTTGCCACTTATTCTCCCCACAGCCTATTGCACTGATTATTCACTCTCCGTTAACAGCTAAAATCCATATATCTATACAAATACCTCAGAAGCAACAGAACCATGATGGACATTATTCAGCAGTATGGAACAATTTAGAAGCAAATTGAGCAGTGAAGTGTGACAGCAATGTTTCTGTCTCTCTGCCTCTGTCTCCATGCAGCAGCTCCTCCTACTCCACTTTGCCTCTCTAGAACTGAGAATTTGCAACCACCTCAGGTGGCAGAGAGGTAAGGAAAAGAGCAAACAGCAAGTGCCATACAGATATATTTTACTGGATAACTCAATAACTAGACAAAATTTTTAATTACATGAAATTCCACAAGTATTGAAAAATGTAGACTATTTTTCATGGAACAAACCCTTTAGCCGTATACGGAAACCATTCATTTCAACGGGTCCGCAAAATTTTCTGTCTTGTCTGTGATTTCGCATACACAACTATAGTTTCCTTTTCTCTATGGCAGTGTAGCATTTCTTTACTGTTAGTAATCCTCAGCATCTACAGCGGTGGAAAACAATCAATTAAAGTACATGATTTACCCACGATCCTCCACTTTCCCGTCCCGTCCATTAACTATAATTGTTGCACACAAGAAAACATGATACTTGATGGTAATGTAAGGAAAGGGTCCACCTCATCTCCTCCTCATGGGTAGAAGCATTACCTAATTTTATAGCCGTTCAAAGCATGTTGATGTATCAGTAAAGGCGCGGGCTGTGAATAAATGGAAACATGCAGGCCTATTTATATTATGAATGTTGCTTTGAGCATCTTTATGGTTCACGCCAGACAATATGGAAAATATTACACGTGTCTTTTAAACAATGGAAACAAGCCAGGTTTCTTTCCAAGTAGTGGATCGTATGAGGAATGGCAGCCGGCAACGAGAGTAATATTAACGTTGTTTTCATCAAACTGCAGCTTTGGTTTCTTTATGTGAGCCTTTCACAATAGGTTCTGTCACAATTGCCCCAAGTGTCCTCTCTATTCAGTGCTCTATCCCATGCAAGCTTATCTCTACCTCATGCTCTCTTACATATTGACTTGTCTATATTCAGTTCTCCTTCTCATGCGATCTTGTCTCTAGTCCTTACTCTCTGCCATGTGACTTTGCCGCTATTGAGTTTTCCATGTGAGCTCACCTCTATACTCTCTCCCACGTGAATTTGTTTCTATTTAGCCATACAAGCTTTTGTCTAATTACGTCTCTGACCATTTAATCAACTGCAAGATGCTATCCTGTCAATATGGGCCAACATTTGTAAAGAATGCTATCAGCACCTTGTTGAATCAATGCCACGTAGAATTAAGGCAGTTCTGAAGGCAAAAGGGGGTCCAACACCGTATTAGTATGGTGTTCCTAATAATTCTTTAGGTGAGTGTATTTATACATAGCTATTAGATCTCCCCCAGTCGTCTTTTTTCTAAAGTCAATAACCCAAATTTTTATAATCTTTCAGGGTACTGTAGTCCCCCCATTCCAGTTGTGACGAAAGCACCTTCGTCACTGGGATTTGGAGAGGCCTGCTTGCCAGCCTCTTGTCCTATGACTATGGCCCCTGGGACACAATTTGGGCATATTGGATTTTAAAGGCACTGTTTCTGCCCCTTGGACTTTTAACTGGAACTGATTCAAACATGTGGCGGCGGCCATCTTAAATGTCCAGCAATGTTTTGCCTTCGAGTGTATAGAAATATTTTGGGCATGGGACCATGTGCACGGTGGGGCAAAAATAAGACTTCCAGGAAATTCCTGAACCCCTGAACCGATCTGGATGATTTTTGGATAGTTTGTTCACCCAGATCGAGGCTATCAGGGGATGTGACTTTTATGGGGATATGGGTGTTTTCTGTGGTTGGAAAAAATGTGTGTTTTATGCCTGTAAGTGATTAAGTTATCCTATGTGTTTGTTAATTGTATCACAGGTGTGTGTTTTCTTCCTGTGAGTGATTGCGTTATCCCATTGTATTTTATTATATCACAGGCAGAGGGGGGGGGGGGTGTACATTAGCTGGGATTGTCTAACTGTACAATACTGTGTTGATTGTCTGTTGTGACTTTGTGTCCTGTGCTCCACAAGGTCCACGTGGGTGGTAACCTTGTGGGGAAAACTGTATATAAGAAATGCCTTTATGCTCATTAAAGTGACCTGCTTTACCCCTTCATGAAGTCTTGGCTCATGTTTGGGGGATGGGATAACTACACTCTTGGGGATTGCTATATCACAATACTCCCCTGAGTATAAGCTGCAGCGGTTCGTGGGGTCTGTGGTGCTTACAGTATCAAGTGGAGTGCTTGGAGCCCTCGGGAAGCACTAGGAGCATCCATCAACAGAGGTACCCAGACGGGGTGCAAGGCGTTCCGTTACACCAGTTATAACTTTAGTTGCCCTCCTCTGAACCCTCTCCAGCTCTGCTATGTGTGCCTTGTTCACAGGAGCCCAGAACTGTACACAGTACTCCATGTGTGGTCTGACTAGTGATTTGTAAAGTGGCAGGACTATATTCTCATCACGGCATCTATGCCCCTTTTGATGCAACCCATTATCTTATTGACCTTGGCAGCAGCTGCCTGACACTGGTTTCTACAGCTTAGTTTGCGGTTCACTAAAATTCCTAGGTCCTTTTCCATGTCAGTGTTACCCAGTCATTTACCATTTAGTATGTACGGGTGACTTGCATTATTCCTTCCCACGTGCATAACCTTACATTTGTCATTGTTAACCCCTTTGGGACACAGCCTTATTTCACCTTAAGGACCAGGCCATTTTTTGCAAATCTGACCAGTGTCACTTTAAGTGGTGATAACTTTAAAACGCTTTGACTTATCCAAGCCATTCTGAGATTGTTTTTTCGTCACATATTGTACTTCATGACACTGGTAAAATGAAGTAAAAAAAATCCATTTTTATTTATAAAAAAATAAGAAATTTAGCAAGAATTTGTAAAAAATTGCAAATTTCCAAGTTTCAATTTCTCTACTTCTATAATACATAGTAATACCTCCAAAAATAGTTATTACTTTACATTCCCCATATGTCTACTGTCATTTTGGGAATGATATTTTATTTTTTGGGGATGTTACAAGGCTTAGAAGTTTAGAAGCAAATCTTAAAATTTTTCAGAAATTTTCAAAAAACAAATTTTTAGGGACCAGTACAAGTCTGAAGTCACTTTGCGAGGCTTACATAATAGAAACCACCCAAAAATGACCCCATTCTAGAAACTACACCCCTCAAGGTATTCAAAACTGATTTTACAAACTTCGTTAACCCTTTAGGTGTTGCACAAGAGTTATTGGCAAATGGGGATGAAATTTGAGAATTTCATTTTTTTGCCAAATGTTCCATTTTAACCCATTTTTTCCACTAACAAAGCAAGGGTTAACAGCCAAACAAGACTGTATATTTATTGCCCTGACTCTGCCCTTTACATAAACATCCCATATGTGGTCGTACACTACTGTACGGCCACACAGTAGGGCGTAGAGGGAAAGGTGCGCCATATGGTTTTTGGAAGGCAGATTTTGCTGGACTGGATTATTTACACCATGTCCCATTTGAAGCCCCCCCGATGCACACCTAGAGTAGAAACTCCCTAAAAGTGACCCCATCTAAGAAACTACACCCCTCAAGGTATTCAAAACAGATTTTACAAACGTCGTTAACCCTTTAGGTGTTGCACAAGAGTAATTGGCAAATGGGGATGAAATTTGAGAATTTCATTTTTTTGCCAAATTTTCAATTTTAACCCATTTTTTCCACTAACAAAGCAAGGGTTAACAGCCAAACAAGACTGTATCTTTATTGCCCTGACTCTGCCGTTTACAGAAACACCCAATATGTGGTCGTACACTACTGTACGGCCACACGGCGGGGCGTAGAGGGAACGGAGCGCCGTGTGGTTTTTGGAGGGCTGATTTTTATGGACCGGTTTATTTACACCGTGTCCTGTTTCAACCCCCCTGATGCACCCCTGGAGTAGAAAATCCCTAAAAGTGACCCCATTTTGGAAACTACGGGATAAGGTGGCGTTTTTTTTTGGGACTATTTTTAGGGTACATATGATTTTTGGTTGCTCTATATTACATTTTTGTGAGGCAAGGTTACCAAAAATTTAAATTCAGAAATTTCATCTGCATTTGCCATTAACTTTTGAGGAACACCTAAAGGGTTAATAAAGTTCGTAAAATCAGTTTTGAATACCTTGAGGGGTGTAGTTTCTTAGATGGGGTCACTTTTATGGAGTTTTTACACTAGGGGGCATCAGGGGGGCTTCAAATGGGACATGGTGTCAATAAAAAAGGCCATCAAAATCGGCCTTCCAGAAACCATGTCGGTCCTTTCCTTATGCGGCCTCTCTTTTACTGATACAGCAGTTTTACGACCACAAATGTGGCGTTTCTGTAAACTGCAGTATCAGGGTAATAAATATAAAGTTTTGTTTGGTTGTTAACCCTTGCTGTGTTACCGGAAAAAACGGATTGAAATGGAAAAGTGCCAAAAATAGCTGTTTTGGCACCGTTTAAAAAAAAAAAAATTGACCGTGTTAATATGGGGGGTTAGGTCATGGGGTATTTTTATAGAGGAGATTCTTATGGACGCGGCGATACCTAATAAGGTATCTCTAAAGTCTAAGAGTCATTTTTTGTGGTATGAGAGGACGGTTTTATTGGCACTATTTTGGGGGCTATATGACTTTTTGATCGCTTGCTATTAAACTTTTTGTTATGTAAGGTGACAAAAAAAAATCTTTTTTTGCACCGTTTTATTTTTATTTTTTGGACCGTGTTAATCTTGGGGTTTGGGTCATGGGGTATTTGTATAGAGGAGATTATTACCGACGCTGAGATACCTAATTTGTATACTTTTAATAAATTATTTTATTTTTTACAATTTTTTTGGGTGTCTCAAGTCTGAGAACCAGTTTTTTTATCCGATGTCAGTGGCTAAATTGGGATATAAATTTAGTACTCCATGGAAGTGTAATACTCCCTGAAGCAACCAATAATGCAGAGGCCCGGATGATCGGGACACGTGTCACATTGAGTAGTGGTGTCCTTCCGTATCCCCCTCCTGTGACACACTCTGCACCTTTTTTGGGTTCGTCCCTTCTTTCCAGTATGGGGGACCACACCTGGAAAGTGTTGGCCAGGGACGATCCAGGCACCTACAGTTCCCGAGGTACTCCGGCCTGCTCTTTTCCGGTCTGAAAAGATCAGGGCCTTGAGGACTGCCTCATAGAACTGAAGGAATGTCCCTGTGTTTCCAGCGCTCCGGGGCAGCACAAAAGAGTTGTACATGGCAACCTGCACCAAGTAGACCGCAACTGTTTTGTACCATGCCCGGGTTTTGCACATGGCATTATATGGCTTGAGGACCTGATCAGAGAGGACCGACTTGAGGACCGTTGCCGTGGTACCTCGCACAGGGACAGGGGTGATGCCGTTACCATGAATTGTGGACAGTACAAGGACATCCCTCTTGTCCATATACCTGACCAGCAACAGGTTTCCAGTGGTAAGGGCACAGGTCTCACCCCTGGGGATAGGTACCTGGAGGGGGGGGCAGGGAGACCGCGTTGATTTTTCTGCACGGTCCCACAAGCGGACGTGGATCTGGCGGCAAGGGACTGGAACAAGGAGATACTAGTATAAAAGTTATCTACGTAAAGGTGGTAACCCTTATCTAGCAGTGGGTGCCTAAAGTCCCACACAAGTTTCCCGCTAACACCCAGAGTGGGGGGACATTCTAGGGGTATACTCGTATACACAAAACTTGTAAGTGTACCCTGAGGTACTCTCACAAAGTTTGTATAGCTTCACGCCATACCTCGCCCGCTTTGAGGGAACATACTGGTGGAAAATGAGTCTCCCCTTGAACGCAATGAGAGACTCATCAACCGCGACCTCCCTTCCAGGTACATAGGCCTGTACAAATTTGGCCCCAAAGTGATCGATGATCAGCCGTATCTTATACAGACGGTCATGGGCAGGATCACCTCGGGGGGGGGACATGCTGCATTATCTGAATAATGCAGACATTTCCGGATGGCCTCAAACCGGGAGCGTGTCATGGCCGTACTGTAAAGTGGGGTCTGGTAGAGGACGTCCCCACTCCAGTAATGCCTGACACTGGGTTTCTTGACCAGGCCCATATGCAGCACGAGGCCCCAAAATGTCCTCATCTCGGCTGCACTGACCGGCGTCCAGCCACCAGGCCTAGCTAAAAAGGAGCCCGGGTGTTGAGCAACGAACTGTTGGGCGTACTGATTCGTCTGCTCCACCATCAGATTTACCAGTGGGTCACTGAAAAAATGACAAAAAAAGTCATATTCAGTGAAGCCCACTGTGGAAATCTGGATTCCTGATTGGCCTACAAAATCAGGAATCGCGGGCTCATATCGCTCTGGGGTACACCAGACAAGTTCACCGTCAGGGGGCTCCGGTGGATTTAACTGGTGGGCCGGAAAACTAGTACGAGCCCCATGCTGCTCATACTAGGGTGGGCCACAGGGTCCCTAACATGGCGGTCCCCTTGCTCCGCCTGGCGGCGTCTCCGCCACCTTGGGGGCTCATCATCATCGCTAGATGATGAGGAGGACACAGATGACAACAGGAAAGTGGGGTCATCCTCGTCCTCACTGGGACTCTCGGAGTCGGAGGCAAGCTGGGCGTATGCCTCCTCGGCCGAGAACATCCGGCGGGCCATAGGGGAGTGTGTGTCTGCGTGTGTATGTGCGTGCGTGTAAATCTTTATTTGGTGTGCATGTGTGTGGGGGCACGGGTGTTCGCGAACTCACCCTAAAACGAACATAAAAAAAAAAAAGACTAACTAAAAAAAAGGTAAAAAAATGTGAAAAAAAATATTAAAACCGCTCATCAAACGTCCGAAGTTGATCAGCGGTGGGGTGTGCGATGCACTAACAGTGGCCGGAGGCTAAGAGTGCCGGCCACAGTCAGCATACACAAAAAAAAAAATGTAAAAAATCCTGCACCCCAAAAAAGTTGGGGGGGGGGGAAGGGGGGGGGGCAAGCGGCAGCACCCCTGGGGGGTCTAGGGTCACACAGCTGTGCTGTGGACTCCAGGCACCCTACTTAGGGTGATGCAATAAAGTTTTTTGCGAACTAACTTTCCCTTTATTACCCCTGCCTAGCCCAACCTTCCCCTATACTTTCCCTAAGTACCTGCTAATCAGATGGGGTCCTGGTGGGCACAGATGTGGTGATGCTGGCACAGATCGATGACGTGCAGGCAGCGCTCCTCTCTCCTCCGGCTCCGGGACACAAAAGGAGGAGAGAGGAGCGCGGGCAACATTTGAATCTCCCGCCGGCCCGCCCACCAACTAATCAGAGGCGATCCTGAGAGGTGATGTCACCATCACCTCTCAGGATCGCAGGATGGCCATTGGTGGGGTAAAATCACACCACCGATCACCATCCTGTTCCGGGTTATCGGGTCCCCAGAGACCCGAATAACCCGGAAACGCAGAAAACCGCAGGTCTGAATTGACCTGCGGTTTTCTGCGATCGCTGACATGGGGGGGTCACAGGACCCCCCCGGTGCATTTAGCCTAGGTGCCTGCTCAATGATTTGAGAAGGCACCGGGTTCCGGGCGGCGGTGATCGGAACCATACATTAATGGTGAGGAAATCTCTCATCAGATGTGAGAGCAGCAGCGATCGATCAGCCAGGATTAATGTGCACAGTGGGAGGCCCCCCCTTAGGCAAGTGACAAACTGCCCCCCCTCCCCTCAGTCTTAGGCAAGTGACAAACTGCCCCCCCCCTCAGTCTTAGGCAAATGACAAACTCAGCTCTGCTACATCTACAATGAGCAACTACAACAAATGTAATGCCAAACTGCAGTTCCTTGTGATGTCTTGGATAGCTTCCACTGGACCCACAGCCTGTGGGTCCAGTAGAAGCTATCCAAGGCATCACAAGGAACTGCAGTTTGGCATTACATTTGTTGTAATTGCTCATTATTGATGTAGCAGAGCTGAGTTTGTCACTTGCCTAGGGGGGGGCAGTTTGTCACTTGCCTAAGGAAGGGCCTCCCACTGTGCACATTAATCCTGGCTGATCGATCGCTGCTGCTCTCACATCTGATGAGAGATTTCCTAAGGGGGTATTGACTGGCATTAGGGATGGGCTGGTGGATTTGTTGACGTCACTGATTAGTTTGCTCTTCCTCTGATCTGTCAGAACAATAACCCCCAAAAAACGGATCCTGTCTGTGGAGCATCCACCTTCACTCGGTCAGCATTTGGTCAGTAATCCATCAGTATTGCTAAAGAAAAAATAAACAGGAGTAGATCCAAAACAGAGATAACACGTGAATGGTATATTTGTATGCCTTCTGTGTTTTGTACCCACTCCTGCTTTTGGCTACCAAATCATAAGCCAATTCTGATGGAAAATAGGGACCATGTCATGCAGGCCTTACAGCTGTTACATAGACAGGATCCATTGTATGTCTCATTTTTCCTTCCTTCTGACAGATCAGAAGAAGGTTCAAATAAATGATGATGTCAGCCAGGTCAAAAGGCTAAATAGTGGCCCAGTCATGAAGTGGGGAGGGTGGGAACAGCATGAGAAGTCCATAGAGTGGCACAATGACAGTGTGGAGGTGGCAGTAGCATCAGGAGGCCACAGAGTGGCACAATGACAGAGTGTGGAGGTGGCAGCAGCAGCATCAGGAGGAGGCCACAGGATGGCACAATAACAGTGTGGTGGTGGCAGCAGCAGCATCAGGAGGCCACAGAGTGGCACAATGACAGAGTGTGGAGGTGGAAGCAGCAGTAACTTCAGGAGGAGGCCACAGGGTGGCACAATAACAGTGTGGAGGTGGTGGCAGCAGAATCAGGAGGAGGCCACAGAGTGGCACAATGACAGTGTGGAGGTGGCGACAGCAGCAGCATCAGAAAGAGGCCACAGGATGGCACAATGACAGTGTGGAGGTGGCAGAAGCATCAGGAGGCCACAGAGTCGCACAATGACAGAGTGTGGAGGTGGCAGCAACAGCATCAGGAAACCTGAGTGGTGAGGTAGCAGCAGCACCAGGATACTACAGAATTACCTGTTGAAAGAGTGGGGAGGTGGGTGGGAATACTAGTACCAGCTGAAGATGGTGGGTGAAAGAAGGAGCACTTGGAATCAGATGTGTGGCATCAGGTGGGTGGCAGCATCAGAATAGTAGCTGAGGCAGGTAGCTAGAAGAAACCGATCTCTTTTGTCAAAGTTAATTCAATACGTGTTAATGGTCGGCTCATGTCATAAGTAATCAATAAAATGTATTAATAATACTAATCAAATATATAAAATGCATTCATAAATACAAAACCATAAAATACATTCAGTCACGGTCCGTCATATATTATGGATTGCGGAGCTCACACAACATCCTAAAATTGATGACACAGTTCATATATTGCGATATTCTCTGTAACAGAGTGAATTTTCAGTGTGCTAGTGCAGGTTTCACACTGTTTAGCGTATCAATATTAGATGTGCTTGGCATAGGATATAGTTCACATACGTCTATAGAATCAAACTTCAACTGCAATGTTGCTCTTATAACAAAGTTTGAGTGATTGTTTTATATTTATAATGGATATTCTGTGCTCTATAGAACGTCCAACGATGTTAGACAATACACTCGATTCTTTAGATTTATATTCAGTGTATTTTAGATGGAATAAATATTAGGAGCACTCACACTTATCTGCTTCTCTCACACTGCTTTTATACCGTTTTGTGTATGCTGGCACACGTGTGAGCCCTGAGTACACGCTGTTTACTTTTTTGCTGCACTTTTATGATTGCTGTAATGCGCTCCTTACCGGTCTCCGGTCAATGCAGTAGTATATACTGTGGTGCACTGTTCGTGCTTCTTACCGGTCTCCGGTTAGTGCGGTAGTATAAGCGTGAATCCGGGGTTTAAGCTGTGTGTCCATTATCCGTCATCCAAGAAGACTCTATGTTCGTGCTGCCACTTGGCTCTTGTGCAGTCCAACTTCCTGCACGCGGATCGGGGGTTTAGATTTCTTTTCTTTCGCTTTATTCTTGGAAAGAGAATACAACTTCTGTGTCCAATACAATGTTGCAAACCAGACGCGATTCGAAACCACAGTGGTTTCTTCCTCAGTTGCAAAAAATATATAAGAAATGAGGGACCTATTGCTCCTTATATAAAGCCAATGGATTTTACAAAGCCTGAAATTGACCGTGACTTTAACTATATAACAAAGATCATTAGATGTTTATTCACTTTGTGCTTTTTAGCACTTGCGGTTTTTACGGCAGCATCTGCTGTATTGTATAATGTATGAAATAGTGTATTAGCGGCCTTCTAAGATTAATAATATGATATTACACAATAGAAATAAAGAAACAAGAACTAAGAAACGAAAAAAATTAAAAATAAGTAGAAATAAATAAAAAAATAATAATATATATACACTCACCTAAAGAATTATTAGGAACACCATACTAATACGGTGCTGGACCCCCTTTTGCCTTCAGAACTGCCTTAATTCTACGTGGCATTGATTCAACAAGGTGCTGATAGCATTCTTTAGAAATGTTGGCCCATATTGATAGGATAGCATCTTGCAGTTGATGGAGATTTGAGGGATGCACATCCAGGGCACGAAGCTCCCGTTCCACCACATCCCAAAGATGCTCTATTGGGTTGAGATCTGGTGACTGTGGGGGCCATTTTAGTACAGTGAACTCATTGTCATGTTCAAGAAACCAATTTGAAATTATTCGAGCTTTGTAACATGGTGCATTATCCTGCTGGAAGTAGCCATCAGAGGATGGATACATGTTCTCATTCTGTTTACGCCAAATTCGGATTCTACCATTTGAATGTCTCAACAGAAATCGAGACTCATCAGACCAGGCAACATTTTTCCAGTGTTCAACAGTCCAATTTTGGTGAGCTTGTGCAAATTTTAGCCTCTTTTTCCTATTTGTAGTGGAGATGAGTGGTACCCGGTGGGGTCTTCTGCTGTTGTAGCCCATCCGCCTCAAGGTTGTGCGTGTTGTGGCTTCACAAATGCTTTGCTGCATACCTCGGTTGTAACGAGTGGTTATTTCAGTCAATGTTGCTCTTCTATCAGCTTGAATCAGTCGGCCCATTCTCCTCTGACCTCTAGCATCCACAAGGCATTTTTGCCCACAGGACTGCCGCATACTGGATGTTTTTCCCTTTTCACACCATTCTTTGTAAACCCTAGAAATGGTTGTGAGTGAAAATCCCAGTAACTGAGCAGATTGTGAAATACTCAGACCGGCCCGTCTGGCACCAACAACCATGCCGCGCTCAAAATTACTTAAATCACCTTTCTTTCCCATTCTGACATTCAGTTTGGAGTTCAGGAGATTGTCTTGACCAGGTCAGGAGCACCCCCCTAAATGCATTGAAGCAACTGCCATGTGATTGGTTGACTAGATAATTGCATTAATGAGAAATAGAACAGGTGTTCCTAATAATTCTTTAGGTGTACAGGGAGTGCAGAATTATTAGGCAAGTTGTATTTTTGAGGATTAATTTTATTATTGAACAACAACCATGTTCTCAATGAACCCAAAAAACTCATTAATATCAAAGCTGAAAATTTTTGGAAGTATTTTAGGGGGATATCTGTGTGTGCAGGTGACTATTACTGTGCATAATTATTAGGCAACTTAACAAAAAACAAATATATACCCATTTCAATTATTTATTTTTACCAGTGAAACCAATATAACATCTCAACATTCACAAATATACATTTCTGACATTCAAAAACAAAACAAAAACAAATCAGTGACCAATATAGCCACCTTTCTTTGCAAGGACACTCAAAAGCCTGCCATCCATGGATTCTGTCAGTGTTTTGATCTGTTCACCATCAACATTGCGTGCAGCAGCAACCACAGCCTCCCAGACACTGTTCAGAGAGGTGTACTGTTTTCCCTCCTTGTAAATCTCACATTTGATGATGGGGTTCAGATCAGGTGAACAAGGAGGCCATGTCATTAGATTTTCTTCTTTTATACCCTTTCTTGCCAGCCACGCTGTGGAGTACTTGGACGCGTGTGATGGAGCATTGTTCTGCATGAAAATCATGTTTTTCTTGAAGGATGCAGACTTCTTCCTGTACCACTGCTTGAAGAAGGTGTCTTCCAGAAACTGGCAGTAGGACTGGGATTTGAGCTTGACTCCATCCTCAACCCGAAAAGGCCCCACAAGCTCATCTTTGAAGATACCAGCCCAAACCAGTACTCCACCTCCACCTTGCTGGCGTCTGAGTCGGACTGGAGCTCTCTGCCCTTTACCAATCCAGCCACGGGCCCATCCATTTGGCCCATCAAGACTCACTCTCATTTCATCAGTCCATAAAACCTTAGAAAAATCAGTCTTGAGATATTTCTTGGCCCAGTCTTGACGTTTCAGCTTGTGTGTCTTGTTCAGTGGTGGTCGTCTTTCAGCCTTTCTTACCTTGGCCATGTCTCTGAGTATTGCACACCTTGTGCTTTTGGGCACTCCAGTGATGTTGCAGCTCTGAAATATGGCCAAACTGGTGGCAAGTGGCATCTTGGCAGCTGCACGCTTGACTTTTCTCAGTTCATGGGCAGTTATTTTGCGCCTTGGTTTTTCCACACGCTTCTTGCGACCCTGTTGACTATTTTGAATGAAACGCTTGATTTTTCGATGATCACGCTTCAGAAGCTTTGCAATTTTAAGAGTGCTGCATCCCTCTGCAAGATATCTCACTATTTTTGACTTTTCTGAGCCTGTCAAGTCCTTCTTTTGACCCATTTTGCCAAAGGAAAGGAAGTTGCCTAATAATTATGCACACCTAATATAGGGTGTTGATGTCATTAGGCCACACCCCTTCTCATTACAGAGATGCACATCCCCTAATATGCTTAATTGGTAATAGGCTTTCGAGCCTATACAGCTTGGAGTAAGATAACATGCATAAAGAGGATGATGTGGTCAAAATACTAATTTGCCTAATAATTCTGCACGCAGTGTATATATATATTTATATATATATATATATATACACTGCTCAAAAAAATAAAAGGAACACAAAAATAACACATCCTAGATCTGAATTAATTAAATATTCTTCTGAAATACTTTGTTCTTTACATAGTTGAATGTGCTGACAACAAAATCACACAAAAATAAAAAAATGGAAATCAAATTTTTCAACCCATGGAGGTCTGGATTTGGAGTCACACTCAAAATTAAAGTGGAAAAACACACTACAGGCTGATCCAACTTTGATGTAATGTCCTTAAAACAAGTCAAAATGAGGCTTAGTAGTGTGTGTGGCCTCCACGTGCCTGTATGACCTCCCTACAACGCCTGTGTATGCTCCTGATGAGGTGGTGGACGGTCTCCTGAGGGATTTCCTCCCAGACCTGGACTAAAGCATCTGCCAACTTCTGGACAGTCTGTGGTGCAACGTGACGTTGGTGGATAGAGCGAGACATGATGTCCCAGATGTGCTCAATTGGATTCAGGTCTGGGGAACGGGCGGGCCAGTCCATAGCATCAATGCCTTCGTCTTGCAGGAACTGCTGACACACTCCAGCCACATGAGGTCTAGCATTGTCTTGCATTAGGAGGAACCCAGGGCCAACCGCACCAGCATATGGTCTCGCAAGGGGTCTGAGGATCTCATCTCGGTACCTAATGGCAGTCAGGCTACCTCTGGCGAGCACATGGAGGGCTGTGCGGCCCTCCAAAGAAATGCCACCTCACACCATTACTGACCCAATGCCAAACCGGTCATGCTGGAGGATGTTGCAGGCAGCAGAACGTTCTCCACCGCGTCTCAAGACTCTGTCACGTCTGTCACATGTGCTCAGTGTGAACCTGCTTTCATCTGTGAAAATCACAGGGCGCCAGTGGCGAATTTCCAATCTTGGTGTTCTCTGGCAAATGCCAAACGTCCTGCACGGTGTTGGGCTGTAAGCACAACCCCCACCTGTGGACGTCGGGCCCTCATATCACCCTCATGGAGTCAGTTTCTGACCGTTTGAGCAGACACATGCACATTTGTGGCCTGCTGGAGGTCATTTTGCAGGGCTCTGGCAGTGCTCCTCCTGTTCCTCCTTGCACAAAGGCGGAGGTAGCGGTCCTGCTGCTGGGTTGTTGCCCTCCTACGGCCTCCTCCACGTCTCCTGATGTACTGGCCTGTCTCCTGGTAGCGCCTCCATGCTCTGGACACTACGCTGACAGACACAGCAAACCTTCTTGCCACAGCTCGTATTGATGTGCCATCCTGGATAAGCTGCACTACCTGAGCCACTTGTGTGGGTTGTAGACTCCGTCTCATGCTACCACTAGAGTGAAAGCACCGCCAGCATTCAAAAGTGACCAAAACATCAGCCAGGAAGCATAGGAACAGAGAAGTCATCTGCAGTCACCACCTGCAGAACCACTCCTTTATTGGGGGTGTCTTGCTAATTGCCTATAATTTCCACCTGTTGTCTATCCCATTTGCACAACAGCATGTGAAATTGATTGTCACTCAGTGTTGCTTCCTAAGTGGACAGTTTGATTTCACAGAAGTGTGATTGACTTGGAGTTACATTGTGTTGTTTAAGTGTTCCCTTTATTTTTTTGAGCAGTGTATATATATATATATATATATATATATATATATATAAAATACAAAGAAAGGGCAGCAGCACTACTTGCAGATGAAGTCGGGTGCAAAATCCTCTGACCTTAGGCTGTTAGGTCAAAATGGTTGTAGGTATCTCAAAGAAGAGGCAGCAGTCCAGAATATGGTGAAAAAACGACCCGCTTTATTTCCCCTGTGCAACGTTTCAACTGCTCATTGCAGTCTTTCTCAAGCATAGCAATTGGTGTCACAACATCTACATTTATACCCACAATGCTTAGTGAGTCAATTAACAAGGTGATTGGCAATAACATAATCAATAATGTATAAAAACGTGAGTTACATTAAAAAAATTTCCATGATCATATGTGAATTCATTTATATATCATGTGTCAAAATCGCAATTTTTACATACATGGTGACATCTCATAGGCAATTTTCAAAAATCACAAATTAACACTGCCTAGTTCATAAAGTGCCTCGTGCTTTGTGCTTAGGTTATAGTGATCACCTGTAAGTGCTGATTAAGCGGTCAGTGGCCACATGGTTTAAAATCTTACAGAGTGGAGTATCGTGATGGCAGTCGTCTCGGCGTTCCTGGGGTCTCACCGCGCATGCTCGCTATCCTGGATACCGGTGTACACTAACAGCGAACGCGCCCAAAAGTGACGCCGGTCCTGATGCACACACCAGCATCCCGGCACCTCCCCCGAAGCATGACGATACGGAGGGCGGCGCCTCCCTGTTCGGCCTCCCGGTCACATGACAAAGTCACGTGAATCGTTGCCTGACAACTAGGAAGCGCTTACCCTCAACACCTCGCCATCTCCAGGGTCAGTCAGAGCACGGCAATGAGACCTATATTGGGAAAGAGACAGCTAGAGAATGATCGGATTGTGAACACTATTCGCATGGTTATTGCAGACAATTATAATATAATAAATACATAAATCAGGATGTCAAATCGTGAATATCGGAGGATTATAGTCCTAAAAGGGACATAACATGTATTGTATATTGTATATTGAGTGGAGAAAGGGGGTTCGGTCTATAAGGATGCACCACACACGTGATCACCCCCATATACCTAAAGGATCATAGGGTACAGAGTGTTGTCCACACCCCGCGTCCCCACATTCCAATTCCACCCCCTATACATCTCCTGTAGCCATAACTTCCTCCATTCACGACTTATCCATTTTTCTTTCAAGTGTGAAGCCATGATTCAAGTGTGAACCCATTCTCTTATTCTGGACCTAAACCGCCAAGGCGACTGCCACCATTCTCCTCCACCATGAAAATAACTTGAAGAATAGATGAATCCTTTTTGGATCCCAAAGGTTCTAAAAATGAAAAATGAAAAAGGATAATTAGAATAGACACCAAAGGTGATCACATAACCAAATTGGTAAACGAGGAAAATAAGCCCCCATGGAGGCGCGAGAGAACCCAACATTCTACATAATGTTCCACTTAAAGTCCACATTCAGACCCTTAGGTTTGAGTGACTGTAGGCGATGTATCCACCGCAGTTCCCGTTGTTTAAGTGTCACTGTACGGTCGCCACCTCGTCTACCCCTTTAAACCTGATCTATAATCATACATTTAAGGTCTTTCTCAGTATGGCCAAATTCCACAAAGTGTTTAGGGACCGGTAGGTCCAATCTTTTACGTCTTATCGAGAACCAGTGATTGTTCAAACGCGTTTTCATGTCACATGTGGTCTCCCCCACATAGAGGAGACCACATGGACATTTCAACACGTAAATAACAAACGTGCTGTCACATGTGTCAAACGTGTGACAGCACGTTTGTTATTTACGTGTTGAAATGTCCATGTGGTCTCCTCTATGTGGGGGAGACCACATGTGACATGAAAACGCGTTTGAACAATCACCGGTTCTCGATAAGACGTAAAAGATTGGACCTACCGGTCCCTAAACACTTTGTGGAATTTGGCCATACTGAGAAAGACCTTAAATGTATGATTATAGATCAGGTTTAAAGGGGTAGACGAGGTGGCGACCGTACAGTGACACTTAAACAACGGGAACTGCGGTGGATACATCGCCTACAGTCACTCAAACCTAAGGGTCTGAATGTGGACTTTAAGTGGAACATTATGTAGAATGTTGGGTTCTCTCGCGCCTCCATGGGGGCTTATTTTCCTCGTTTACCAATTTGGTTATGTGATCACCTTTGGTGTCTATTCTAATTTTCCTTTTTCATTTTCCATTTTTAGAACCTTTGGGATCCAAAAAGGATTCATCTATTCTTCAAGTTATTTTCATGGTGGAGGAGAATGGTGGCAGTCGCCTTGGCGGTTTAGGTCCAGAATAAGAGAATGGGTTCACACTTGAATCATGGCTTCACACTTGAAAGAAAAATGGATAAGTCGTGAATGGAGGAAGTTATGGCTACAGGAGATGTATAGGGGGTGGAATTGGAATGAGGGGACGCGGGGTGTGGACAACACTCTGTACCCTATGATCCTTTAGGTATATGGGGGTGATCACGTGTGTGGTGCATCCTTATAGACCGCACCCCCTTTCTCCACTCAATATACAATATACAATACATGTTATGTCCCTTTTAGGACTATAATCCTCCGATATTCACGATTTGACATCCTGATTTATGTATTTATTATATTATAATTGTCTGCAATAACCATGCGAATAGTGTTCACAATCCGATCATTCTCTAGCTGTCTCTTTCCCAATATAGGTCTCATTGCCGTGCTCTGACTGACCCTGGAGATGGCGAGGTGTTGAGGGTAAGCGCTTCCTAGTTGTCAGGCAACGATTCACGTGACTTTGTCATGTGACCGGGAGGCCGAACAGGGAGACGCCGCCCTCCGTATCGTCATGCTTCGGGGGAGGTGCCGGGATGCTGGTGTGTGCATCAGGACCGGCGTCACTTTTGAGCACGTTCTCTGTTAGTGTACACCGGTATCCAGGATACCGAGCATGCGCAGTGAGACCCCAGGGACGCCGAGACGACTGCCATCACGATACTTGTAAGTTTTTAAACCATGCGGCCTCTGACCGCTTAATCAGCACTTACAGGTGATCACTATAACCTAAGCACAAAGCACGAGGCACTTTATGAACTAGGCAGTGTTAATTTGTGATTTTTGAAAATTGCCTATGAGATGTCACCATGTATGTAAAAATTGCGATTTTGACACATGATATATAAATGAATTCACATATGATCATGGAAATTTTTTTAATGTAACTCACGTTTTTATACATTATTGATTATGTTATTGCCAATCACCTTGTTAATTGACTCACTAAGCATTGTGGGTATAAATGTAGATGTTGTGACACCAATTGCTATGCTAGAGAAAGACTGCAATGAGTAGTTGAAACGTTCCACAGGGGAAATAAAGCGGGTCGTTTTTTCACCATATTCTGGAGTGCTGCCTCTTCTTTGAGATACATATATATATATATATATATATATATATATAAAATAAGGAATGACAATGGTATCCTGCTCTATTATTGCTGATGGTATAGGGCCAGTGGAAGGATGCAGGCCATGTCAATGCGCTGATAATACAGCCTGGCATCGACATATCATGAAACCTACCACTGCTCCGTCTATAAAAATCCAAAAATTTCCAGTTCCGAATTGAGTCCTCTGGGTGCCATAGTTCTAAACTCATATATCATCCTTGACTCGTACTTCGACATCTTCGATATAAAGTCACCTCTCCTCCAGTCTTTCATCACAGATTGGATGGCAGTTAATTCGAGACCTGTTGGATCGCTGGCATGTTGTAACTTAAAATGGTGTGATAATGTATGCTTCTCATACCCCTTTTTGATATTGTTTATATGTTCGGAGATCCTGGCTTTAAGGGTTCTGCTTGTGCGTCCCAAATACTATTTAGCACATGGGCATTCCAACATATATATAACTGCCTCGCTATTGCATGACAGTATCTCGTTTATCTCCCATTTGTACATATTAGTTCTGAAACTTATTTTTGTAGTTTTTTTAGGAAACGTTGTTGTTCTACAATTACTACAAACACCGCACCTGTAAAATCCTTGCAAAGCTGTCCATTCAGTAATTATGGACTCTTCTGTCTGTTTTCATATTGTGGGGGCTATTTGTAGTCCCAAATTTGGGGCTCTTGTGTATACAATCGGTGGTTTAGCTGGCAATACGGCTGCTAATATTTTGTCATTTTGTAACATGTGCCTGTGTTTGTTAATGAAGATATTTTTCTATATTTAATGTTGAAAGGCAATATTAGTTTAGATGTATCTTCCATTTTCTTATTACTTGTTTCTTTATCTTGAAAAAATGTATGTCTATCTAAGTTTTTTACCTTATTTAAAGGGCTTCTGTCACCCCACTAAACAGTTTTTTTTTTTTGTTACTTAGAATGCCTATAATGCGATTTTTGCATACATACTGTAATTAATAATTTCTGTTCAGCAGATTTTGTTAAAAACGTAGTTTTAAAATATGCAAATTACCTTGCTACCAGCAAGTAGGGCGGCTACTTGCTGGTAGCAGCCGCATCCTCCTATCCTAAAGACGCCCCCTCCGCATGCTGATTGACAGGGCCAACGGGCGGGATCGTCCTCTGGCTGGCCCTGTCTGCTATCAAGATCTCGCGCCTGCGCCGTAACGGTATTCAGTCGGAGCAGGTGCACTGAGAGGAGGACGCTCGCTCGGCCGCTCCATCCTCAATGCGCCTGCGACGATGACGTCACATCTACACCCAGCGCAGGCGCATTGAGGAAGGAGCGGCCAAGCGAGCGTCCGCCTCTCAGTGCGCCTGCGCCGACTGAATACCGTTACGGCGCAGGCGCGAGATCTTGATAGCAGACAGGGCCAGCCAGAGGACGATCCCGCCCGTTGGCCCTGTCAATCAGCATGTGGAGGGGGCGTCTTTAGGATAGGAGGATGCGGCTGCTACCAGCAAGTAGCCGCCCTACTTGCTGGTAGCAAGGTAATTTGCATATTTTAAAACTACGTTTTTAACAAAATCTGCTGAACAGAATTTATTAATTACAGTATGTATGCAAAAATCGCATTATAGGCATTCTAAGTAACAAAAAAAAAAAAACTGTTTAGTGGGGTGACAGAAGCCCTTTAACCACCTCAGCCCCCAGTGCTTAAACACCCTGAAAGACCAGGCCACTTTTTACACTTCTGACCTACACTACTTTCACCGTTTATTGCTCGGTCATGCAACTTACCACCCAAATGAATTTTACCTCCTTTTCTTCTCACTAATAGAGCTTTGATTTGGTGGTATTTCATTGCTGCTGACATTTTTACTTTTTTTGTTATTCATCGAAATTTAACGATTTTTTTGCAAAAAAATGACATTTTTCACTTTCAGTTGTAAAATTTTGCAAAAAAAACGACATCCATATATAAATTTTGCTCTAAATTTATTGTTCTACATGTCTTTGATAAAAAAAAAATGTTTGGGTAAAAAAAAAATGGTTTGGGTAAAAGTTATAGCGTTTACAAACTATGGTACAAAAATGTGAATTTCCGCTTTTTGAAGCAGCTCTGACTTTCTGAGCACCTGTCATGTTTCCTGAGGTTCTACAATGCCCAGACAGTACAAACACCCCACAAATGACCCCATTTCGGAAAGTACACACCCTAAGGTATTCGCTGATGGGCATAGTGAGTTCATAGAACTTTTTATTTTTTGTCACAAGTTAGCGGAAAATGATGATTTTTTTTTTTTTTTTTTACAAAGTCTCATATTCCACTAACTTGTGACAAAAAATAAAAACTTCCATGAACTCACTATGCCCATCAGCGAATACCTTGGGGTCTCTTCTTTCCAAAATGGGGTCACTTGTGGGGTAGTTATACTGCCCTGGCATTCTAGGGGCCCAAATGTGTGGTAAGGAGTTTGAAATCAAATTCTGTAAAAAATGACCTGTGAAATCCGAAAGGTGCTCTTTGGAATATGGGCCCCTTTGCCCACCTAGGCTGCAAAAAAGTGTCACACATCTGGTATCTCTGTATTCAGGAGAAGTTGAGGAATGTGTTTTGGGGTGTCTTTTTACATATACCCATGCTGGGTGAGATAAATATCTTGGTCAAATGCCAACTTTGTATAAAAAAATGGGAAAAGTTGTCTTTTGCCAAGATATTTCTCTCACCCAGCATGGGTATATGTAAAATGACACCCCAAAACACAGAATTTGATTTCAAACTCCTTACCACACATTTGGGCCCCTAGAATGCCAGGGCAGTATAACTACCCCACAAGTGACCCCATTTTGGAAAGAAGAGACCCCAAGGTATTTGCTGATGGGCATAGTGAGTTCATGGAAGTTTTTATTTTTTGTCACAAGTTAGTGGAATATGAGACTTTGTATGAAAAAAAAAAAAAAAAAAAAAAAATCAGCATTTTCCACTAACTTGTGACAAAAAATAAAAAATTCTAGGAACTCGCCATGCCCCTCACGAAATACCTTGGGGTGTCTTCTTTCCAAAATTGGGTCACTTGTGGGGTAGTTATACTGCCCTGGCTTTTTCCAGGGGCCCTAATGTGTGGTAAGTAGGTAAATGACCTGTGAAATCCTAAAGGTGCTCTTTGGAATATGGGCCCCTTTGCCCACCTAGGCTGCAAAAAAGTGTCACACATGTGGTATCGCCGTATTCAAGAGAAGTTGGGGAATGTGTTTTGGGGTGTCATTTTACATATACCCTTGCTGGGTGAGAGAAATATCTTGGCAAAAGACAACTTTTCCCATTTTTTTATACAAAGTTGGCATTTGACCAAGATATTTCTCTCACCCAGCATGGGTATATGTAAAATGACACCCCAAAACACATTCCCCAACTTCTCCTGAGTACGGCGATACCAGATGTGTGACACTTTTTTGCAGCCTAGATGCGCAAAGGTGCCCAAATTCCATTTAGGAGGGCATTTTTAGACATTTGGATACCAGACTTCTTCTCACGCTTTGGGGCCCCTAGAATGCCAGGGCAGTATAAATACCCCACATGTGACCCCATTTTGGAAAGAAGACACCCCAAGGTATTCAATGAGGGGCATGGCGAGTTCATAGAAATTTTTTTTTTTTGGCACAAGTTAGCGGAAATTTATATTTTTAATTTTTTTCTCACAAAGTCTCCCGTTCCGCTAACTTGGGACAAAAATTTAAATCTTTCATGGACTCAATATGCCCCTCACGGAATACCTGGGGGTGTCTTCTTTCCGAAATGGGGTCACATGTGGGGTATTTATACTGCCCTGGCATTCTAGGGGCCCTAAAGCGTGAGAAGAAGTCTGGAATATAAATGTCTAAAAAAATTTACGCATTTGGATTCCGTGAGGGGTATGGGGAGTTCATGTGAGATTTAATTTTTTGACACAAGTTAGTGGAATATGAGACTTTGTAAGAAAAAAAAAAATAAATTCCGCTAACTTGGGCCAAAAAAATGTCTGAATGGAGCCTTACAGAGGGTGATCAATGACAGGGGGGTGATCAATGACAGGGGGGTGATCAATGACGGGGGGGTGATCAATGACGGGGGGGTGATCAGGGAGTCTATATGGGGTGATAACCACAGTCATTGATCATGCCCCTGTAAGGCTTCATTCAGACGTCCGGATGCGTTTTGCGGATCCGATCCATCTATCAGTGCATCCGTAAAAATCATGCGGACATCTGAATGGAGCTTTACAGGGGTGTGATCAATGACAGGGGTGTAATCAATGACAGGGGGGTGATCAGGGAGTCTATATGGGGTGATAACCACAGTCATTGATCATGCCCCTGTAAGGCTTCATTCAGACGTCCGGATGCGTTTTGCGGATCCGATCCATCTATCAGTGCATCCGTAAAAATCATGCGGACATCTGAATGGAGCTTTACAGGGGTGTGATCAATGACAGGGGTGTAATCAATGACAGGGGGGTGATCAGGGAGTCTATATGGGGTGATAACCACAGTCATTGATCATGCCCCTGTAAGGCTTCATTCAGACGTCCGGATGCGTTTTGCGGATCCGATCCATCTATCAGTGCATCCGTAAAAATCATGCGGACGTCTGAATGGAGCTTTACAGGGGTGTGATCAATGACAGGGGGGTAATCAATGACAGGGGGGTGATCAGGGAGTCTATATGGGGTGATCACCACAGTCATTGATCACGCCCCTGTAAGGCTTCATTCAGACGTCCGGATGCGTTTTGCGGATCCAATCCATCTATCAGTGGATCCGTAAAAATCATGCGGACGTCTGAATGGAGCTTTGAAGGGGGTTGATCAATGACAGGGGGGTGATCAATGACAGGGGGGTGATCAATGACAGGGGGGTGATCAGGGAGTCTATATGGGGTGATAACCACAGTCATTGATCACGCCCCTGTAAGGCTTCATTCAGACGTCCGTATGCGTTCTGCGGATCCGATCCATCTATCAGTGCATCCGTAAAAATCATGCGACATCTGAATGGAGCTTTACAGGGGTGTGATCAATGACAGGGGTGTAATCAATGACAGGGGGGTGATCAGGGAGTCTATATGGGGTGATCACCACAGTCATTGATCATGCCCCTGTAAGGCTTCATTCAGACGTCCGGATGCGTTTTGCGGATCGGATCCATCTATCAGTGCATCCGTAAAAATCATGCGGACGTCTGAATGGAGCTTTACAGGGGGGTAATCAATGACAGGGGGATAATCAATGACAGGGGGGTGATCAGGGAGTCTATATGGGGTGATCAGGGGTGATCAGGGGCTAATAAGGGGTTAATAAGTGACGGGGGTGGGGTGTAGTGTAGTGTAGTGGTGCTTGGTGCTACTTTACTGAGCTACCTGTGTCCTCTGGTGGTCGATCCAAACAAAGGGGACCACCAGAGGACCAGGTAGCAGGTATATTAGACGCTGTTATCAAAACAGCGTCTAATATACCTGTTAGGGGTTAAAAAAAACACATCTCCAGCCTGCCAGCGAACGATCGCCGCTGGCAGGCTGGAGATCAACTCTCTTACCTTCCGTTCCTGTGAGCGCGCGCGCCTGTGTGCGCGCGTTCACAGGAAATCTCGCGTCTCGCGAGAGGACGCGCCGGCGCGTCCAGGAGGAATAAATCAACCACCTCCAGGACGCGTCTGTGCGTACAGCGGTCCGGAGGTGGTTAATGAATCATCCAATAAGGTCATTGGATATTGTTTTTCAATGAATTGCTTTTTCATAGACTGTCTCTATCTCGAATTGGTCGCTGCTTGTGCAGTTACGTTTTAGACGGCGGAACTGACTGTACGGCATATTCAACAGCCAACGAGGCAGATGGCAGCTGGTGTTTAAAATAAAGCTATTTTTCACTACAGATTTCTGGTATGTACTAGACATAAATCTTGAATCTTTTATTTCTATATTTAAACTGTAACGAGTGTGTACTGATTTCAGATGTAAACTTTAGGTTTAGCTCATTGTCATTCAATTCTTCCACAAATTGTGACAGCTCATCATGTGACCTCTCCCAATAATAGAGCAGGATACCATTGTCATTCCTTATTTTAAATATTTTTATATATTAATTTATTAATTTATTTTCATTTTTTTATTTATTTTATTTTAAAAAAAATATTTCTACTTATTTTTTATTTTTATTGTTTTTTCATTTTCTTATTTCTTGTTTCTTTGTTTCTATTGTATAATATCATATTATTAATCATAGAAGGCCACTAATACACTATCTCATACATTATACAATACAGCAGATGCTGCCGTAAAAACCACAAGTGCTAAAAAGCACAAAGTGAATAAACATCTAATGATCTTTGTTATATAGTTAAAGTCACGGTCCATTTCAGGTTTTGTAAAATCCATTGGCTTTATATAAGGAGCAATAGGTCCCTCACTTCTTATATATTTTTTTGCCACTGAGGAAGAAACCACTGCGGTTTCAAAACGTGTCTGGTTTGCAACATTGTATTGGACACAGAAGTCGTATTCTCTTTCCAAGAATAAAGCGAAAGAAAAGAAATCTAAAACCCTGATCGGCGTGCAGGAAGTTGGACTGCGCAAGCGCCAAGTGCCGGCACGAACATAGAGTCTTCTTGGATGACGGATAATGGACACACAGCAAAAAAACCCGGATTCACACTTATACTACCGCACTAACCGGAGACCGGTAAGAAGCACGAACAGTGCACCACAGTATATACTACTGCATCGATCGGAGACCGGTGGGGAGCACATTTCATCAATTATAAAAAGTGCAGCAAAAAAGTAAACAGCGAATATACACTGAATATACCGTAAAGCTAAAGAATCGAGTGTATTGTCTAACATCGTTGGGCGTTCTATAGAGCACAGAATATCCATTATAAATATAAAACAATCACTCAAACTTTGTTATAAGAGCAACATTGCAGTTGAAGTTTGATTCTATAGACGTGGCGTGATCTACATCCTATGCCAAGCACATCTAATATTGATACGCTAAACAGTGTGAAACCTGCACTAGCACACTGAAAATTCACTCTGTTACAGAGAATATCGCAATATATGAACTGTGTCATCAATTGTAGGAGGTTGTGTGAGCTCCGCAATCCATAATATATGAGGGACCATGACTGAATGTATTTTATGGTTATGTTTTTATGGATTTTATATATTTGATTAGTATTATTAATACATTTAATTGATTACTTATGAGCCGACCATTAACACGTATTGCATTAATTTTGACAGCTATTGGATTGTAGCGGGTCAGGCTCTTTTCTGGTGAGTTCTCCACTAATTTTATATTTTTATATCTTTTGTCAAAGTGTTAGTGTGGCACCATGGATGATCTAGTCTGATGCATGAGGCATTAGTGGGTGGAAATCCTGGCTGATCCATGCCTGATTCATCTTGTCAAAGGTCAGTCTCTCCACATTTTTGGTGGACAGGCGAGTTCTCCTTGGGGTAACTACGGCCCCCGCCGCACTAAACACTTGCTCTGATGCCACACTACTGGGCGGGCAGGACATTTTTTACAGGGCAAACTCTGCCAGTTGTGGCCACAAATCAAATTTGGCTTGCCAGTAGTCCAGCGGATCTTCATTGTGGGTTGGCAGGTGCTGTCCAAGTATGCCACCACCTGCTGGTTCAGGTCCTGCTCCAGGTCTAGCTGCTGCTGCTGCTGGTGAGTAGTTTCTTCACAAGGCGGGTGAAGAAAGCTGCTCATCAGCGACTCTAGACTCAAGTTGCTGCTGATGAAGCTGGAACTGCTAATACCCCCCCCCCCCGCCACAGAAGCCATGGCAGAGGAACGGGAGCACAGAGGGGCCCCCTGGTCAGACCTGCGAGAGGATAGATGATGGAAATGTCTCTATAGTAGTTCAGTTTGTCCGCCCTCTCAGCAGGTGTAAAAAAAGGCCCCCATTTTGGACCGGTAGCGAGGGTCCAACAAGGTAGAGTGCCAGAAGTCATCCCTTTGCCGAATGCTCACAATTCGGCTGTCACTGCGCAAACAAGTGAACATGCTTCAAGCCATTTGTGCAAGTGACTCTGAGGGACTCCCTGCCTCCATCTCAACTGCATACTGCCACGGTTCTCTGGGTCCTCTGCCTCGTCTTCCTCATCGCACTGTAGCTCTTCTGGCTGCTCCTGCTCCTCCTCTCTTGTCACCTGTGTATAAAAAACACCCATTTTTCTACAAATTGCTTGTGCTCCAATGTCCTCCTCCTCCAGTTCAGCCCCCAAAGGGCTCATGTGTCCGTGAGATCTAGGCATCACATCTCCAGTCCCTTAACCAGCCAGATTTACCAGCATCTGTTCCAGGATATTAAGCAGTAGAATGTCATTGTTTATCCCGTAGTCCTGGTGACTGGCAAATAACGTGGCCTCCTCTAAAGGCCTGTGCAAATGGCAGGTGTCATGCATGAGCTGCCACTGGCTGACATCGAAGTTACACAGGGGAGTACTCCAGTCCGCTTGGATCATCAAGAAATTGTTTATGGCCTTTTTCTGTTTGTATAGTCGGTCCAACATATGGAGGGTGTAATTTCAACGGGTGGAAACGTCGCATATCAGCCTATGTTGGGGGATGCCGTTCTGCAGCTGCAGCTCAAGGAGGGTGTGCTTTGCGGTGTACAAGTGGCTGAAGTGCATGCAAAGTTTCCTGGCCATTTTTAGAATGTCTTGTTGATGGATGGAAGACTTCAGTAACCGCTTGACAACCAGATTGAACATGTGTGCCATGCAGGGCGCATGGCTCAGCCTTCCTTGACGCAACGCCGACATCATGATCTTCCTATTGTCGGTCACCATGGTCCCGATTTTGAGTTGTCATGGAGAAATCCAGGATTCGATTTCTTGATGAAGAACACGGAGCAGTTCCTCCCCTGTGTGACTCCATTCGCCCAGGAAAACAAGGTACAAAACAGCGTGACACCGCCGTGCCCTGCACATGTGGTATGCTGGAGGGGCACTGTAAATTGTCCCTGCAATGGAGGCTGATGACATGGTGGATGATGAGGAGGCAGAGGCGGACATTTTCGCAGGACCAATGGCATGAGAACGTGAAGGCAGGAGCTGCGTCACCTGGCCAAGTTGCTGGTGTGGATGTACAGGAACCACATTTACCCAGTGGGCCGTAAAGTACATGTATTGTCCCTGACCGTAGTTACAGCTCTAAACGTCGGCACTGCTGTGCACTTTGGCATACACCGACAGGCTCAAGGACTGGCCCACCTTCTGTTCTACATACGTGTGCAGGGCTGGTACGGCCTTTTTGGCAAAGAAATGACAGCTTGGGACTCTCCACCTCGGCTCAGTACAAGCCATCAGTTCTCTGAAAGTTGCAGAGTCCACCACTTGGAAAGGGAGGGACTGCAGCACCAGCAACTCCAGGAGCACATTCAGTTTAGTGGATTAGTGCACGCATACTGTTGTCTCTTGGCAATTGCTTCAGTGATCGTTTGCTGACAAAATGACTGACGAGGAGTAGGAAGAGAAGCAGGAGCATCGGGACCAGCAGATGATGGGAAGGACAGACAGCTCCCTTCAGCTGAGGTGGTGGAGCCTTGACTTTCTGAAATCGGGTGCATGCCACTGGGTGATGCAGCAGTTGCTGCGGCAAGCTGGACCACCACATCGGAGCCACGGTTCTCCCAGGCCACTTTATAGTGACGCTGCATATGTTGACGCAGGGCCGTTGTGCCAACCTTGGAACTCTGGCCACTCTTCACCTTCTGCCCACAGATTCTACAAATTGCCATGTTCACCTCCTCCGGCAGCTTAACAAAAAACTGCCACAGCGCCGAGTAAGTGATTTTACCCCCAACAGTCCGCACTGACTGACTGCTACCGCCGCTGCTTCCATGAACCCCTGCACCACTACTTTCCGGGCAGGTAGGCTCCTGCGAAGCGGGTGGTCTACCCCGGGCACGTTTGGCTCCCGACCTCCCACTGCTGCCACCCTGCTGACTCCCGGCCACGTTAGCGACTTGCTGGCTCGGCCGCTGCCTCACGGGCAAGCTGCCACCCTCTTCTCCCGATGATGATGAAGCCCCTAATTCACCCGGATCCCAAGTGCAATCAGCTACATCATCGAGTACTGTCTGCACGTCACTGATCCTTAACGGTCTCTGGGTCAGGAACCTGACCGCTCGCGACACCATCTTCTATGCCACTCTCCTCATCACTACTTGCCCGCCTACTTGCCCGCCTGACTGTCCTCTAGTAGCTTGTCCTCACTGTATAGTGGAGCTGAGCCCACAGCATATAATACTTCTCTGGCTAAGGGAACAGAAAAAGACAGAGGCAGTTTGAGGATAGGTGAGGGCACAGGGCCTGCTCTCGGGCTATGCCAACTAAGGATTATGTCTGACGAACCCACCGACTCTTGGCTGGGGGTGTCTGATGTCACTTGGGACGAAGTGAATGATCGAGTCAACCATTCAAGAACCGCTGGGTTGCTGGTCAAGACACGACCGCTAGATGACACCAGGAGCTAAGGCCTCTCGCCATTTACTCTTCTGCGACCTATGCCTGCGCCCAAAACGTTTAGGCCTCTGCCACTCCCCTGTGCAGGGCTTGGCACTTCTCTGTCTGGCATACTGTTAGATCAATCAAATAAATAAAAAGGAAATTAAAACACCCCAAAAAAAGTCTGTAATTTTCTTACTTCACCACACAATGGCTAATAAGCCCTTTTTTTCTGCTAATACACTACAAAGAAGGCTTTAGAACATATAACTGCACCGCTGTATGGCAAATAGGCCCTTACTTTTTTCCACTTATACACCACAAAAGGCTTTAAAACATATAACTGCACCGCTGAATGGCAAATAGGCCCTTACTTTTTTCCACTTATACACACCACAAAAGGCTTTAGAACATATAACTGCACTGCTGAACGGCAAATAATATATATTTTTTGCCACTAATACATGCCAAAATGGCTTTAGAACATATAACTGCACCGCTGAACAACAAATAATATATCTTTTTTTTCCACTAATACACGCCAAAAAGGGCTTTAAAACATATGACTGCACCGCTGAACGGCAAATCTATTTTTTTTTGCCACCGATACACGCCAAAAAGGGCTGTAATTTCCTCACTTCACTACACAACGGCAAATACTTTTTTTGTGCCACTAATACACGCCAAAAAGGGCTTTAGAACATATAACTGCACCGCTGAACGGCAGATAATATATATTTTTTTGCCACTAATACATGCCAAAAAGGACCTTAGAACATATAACTGCATCGCTGAACGGCAAATAATATATATTTTTTTGCCACTAATACATGCCAAAAAGGGCTGTAATTTTCTCACTTCACCACACAACGGCTAATAAGCCCTTTTTTCCTACTAATACAGGCTAAAAAATGCTTTAGAACATATAACTGCACCGCACAACGACAAAGAGGATGTAGAAATATTTCCTTGTAATAAACTCTGTTAATGGCTCTATCAAACAGCCCTTGACCCCAATAACAAGAATGGTTTGCTGGAATTACAGAGTTGTATAATGGCTATTTGGATCGCCAAACGTAAGTAAACTTTGTATTAAAACCGCAGCACTCTCTTGTCTTTAATATCAAAAAGGTTTATTCACCAATACAGTGAGAAAGACCACACTGGTTGAAACGTTGCACTGTATTGGTGAATAAACCTTCTTGATATTGAAGACAAGAGAGTGCTGCGGTTTTCCTACAAAGTTTACTTACGTTTGGGGGAGCTTCAGACTGGCTTCCAACACGGCTGCCACCACCACATAAAGGAACGGTATATATACATTTTTGTTGTTGTGCTGCTACACTTAGTTTTTTCTCTATTTGGATCCGCAGTCAGTGCAGCAAGGTGTAACAGGATTGTTCCTATTACCCAAGCTGTAAACTCCCCTACTGAACCCTGTTCTGCTTCAATACTGTAGAATGATTCCTCCCTATCCTTTCCCTGAACTTCTATACAGCAAAATAAAAGTTTTAAAGTCTTTTCTACCACTGTCCCTAGTGCCTGCTGACGTCTCTCCCTGCACTAAGTACACTGGAAAATGGCTGAATCCAAGATGGCTGAGTCTATTTATAGGGCTGTGGCATCATAGGGCTGGCTGGCTGCTGATTGACTGCATGCATGGCATTGTGGGTGATGCCTCATTCCCAGAGTTCCTTGCTCCATGTCCTAACACGTGCAGCAGCCATTTTAGGAATGAGGAAATTCGGATTTGGTGCGAATCTAATTTGTCTTGAAATTCGGATTGAATTCCACTTCGTCAACTTCGATTCGCTCATCTCTACAAATTATGTCAAATGCAAAATGTATTTTATAAATTTTAAACATATGAATTCTGTTAGTAGCAGTAGTATGCATTAAAGGGCATCTGTCAGCAGGTTTGTACCTATTAGACTAGCTGACCTGTTACATGTGCACTTGGCAGCTGAAGGCATCTGTGTTGGTGCCATGTTCATATGTGCCCGCATTGCTGAGAAAAATGATGTTTTAATATATGCAAATGAGTATCTAGAAGCAATGGGGGCGTTACGCTTAGATGTGGTTACGGCACATTCCTCATGTGGGCGGAGCTGTTAATCTTTCAGTTGGGCTGCCCTCCCAGTCAATTGGACTTGTACATATACCTGTAAGTTTAGTGAAGCACTGCAATAGAATAAAGGCAATCAGAATACTTACACTATGCGGGTTCTTTGTACCCCTCAACTCGAGTCTTACCGTAATTCCTCTGTGATGTTAGCTGTTTTGTGGATCTATCTGTGCCCTGAGGTAGTGCATAGGCTAATACCAATCACTTTCATTTGTTAGCTTGCTACACACAGGAATATTGCTGGCTGTGTTTCCAGCAGCAACCTCTGAGCTCTGTTTCATTCTTAGGCCCTTCTGCTTCTGAACATGTGTCTTGAATGGACATCTATTTATGCTCTTCCAGCCATGTGCTCTCAGTATACTCTAAAGTCACAGATTGCAGTGTATATCTGTTTGTAAATGACCCCTTAGTTTCTAGTCGAGTGCTAAGTTTAATTTATGCTCCATGAACAAATGCACAATGTTGACAATGTTGAAAAGCCACATGCAAAGAGCCCAAGAATCAAATGTGGTCCTCAAGCCACTGAACATATGCTGTGGCTAGTACTGCTTAGTAAATATCAACTGAGGCAAGCGTTCGTCTTCTCAAAACCTATCTGGAAAAACCAATGCCACCATATGTGACAATCAGAGAACAAGTATGCTTTGTTTTACATGGGGGGTAATAATAACATGCACAGAAATCCATGTTACCCCTCCCTTGGGGCCTCTAATCTCCCTGCAGCCTGTCCCCACTGCCCTCTTCTCTCCAAACAGATGCAATTATAGCTGAATAAAGGGAGAATTGATTCAACCTGCTTTATCTCAGGCTGCATAGCAGCTAGAGATACAAGACAGTTTTTATAATACCTGCAAATCTCACTTACAACCTGGTTGTTATAGATTCTATCTCTCACTGTTTCACAGTTAACCCCACAATCATGGTCTTGTTGTAAATACTTTTAAAAATGAACTGTTATTTCATTTTTTATTTTTATTTTATAAATGAATAGAACATGTGAATATCAGAAATGTTGTAATATATCTTAACAGAGAAATATGCTTCATTTTCCTCCTATTTGAATCTTCTCCTACTCCCCCAACCCAGGGGTGCACCACCAATGAGGCCAGGTAAGGCGATCGACTCGCAGCTGAAGGGCCAAGGGCTGAAGGGAAGGGGGTGCCATTTCAGTTTTCGCCTCAGGCAGCAGAAGGGCTAGGTGCACCCCTGCCCCAACCCTTGACTAACTCAATTCTCTGCTCAGATCTATTTTCAGAAAAAAAATTAAAAATAAAAATATGCCTGCTCATTAACTTAGAAGTCTATAGACAATTAAGGGGGAGGTTTGGCGAGGAGAAGGGAGGGTTTCCTGGAAATATACAGAGGCAGACAGACGCAGAGACTGCAGCTGTTTTCTTAGTGATTTACTATATTAATTAACTGCTGGATTAATATCTAAACTGCTTAGTTCTACTGTGTAATGTCCTCCATTACTGCTTCTCAGTTTGTGTAACATAAAGTTCGGAAGCAGGGTCCCCTGTTTATACATGTCCTATCTATTGGTAGACATGACTCCATGTAGTCCCAACTCACTAGCTTAAAGGGAACCTGTCACCAGGATTTTGTGTATAGAGCTGAGGACATGGGTTGCTAGATGGCACTAGCACATCCGCAATACCCAGTCCCTATAGCTCTGTGTGCTTTTATTGTGTAAAAAAAACAATTTGATAAATATGCAAATTAACCTGAGATGAGTCAGAGCTTGAAAATATGACTCTTCTCTGGTCACACAAGTAAGATATGACTCTTTTATGTTAATTAGCATATGTATCAAATAGGTTTTTTTACACAATAAAAGCACAGAGAGCTATGGGGACTGGGTATTGCGGATGTGCTAGCGGCCATCTAGCAACCCATGTCCTCAGCTCTATGCCCAAAATCCCGGTGACAGGTTCCCTTTAAAAAAAATTGCAATTTTTTTTTTTAGGGAAAAGGTACTTAAAAATGCCAGACAGAAATCATATAAAGGCCCAAAATAGTTTTATACACCAATGCGGCAGTCTATTCTAAAAATTACCTGAAACAACAGTTACACTTTAGAGATTGTTAGGTTTACCTCTCAAGCTTCTTTACAGCCTGTGATAGAGCGATTATTAGGGGGATAGCCCATGCCTTCTTGGTTACTGAAATGAAAATTGCCAGCAATTAATATGCAGTAGCTGGTACAAATTAAATACTGGCACCAACCTCCCTGCAGTAATACCGCCTAGGCCATTGGCTAACTGGCCATTTGGCAACCCTAGGCAAAGAGGTAAAAGTGGTACTGAGGTCCTGAAGCCTGTTTGGGTCCTGACTGTCTTTCTTCCTAGATAAAAGAAAGACCAGTACCGTACATGATACCTGATAGAAGACACCCTAATACAGATATTGTATTGGGGCACATTATCTTCGGACTGCACTTCTGAATCATTGCGGTCTGCTTCTACAAGATGTGTTTCTTAATATATTTCTTAATACTGTTTTGTCTTTTTGATATCTATAATGGCATTACTATTACCACTTTTTAATACTTTGTATACTTTCAGCCAGAGGAGCAGCATGAAGTTCCCGAACCTCAATATAAAATGTATAATATGGCTCCCTACCTACCCTGTGCCTTTTATAATAAAAAAAACCTGGTGTTTTACTGATGCCTTTGGACCTCTTCACACCATGGCCCTGGTGCAAGTGTAACCTCTGCATCTACTATGGCAGTGGGTGTGGAACCACTGTGTCAACCAACAGATTTGGCTTTGGGCTACTCTTAAGGGCGTTATCCTGGCAGTCCCCTGGTATTCACCCTTGAATCTCTATACAGGGGTCAGGACTTCACTGCAGGGGAACCAAGAGGCTGTTACCTCCTGGATTAGTCTCTGTGTGATTGAAAGGTGATCTACAGGGTCAAAAGAGGGTCAAGGTATAGAGCACTGAATGATCAGGAAAAATCGTAGTAAGGGACAGACCAAGGTCAGGGCAAGCCAAGTACAAGCAATTTGATAGTCTGAGGTCAGAGCAGGCAACAAAGAGTCAATATGTCAGGCGCCGGAGAGTCAGAATCCAGTAATCAGGCAAAAATTTGGTACAGCAAACAGCAAACATTCATAGGACACTAGCAAGCTAGAAAATCTATTACTCAGGCACCCTCCCGTAAAGGAAGGTTCCTAAAGTACCCAAACGTGACCAGCCACTGGCTGGTGTGAACTAGGGTGAGTCTCCTAGCACCTTAAAAGGCAGGAGGAGCGCATTCTCCCGCACTATGGGTAGAGGGTTGAGGTCTTGCTAGCAAGAATCAGGCTGCGGTCTGCTAGGGAGAGGACATGGACAAATCAAGTGGCCTGGTCCACTGCAAGTGAGCAGAGGAAGGCGAGAAGGTCTGGCCCGCCAAAGGCAAAGAAGAAGGGTGAATGGATCAGAGCCTGTGCCCGCCGATATAATAGCACCTCGTATAGCTAAAAACGTGGTTTCAATTAAAAATATTCAATTGCAGAAAAATAATGTTACCTGCATTAGATTGCATGAAAAGATGCCATAGTTCAGCTGTACTCTACTCAATCTGCTAATGGATAGAAAAGAGTCTTATGCACATTACCCAAGGATGTACATTGAACAGGATTACCATTGTGGACGAACCTCTTACCTCCTTCACATCAACAGGATTGAGGTTTCTTCCGAGTGACATCTGAACTCTTGTTTAAAGCTTTTCAGCCTTAATAACCATATAACAATATAATGTGCTGCTGCCGCAGTATAATATGTAATACATGTGACCTATATTTTAGCATAATGGATGGATTTATGGATTTATGTATTTATGGCACTTGACCATATCAAATGTAACTGCTTTATCACAATGTCATAAAGAAAACCAGATGCCTGGACACTGCCATACAAAAATTATACTGGAGGCAGCCTTCAATCGTTTCCTAACATTTGTGGCATTAAAATATAGTCCTAATTCCTCTGCGTATAGAATTAAATAGAATATCACACTAAAATATCTGTTAAAGAGGCGATTGTACCTACACCCACTTATCTATGTGCAGATGAGAGCACATCCTTTCTGGCCAAGAACTCCTACTGACCAGCTCTCTAAAAATTAAAACTGTACATACGGTCTTCTTTTTTGAGTCCAAGGTTTTTCTGATACAAGTTTCCAACTTCCCAGCATAGGCAGCATTAAAAGGGTGTCTAGTTTCATGATGACCACTTTTTTTTATCGGCCCAAAGTACCCCAAAATGCAGGGGTGCACCTGTAGTGTACGGGGACTGTAATGCCCGTCACTACCAAAGGTCACTTGGTGTGTTGTCGTCCCTCCTTAGTTATGGGGAAGTTGGTATATGTCAGTTTTATAGAATGTCATGTAATGTAATGCATGTATTTCCCTGTTACTATGAAACTTGCAAGTACAGGCCTGCTAGGGGTGTCATTTCAGCTTCTAGTCACTAGAGGGAGCTAGAGAGCCCTAGTTTATATAAGGCCCAGACAGGGAAGAAAAAGTCAGTCTAGTCTAAGTGTCTGTCTAAAGCTGCAGCCTGTAGTCTGAAGCTGGAGCTTAGACTATGTCAGAGACCAGTCCAGGCCTGAAGCCTGCGGACCAGGAGAGGGCATTGTAGTCCCTGTAACCGGGTTCCAAATCCTAGGAGAAGGTTCCCCTCCTGAATATATATGCAGAAGCAGGAAGACCACAGTGCAGAAGTTTCCAGAAGCTGAGAGAGACAGAGGCAAAGCTCAGAGAAGCAAGAGGTACTCAAAATAACAGAGGAGGTACTTTATAAAGCTACAGCCAAGGATATAAAGCCAGAACTGGGTTAATGGGCCTTGGAGAAGATTTGCTATATTCCAGGATCAGACAGAAATAGAGTGCAAGCTCCTGTGCTGCAAGTCCTGTGTTTAACACTCTGTAATCACCTTGCTCAATCTGTAATTGCCTGCATCAACCGTATTGAAAAATCGACTGTATGCCAAGGAACTGCGCTTCCGTAAATGTCTCTATGAAACCTACTAAAGTTGGAGTTCTGTTTTAAGATCACGTGGTCCCTCATTTGTTCCTGTTATCCGCAAACGGCGTGCCACCGTTTACTTGGCACTGGCGTCACGAACAATTTCTACCATCACCTGCCTTTGCAGAGAGTCAGCCGTCTCAGGTTAGTGTCTATTGCACTACATCACCCAGAAACACCTATTACACACAACTTGAGTACGCTGCACCTCTCTTTTGGCGTCACGAACAGGATACGCACGCTTTCTAGTGCAAGAAGCGTGAACTTTGTGCCTTATACAGTTGCCCTGTGACCAAAGTGACAATTTGCTTGTTTTATTCAAGTGGACTTTGTGGACTGAAAATCATACCCAAAGTGTACCAAAAACCTCTAAAAAGCGCTGTGCAGTGTTGCGCTACTCAGAGGAAGAAAATCGCCACATTGGAGTGTGGTTTTGTGGACTTTTTACAATCCTGCTTGCTGTCAGTGAATGGACAGCGTTTCTTGCTAAAGATGGCCGCTGAGCTTGCTGAATTTACTGCTGCGTCATCTTCATCCCGAAAAGGCGGGAAAAATTGGCGCCTTTCTGAGGAGATAGCGGGAAGAAGTTCAAGGTCAGGCGCCACTGCTTATCTGGACATTTGCATGTCTGCCAGCATGGACACCGCCTTCCATATACTGGAATACCTGGGGGGCGGCCACCCAGTGCAATGGGAGGAGCTGGCTGCTTTAATTGACGCGACCCTATCGCTCTCCTCAGAAGGATCGAGCATGTTGGAAACTGAGCAGAGCGTTGTTGCAGCGTCCGCACCTGAGATTGCAAAAATGACTGACATCGGTGTAGAGCCAGAGGAGGTTCCACCGGCCTACTCTCCGGGACCGGAGAAACCCGCCTGCCGCCCAAGGGAGAAAGAACCAGAGCCCTACTATGGCTCGTGGAGGGACTTCTTTCAGCCCTCTTTCAAATGGTCCTCACTAATGGCGGAGATCCGGGAGGCCGCTATAAAGCGGAATACTAAGACCAAAATCGTTTATGAAGAATTGACTAAAACAATCCATGAAAAGCACACTAACACCCAACCCCGCCTGGAAAGGAGAAAGGGAGTGGTGGTGTCCTTCGACAAAATCCGTGGCTACGGGTTCATCCAAGACTATCTGACTGGCAGAGACCTATATGTGAATAGAAGGTCTGTCAAAAGAGACTACCTCCCTTCTTATCAGCACAGCCTCCGTGAGGGAGAGGAAGTGGAGTACACCCCTGCCGAGAGCCTGCGAGGCCCTTATGCCGCTGCCGTGACCCGTCCCAAACGAGCACCTGAGGACTGGGAGGCAGAAGATGGAGAAGACTACTCTGGCTGCGAGCGGGAACCTGAACGCTCTCCAGAGCCGGCCCATCACGCCTTTCAGGAGCGGAGCTCCTTCATTGGGCCTAACGTCTTCTGGCAGCCAACCGTGTTGGAGAAATGGGTGAGCCCCTACCCTTCCCCCGAGCTGCCTCGTCGGGAGAAGACCATACAGGAATTGGAGAATTTAAAAGGACTTCAAAATACCTTTAAGAACATCCGGACGGGTCGGAGACCAGACGCATCGCCAGAACCTGCAGAGGCCGAGTCCGCGCCATCGGTGACTGTACCTGCGCCGGCGGCGCCAGCAGATGACAGCGACTCCGACACAGAGAGCATCGGTGAGCAGATTGTCCGGCTGGAAGAGAAGTTGCGGGAGCTGCGCAAGATCGCGACCGCCAGGATCCAGACGCCGCCAAAGAAGGACGAGGTAAGGGTGCCTGTCACCACCCGTAGACCACCTTCTGCTGTCACCGCTCCGTCAGTGCCCCAAAGGAGATTCCCGGTTGTTGTGAATAGCTGCGCAGAGCCTACCGGACCGCTTGAGGCGGCGGTAACCACACCATTCCACCCCACAATCATTATGCCGGGACCGGTACGGTCCACCCAAGGGTTTACCCCTAGGCCCATGGGGCCAATACCTATTAGGGGCCCCTTCACCTTGCAACTGCCCCCCAATACAGTTATGTGGGCCCATCCTCCTGTAGAGGACTACTACAGGCCGTACTTGCCAGCAGAGCCAAGTGGTTATGATATGCCACTGTGAATCAGCCTGCTAGGCCTTTGATTTATCTCACCGAAGAAATATGGTGTTAACCCTTCCAGGACAGGAGTCCTACGTTTCCTGGTCCTTTGTTGCGGCTGCCAGTTCATCCACGGCTCAGTGGTAGGTGTTGACCACTGAAAGCACAAAGTCAGCAAGGCCAAGTTTGTTTCCAGGACCTCCTGCCTGCTTTTGCTACCCCACGCCAAGTTGTGCCTGTTCCTTTAGTTGCACCTTTTACCCTTCACCCCCTTTTCAGGTTGATCAGGGGTCTTACAGCACTTGTCTTTGCTGTCCTTTTATTGTGCAACTTCATACTAAGGAACCGTGCCCGGAGACAGACTCAAAAGAACCTGAGCCTCTGAGATTTTTGCTCTTTTAAAGGAAATGTGCCCAGAGATGGACTCCACCGCATGAGAGCCTCTGTGATTTATAGGAAGATAACCTGGGTACGGACTCATGTTTGTTCTTTGAGCCTCCAAGAACTTTTATACTGTTTTATCCATTTTACTGTTCTATTATGGACTTATTCATTGTCATGGACTATCCTGGTTATGATGTTACGCTGTGCCAGGTCAGCGCCCCAGTTCCATTCATTATCCTGAGAAGAAGAGAACGACGCCCCTTGTCACCACATTTCACCTTTATCAATTGGACCTGATGTGAATGTAAATGCAGATGAATTACATGTATGTATGCCTGCATGTCTCTATTTTCTATTTCAGGTAGAGATCCCAGTTGGGCGACCCATGATGGAGTACGAGGTCGTACTCAGCTTAAAGCAGTGGGGTATGTAGTGTACGGGGACTGTAATGCCCGTCACTACCAAAGGTCACTTGGTGTGTTGTCGTCCCTCCTTAGTTATGGGGAAGTTGGTATATGTCAGTTTTATAGAATGTCATGTAATGTAATGCATGTATTTCCCTGTTACTATGAAACTTGCAAGTACAGGCCTGCTAGGGGTGTCATTTCAGCTTCTAGTCACTAGAGGGAGCTAGAGAGCCCTAGTTTATATAAGGCCCAGACAGGGAAGAAAAAGTCAGTCTAGTCTAAGTGTCTGTCTAAAGCTGCAGCCTGTAGTCTGAAGCTGGAGCTTAGACTATGTCAGAGACCAGTCCAGGCCTGAAGCCTGCGGACCAGGAGAGGGCATTGTAGTCCCTGTAACCGGGTTCCAAATCCTAGGAGAAGGTTCCCCTCCTGAATATATATGCAGAAGCAGGAAGACCACAGTGCAGAAGTTTCCAGAAGCTGAGAGAGACAGAGGCAAAGCTCAGAGAAGCAAGAGGTACTCAAAATAACAGAGGAGGTACTTTATAAAGCTACAGCCAAGGATATAAAGCCAGAACTGGGTTAATGGGCCTTGGAGAAGATTTGCTATATTCCAGGATCAGACAGAAATAGAGTGCAAGCTCCTGTGCTGCAAGTCCTGTGTTTAACACTCTGTAATCACCTTGCTCAAGCCGTATTGCCTGCATCAACCGTATTGAAAAATCGTCTGTATGCCAAGGAACTGCGCTTCCGTAAATGTCTCTATGAAACCTACTAAAGTTGGAGTTCTGTTTTAAGATCACGTGGTCCCTCATTTGTTCCTGTTATCCTCAAACGGCGTGCCACCGTTTACTTGGCACTGGCGTCACGAACAATTTCTACCATCACCTGCCTTTGCAGAGAGTCAGCCGTCTCAGGTTAGTGTCTATTGCACTACATCACCCAGAAACACCTATTACACACAACTTGAGTACGCTGCACACCACCAATGAGGCCAGGTGAGGCGATTGCCTCAGGCGGCAAGCCCTAGAGACATGTGGGGGCTGTGGGATGATCTCTCTATATTCAACTGTATCACAGTATGCCTTAAACATTATGGCTGGAGGGGTTGGGCGCCATTTCAATCTTTGCCTCAGGCAGCAGAAAGGCTAGGTGCACCCCTGCCAAAACACTGCAGGCTTTTTGCTTATGCACCGGTTTTTCATGTCAACAATTTCCTTCCCTGTTGTCGGCATCACTGCATTCTGGCAGAATGTTTACATGGAGAACTTCCTGTTTCATTTCCCAGCTTTAGCATGCTTTGCTCTATAATGTCTCACCGGACTTGTTCTAGCTACCATAGAGGGGAGAGGTGTCAGGTGCGTCATTACTGCAACGTGGCAGGCAGAGCAATCCCTTAGAAACAATATAGAGCAAAGCATTCTGCGTTTGGTTAGAAAACCCATCATGAAGTTGATGACAACAGGAATTTCTATATGTAAGCATTTTCGAGAATAAGGAAAGGAAAGTGGGGCAATCTGGGCAGACAAATAAAAATGTCACTATGAAACTGAAGAACCTCTTTAAATGATAAAATACTAGTTGCCTCCAGTCACCACTATGAGATGCTTAGGAGCTTACTGCATACAGTTACTATATATTTATAAAGAGCTTTTCTCACGTGTACAAGATAGAGGATAAGTGTCTTATCAGTTGGGGTACAACCACTGAAACCCCAACCAATCATGAAAGCAGTAGTCCTATGTTCCCCTCTTTGAAATGCCACATTTCTGATACCTCTTCATTTAGTTCTATGGGACAGCTGGAGGTAGATTTGTGCTGTGAAGAACCAAAGGTGACTAGGTAGAGATCCTGCAAAAGGTAGTGGCTTAGCGGTCACGAAGACCTACAGAGGTGGAAACAAAAGGTGAAACAAGATTTGGTGACTAGGCATGACAAATTGTGTCAGTGGCTAGTCACCCTGGGGCCCACAGTGCAAGATAAGCTAAAGAAAGTAGTTGTTTCAGGCCAGTCTGATCTTCGAAGGACTTGTGGAGTATTGCACCTCCTAGAAACAGTAGAGGACCACACAAAAGTGACTAAAGTTTTGCAAAATTCCAGTGCTTAGTACCACCAAGTGTGACCTGCAACCACCAAGCATACAGGTGCATCTGGATAAATTAGAATATCATTGAAAACTTAATTTATTTTAGCAATTCAATTCAAAATGTGAAACACATATATTTTATAGATTCATTACACACACAGAGTGATCTATTTCAAGCGTTTATTTCCCTTAATGTTGATGATTAGAAATGGCCTTGCGGTTCGCCCGGCGGTCGTTTCGCTGCGAACTTTGCTCGTTTGTGATTCGCCGAACATGCGAACATATGGCGATTTCCGCCGGCGCCATATTCTTTTGCATTGCGCCGAACTTTGACCCATGACACATCCATCAGGTGGGACAGGACAGCCAATTGAGATGTTTTAGTACATGGACACACCCCTACCCTATAAATAAACCCGATTTGGCAGCCATTTTACATTCAGTGTTTTGCCAGTGTAGGGAGAGGTTGCTGTGTGGAGCAGGGACTGACTGTTAGGGACACCAAATGCTAATTAATAGGGCCACAAAAGTCCTTTCAAGGACTGGTATAGGTGTGCTATCGATAGGTGTGATATATTGAGGGGTGTGATATACTTATAGTATACTTTCTAACATAGAAAGTATATTATAGTGCATTTGTATTGTGCAGCAGTTGTGTGCGGTTCTGCTGCGATACTGCAGCTATACAGAGGGACAAACGCTATTGGAATAACTAATTACAACTGGTATGATATACCAGTTGCCCCCCAAAAAAACTGATTGATGCAGGGGTGTGATATACCTATAATATAATTTCTATATAGTGCATTTGTATTGTGCAGCAGTTGTGTGCGGTTCTGCTGCGATACTGCAGCTATACAGAGGGACAAACACTATTGGAATAACTAATTGCAAATGGTATGATATAACAGTTGCCCTCCAAAAATCTGATTGAGGCAGGGGTGTGATATACCTATAATATAATTTCTATATAATGCATTTGTATTGTGCAGCAGTTGTGTCCGGTTCTGCAGCGATACCGCAGCTATACAGAGGAACAAACGCTATTGGAACAACTAATTGCAAGTGGTGTGATATACCTGTTACCCTCAAAAATACTGATTATGGGGTTTGATATACTTGCTTCCAGCAAAAAATCATCAAGGGGTGCTATATACCTGCTTCCACAAATATTGCTCTTCTATAGGGAATTTGTTACAGGGTCATTTTGGAAATGACAGGCAGAGGAAGAGGAAGGCCATTCTGCAGGGGTACTAGGGGCAAGGCAGGTGCACCAGGCCGGAGCCTAAGTGGGAAGTTGGATAAGATGCGTGAGATTACGTCAAAGGACGCACCAGAGTTGGTTGAGTGGCTCACCCAGCCTTCCGCTTCTGCACCCTCCTCATCCTCTGTATCTGCACCCTCCTCACTCTCTGCTGTGTGCACCCCCAAAGACACCATCACCACCATGGCCCCTCCACTCGAGTCAGAGGAATTATTTTCCCATCCATTTCCAGAACTTACCGATGCACAGCCATTCTTGGCATCGGATGAGGAAGAGGAGGTAGCAATGGCCGCCACCCAGCGGTCTGACGACAGTACCCAGATCAGCCCAAGGAGGGTGGTCCCCGCTGTTGATGCCTATTCCGAGATCTCTAATGTCAGTGGTGGTGAAGGTGACGATGATGACGTGTCGATGGACGTCACGTGGGTGCCCACAAGAGAGGCACAAGAGGGTAGTTCAGAGGGAGAGATGGAGCAGCAGATAGGGAGGAGAAGGAGGAGAAGCAGGCAGAACTCGCAGTGCACAGAAGGCAAAAAGCAGACTGCAAATGTATCTGGAACGAGCCACCCACCATGCACGGTCACATTTGGCACTCCCAGGACATCGGCACATGGCTCCACAGTGTGGGCTTTTTTTAATGTGTCAGCTGCTGACAATAGTGTTGCCATCTGCAGCCTGTTCTGTCAACACATAAGTCGCGGTAAGCCCAACACTCACCTAGGGACGACCATTTCAAATTCAGACAGAATAGTGGTGGCACTACAAATCCCAGAATTCCTGGATCTGGATCTGAGACACAAATGTATTCGAGTGATCACTGAGAAGCAGCAACAAGTGGTGCTCAGCCATGCAGGTAAAGATGCAAATATCCAGTGAATAAAGATCAATGGCGGCACTCACCTTACGTTGCAAAATGTCCTTTTATGTACAGGAACATATAAAAGGACATTTTGCAATGTAATGTGAGTGCCACCATTCCTCTTTATTCACTGGATACTCACCTAGGGACGACCGCCTTAAGAAGGCACCTGGCCTCCCATCACTGAGAACAGTGGGAACAACACTGTCAGAACCCACAAAGCCACACTCCCGGCGCTCCACGTCCTGCCTCTTCTCCTTCTCCTTTCTACTCCCATTTGTCCTCCACTTCACCTTCCACCATGCCGTCGACGCGTTCATCTGGCAAAAGGACAGCTTCCATTGCCCAAATGTCCGAACGTAAAAAGTTGGTGTTGCCGGATAACCCTCTTGCTCAACGGCTGACCCCTGGCTTGTCGGAACTGCTAGCCCACCAACTACTGCTATAAAAAACTGGTGGACTCTGAAGCCTTTAGAAAATTTGTAGCCATTGGCACACCGCAATGGAAGGTCCCCGGAAGAAAATATTTCTCCCAGAAGGACATCCCAGAGCTATATGGCCATGTTCAGCAGCAAGTGAATGTATCTCTGGCACACAGTGTCGGTGCCAAGATACATCTGACCACAGACACGTCGTCTAGCGAACAAGGGCAGGAAAGGTACATAACTTTTACTGCCCACTGGGTTAACCTTCTGACGGCTGTCAAGCTTGCAACCCGTGGCACCTGTGTGGATTTGGTGTTACCGCCATGGATTGCATGCAAGCCTGCCTCTTCTTCTCCTCCTCCTACTCCATCCTCCATCTCCCCCTCAGCTGACTCCTCCTTTTCCACTGCTACCGCCTCTTCCGCTGCCCCCCCCCCCAGCTCCCCAGAACCTATTCGACGTAAGAGGTGAGACAGTTGGTAAAGTGGTGTGCAACAATGGTGCCAATCTGTTGAGCATTCTGAAACAGGGCAAAATGACACATATGCCGTGCATGGCACACATCCTGAACTTAGTCGTGCAGCGATTCGTTGCTAAATACCCCGGGGTCCAGTACGTCTTGCGGAAGGCCAGGAAAATCTCTGGCCATTTTAGAAGATTTTAAACGGCGATGGCTCGCCATACTGATGTTTAGCGGCGACATCAGTCGCCCGTCAGACGTCTGATTTGTGACTGCCTGACGCACTGGAACTCCACCTTGTATATGCTTGATAGGCTGCTCCAACAGAAACGTGCCATTAACGACTACCTGTATGAACTCTGTGGCAGGACAGGTTCTGGAGAGCTTGCTTTTTTTTCACCGCGCTAGTGGCTGCTTATGCGCGATGCATGCAGACTTCTGCGACCATTTGATGAGATCACCAAACTGGTCAGACGCAGCCAGGGCGCCATCAGTGACATCGTACCTTACGCCTTCTTTCTGGAGCGTGCATTGCATCGTGTCATTGATCAAGCCGTCAAGGAGCAGGAGCAGAAAGATGAGGAAGTCGCAATGCTGAATGAATTCCCAGGGGGGACTACTCCATCTGAGACAAGTCAGCAGGAGTCTGAAGAGGAGCGATGAGCAGGAGCCAGGGCGCTCCATTGCTTCCAATTTAGTGAAATGGGGGCCTTCATGCTCCAGTGTTTGAAGAGGGACCCCCGTATAAAAAGCATAAAAGGCAAGGATCAGTACTGGGTGGCAACGTACTTAGGACCCCTATACAAACACAAAATAGCGGACATGTTACCAGCATCACAGAGGGCTGTCAGAATGCAGCATTTCCAAGCCTTGCTTCGAGGGATGCTGCATTCTGCTGCTGCGGGTGCTGGCAGAGGAATTTCCACCAATAGAGAAACTGTTGCAGGTACCAATCCTACTACGCATGCAAAAAGAGGGCGGTTTAAAGATGTGTTGGTCACTTTGCATATGAGATCATCCTTGCAGCCAACCCATCAACAGCCGCCCTTCATATCCAGCCTCAGGGAATGCCTAGACCGACAGGTGTCCGACTACATCGGCTTAACGGCAGATGTGGACGCTGTGAGAAGCGAGGAGCCCCTTGACTACTGGGTGTGCAGGCTTGATCTGTTGCCAGACCTGGCACAATTTGCCATGGAACTCTTGGCTTCAGCGCAGCAGTTCAGCGCAGCAGGGGGGATCGTGACTGATAATTGTACTGGCCTGCAGTAAAATTGATATCCAATGACTGTCTAATATACCTCCAGCCAGATAATGACTTAATATTTCCTGTACATTGAAAGCATAATTTTTGGGGGCTTTAATGTAACTGGCCAACAGTAAAATTGTTACACGGTGGCCGCCTAATGTACCTCCAGCCACATAATCACTTGATGTTTTCTGTCCGGTGAATGCCTAATGTTTGGGGCCCGTACTCCGCTGACCTGCAGTAAAATTGATATCCAATGACAGTCTAATATACCTCCAGCCAGATAATGACTTGATCTTTTCTGTACGTTGAATCCATAATTTTTGGGGCCTGTAATCTAACTGGCCAACAGTAATTGTTATACGGTGACCGCCTAATGTACCTACAGCCACATGATGACTTGATCTTTTCTGTACGTTAAATCCATAATTTTTTGGGCCTGTAATCTAACTGACCAACAGGAAAATTCTTATACGGTGACCGCCTAATGTACCTCCAGCCACATAATCACTTATTTTTTTCTGTATGGTGAATGCATAATTTTTGGGGCCTGTAATCTAACTGGCCAACACTAAAATTGTTATACCAACATTATCAATTGTTCTTTTCTGTAAAGTGAATTAATAATTTTTAGGGCCTGTAGTTTACTGGCCTGCAGTAAAATTGATATCCATTGACCGTCTAATATACCTAGAGCCACATAATCACTTGTTCTTTTCTGTACAGTAAATTAATAATTTTTGGGGCCTGTAGTCTACTGGCCTGCAGTAAAATTGATATCCAATGACCGTCTAATATACCTTTAGCCACATAATCACTTGATATTTTCTGTACCGTAAATTAATAATTTTTGGGGCCTGTAGTCCACTGGCCTGCAATAAAATTGATATCCAATGACCGTCTAAGATACCTCCAGCCACATAATCACTTGATGTTTTCTGTCCAGTGAATGAATAATTTTTGGGGCCTGTAGTCCACTGGCCTGCAGTAAAATTGATATCCATTGACAGTCTAATATACCTCCAGCCACATAATCACTTGTTCTTTTCTGTACGAAGAAATGAATAATTTTTGGGGCCTGTAGTCCACTGGCTTGCAGTAAAATTGATATCCATTGACCACCTAATGTACCTCCAGCCACGTTATTAACTGTTCTTTTCTGTACGGTGAATGAATAATATTTGGGGCCTGTAGTCTAATGGCCTGCAATAAAATTGATATCCAATGACCGTCCAATATACCTCCAGCCACATAATTACTTGATGTTTTCTGTCTGGTGAATGCCTAATGTTTGGGGCCTGTACTCCATTGGCCTAAAATAAAAAATTTCTAGGCTCCAGCAGTGCACATTTTTAAGAGTTTCCCTTTAAGACGCATACAAATGGCCCCTGATTAAAATACATAGAAACATAGAAAACAGAATGTGTCGGCAGATAAGAACCATTTGGCCCATCTAGTCTGCCCAATATACTGAATACTATGAATAGCCCTTAGCCGTATCTTATATGAAGGATGGCCTTATGCCTATCCCATCCATGCTTAAACTCCTTCACTGTATTTTCAGCTACCACTTCTGCAGGAAGGTTATTCCATGCATCCACTACTCTCTCAGTAAAGTAATACTTCCTGATATTACTTTTAAACCTTTGCCCCTCTAATTTAAAACTATGTCCTCTTGTAACAGTTTTTCTTCTTTTAAATATTCTCTCCTCTTTTGCCTTGTTGATTCCCTTTATGTATTTAAAAGTTTCTATCATATCCCCTCTGTCTCGTCTTTCTTCCAAGCTATACATGTTAAGGTCCTTTAATCTTTCCTGGTAAGTTTTATCCTGCAATCCATGTACTAGTTTAGTAGCTCTTCTCTGAACTCTCTCCAAAGTATCAATATCCTTCTGGAGATATGGTCTCCAGTACTGCGCACAATACTCCAAATGAGGTCTCACTAGTGCTCTGTAGAGCGGCATGAGCACCTCCCTCTTTCTACTGGTAATGCCTCCCCCTATACACCCAAGCATACTGCTAGCATTTCCTGCTGCTCTATGACATTGTCTGATTACCTTTAAGTCTTCTGAAATAATGACCCCTAAATCCCTTTCCTCAAATACTGAGGTTAGGACTGTATCACTGATTTTATATTCTGCTCTTGGGTTTTTACGCCCCAGGTGCATTATCTTGCACTTATCTACATTCAATTTTAGTTGCCAGTTTTCCTAAATCCTTTTCCATTTGGTGAATCCCAACAGGAGCATCAACCCTGTTACAAATCTTTGTGTCGTCAGCAAAAAGACACACCTTACCATTGAGGCCTTCTGCAATTTCGCTGATAGAGATATTAAACAATATAGGTCCCAAAACAGAGGTACCCCACTGGTAACAAGACCGACCATGGTCTGAATATACTACATTGACTACAACCCTGTGTTGTCTGTCCCTATTTTTTGTGGGAATTTTTGCCATTGATCCCCCTCTGGTATGTCACTGTCCATGTTGTAGGACGATTTGTGCACTTCTAGTAATTATTTGGTGGCTGCAAATATGACCTGAAGGTTTTTCAGTTTTGCCTGCCATTAAAGCGAATGGGGCCTGCCGCAAACTTGCGGTTCGCGAATATTTGATCGCGTTCGCGATTCGTCCCGGCCGATGCTCGTCCATCACTATTGATGATTATGTCTTACAGCTAATGAAAACCCAAAAGTCAGGATCTCATAAAATTTTTATATTATTTATTACACTGAACAAAAATATAAACGCAACACTTGGGCTGAACTCAAAGATCTGAAACATTTTCTACATACACAAAAGACCCATTACTCTCAAATATTGTTCACAAATCTGTCTATATCTGTGTTAGTGAGCACTTCTCCTTTGCCAAGATAATCCACCCCACCTCCCAGGTGTGGCATATCAAGGTGCTCATTAAACAGCATAAATATTGCACAGGTGTGCCTTAGACTGCCCACAATAAAATGCCATTTAGAAGTGTGCAGTTTGATCACACAGCACAATGCCACAGATGTTGCAACATTTGAGGGAGAGTGCAATTGGCATGATGAGTGCCGGAATGTCTACCAGAGGTGTTGCCTGTGCAATGAATGTTCATTTCTCTACCATAAGCCACCTCCAAAGGCGTTTCAGAGAATTTGGCAGTACATCGAACCGGCCTCACAACCGCAGACCACGTGTAACCACACCAGCCCAGGACATCCTCCACATCCACCATGTTCACCTCCATGATCGTCTGAGTCCAGCCACCCGGACAGCTGCAGCAACAATCGGTTTGCATAACCAAAGAATTTCTGCACAAACTGTCAGAAACCGTCTCAGGAAAGCTCATCTGCATGCTCGTCGTCCTCATCGGGGTCTGGACCTGACTGCAATTCGTCCTTGTAACCGACTTGAGTGGGCAAATGCTCACATTCAATGGCGTCTGGCACGTTGGAGAGGCGTTCTTTTCACGGATGATGATGGCGTATAAGTAACTCCATTTTGTTTTACTCAGCAACGTGTATTACGATTGCATCAGGCCAGTGCACTATTCTAAGATTTCCATTTGTGTCTTTCTCCCTCTGTAGTATTGAGACCAGATTAGAAAATGCATACATACATTTGTTTAACCAGCCTTACTTCACAAGGTCATTCTCATGTTTATACCTGAATGATTATCTGTCGCTACTATGAAACATCTATTTCTGTAAATGCAGAGCTCATGTGTATTCAGGCCATACGATAAGACTAATGCTAACATATGATTGGATGTAATGGGAGGTCAATCCTCCCCTATATTAAGTGTTGGCACGCAGTGAATAAACCAGAATGGATCAGAGAAAGACACGTGTTTTTGGTCTCCATCTAATTCATTCTCTCGGTACCGAATAGGGCTTAATTCAAGCTGATCACCGAAATCTTGTGGGACACATTTAGGCAAAGGGCCTAATTTAGCCTTACAGCTTTGGCGGCTCGTCTGTGATCGAGAGGGCCATCTTTAGGTGCAAGAGACATCAATTGTCTTCTTCGGACCTGGAGGCACTGACCAAAATCTCGACTTAAAGTAAGTTGAACCATCTATTTATGATTTCGGTGGATTGCGGTGTCTGGGGTGTCTGGGGCACACGCAAAAGTTGATTGTAAGAGGCTCCGGGAGTCCATATCGTGAGATATAAAAAGTGCACTATGAATATGAATAATCTGTTCCGGGAACAGAAGGTACAAGCTTGGATTAACTCCTATATATATATATAGTATAAGTATTTTAGAAGTAATAAGATTATCTGTTTGTGTGAGATACTGACCGGGTGGTAAGTGTACGGTCGCATCCCACTGTTATTATCAAATTGATGTATTTTGGGTTAAACTACTGTTAATGTGTAAAATTGTTTGTGTTGTGGAGGACTGCAAGACGCCCCAGTTTTTCGGCTAAGAGTAATCTGTTGACCCGGAAAATTTGAACGCAAGTGGCGGTCCGAAACAACAATAGTCGATAGGGGTCCAAAGAGTATAGAGAGACATTAAGATACGAATCAGCTGATCAGTTGACAGGTCTTGTCGGCGCTATTTCAGTGCATTACAGCCAGTCCTGACAGCGATTGTCTCACTTACTCTTTGAACTATAAATACTAACATGGAAGGACAAGGGTCTAAAACTAAATTCCCTAAACCAGAACCAGGAGAAACTTGCAAAGTCTATGTAGCCCGTGTTAGTCCAACAAACTATTACCTGATCAACCCGTGGGTAGATAATCTAGCAGGCTGGACTGAGGTAATGGATGCTGCAGATCCATTCCCCAGGGACGGTGATAATAGTATTTATCATATGGATATGGTCAAAGGACTATGTCTAGGTGATAAAACAGCCTGGCCGCATTTCGATGCCGATCCTTCCTGGGACATGGAGTACATGTCCAGGAGTGGTGAACAGTGGCTGGAAATAGCCCCCCACTGGTATGATGCAGGTAATAGCAAGAAGAATAAGAATCTAAAAAGTCCCAAAAATGATAGGTCTCTACATGAAATAGAACAGGAGGTAGGCACAAAGAAGAGAAGTCAGAAATCCGCTCCACCTTATAATAAATCCACCCCCACGGCACCTCTGTACCCAGTTCTGACTCAGATTGAGGAAGATGCTGTAACAGCGGTTATACCATTAAAACTAGAAGAAAAATACCGACCCCCCATGCCAACATTTGGAAACAAAGCAGAGCGCAGTCTAAATACTGGCACACCACATACTAGTTATACTACACGCAGTACAAGTAGAATGAAAGATGAAACAGAACAGGGTGAATCAAAGGAAGGAGTCCAAGTAATCGCTCCCTTTCTGACAGTAGGACAACACTTAGTAAAAAAGCCCATAGAAATAGAGGATCTCAACAAAATTATAAAGTATTGTCCCAAACCTTCCATAGCCCCACTAGGGACTATTACATACCTAAAAAAGGCCTGTAGAGGGCGCAACTATACACAGGAAGATTTAAGGCTTATCCTGGATGGTATTATTGGAACACACACAACATGGGATTGGGACAAAGTCAAATCCATATCTATAATTGCACAACGCGGTGAAGCTCCAGATTATGTATGTAATACAGAAGAAGGTCAGAAAAGGATATGGGCGGAAATTGAGAACCATATGAATGAGGTATTCAAACAAAAATCTTCATTGCCCGTAGCAGTAGCCTGCAAACAGAAATCTGTTGAAACGGTCACTGAATTCTGGAAAAGATTCATTGATTGCTGGAAGACTGAGGCGGGGCTACCTGTGCGTGACAATGACAGTTTGATTATCTCCACATTTGTAAACAATCTATCAGATAAATTGATCCTAACTGTGAAACAAAATGTGTCCTCTTGGACTTCAGATACAACTGATGAGTTTGAGAAACATCTCTTTGAAAAAGAAGCAGCAGGATGCTTTGAGATAAGGAAAGCAACATCCCCCACACACGCATATACTAGAAGAGGCAGGGGGAGGAGGGGTGGGAATAATAGCAGACCCTACAATGGAAAACATGACTCATTGCCAAATAATTGTTGTTATAACTGTTGAAAAGAAGGACATTGGGCACGTCAATGCCGCGCACCAAAAAAGGGTAAGGGGAGAGGTCAAGATTACAACACACAGAAACCTGACACTCAGTCACAAAACAACCAACCAAGTCAGATAAACCACAGACAAGGTCCACAGAGTCAGCCCAGATTCCCATTAGATTGGCACCAGCAAAACTCATACTGAGGATGCCCGGAGGGACAAAGCCCAGCTTTCACACAGGTCACAACACATTGGAAGAACACACCAGTAATTCTACTTAGAGTAGGAGGAAGAAAAGTGGGATTTTTAATAGATAGTGGAGCTACTTCTAGTGTGTTAAACAACTCAATGTACAAAGGGCCTTTAAGGAAGTGTGTGCACTCTATGGGAATAAATGGGGTACTGACGAGGACATACAGAACAGATTCCTTACCAGTAGAAACCATTGATAGGGAATACATTACAGATCATGCTTTTAGCATCATACCTGAATGTCCTGTGAGCCTTCTGGGAAGAGACTTATTCATTAAGTTAGAATTGCAAATCACTGTTGAGAACAATGGCATCAGTGTATACTCTGATGCTTTGCCCATAATAACCCCCACACCTCTGATCCTTACAAACTTACAAGATCACTCAGAATTAGAGGATATAGACCCATCATTATGGGCAAAGGGGGACTATGACACAGGATTCATTGACTGCACACCATACAAAGCAACCATCAAAGAGGGCAGTACACCTGTATATCAGAAACAATACCCGCTGTCAAAAGAGAAACTTGATGGGCTTAGGCCAATGATAAAGGAATTCCTACAAAAGGGAATCCTGGAAGAGGTGATTTCACCCTACAGCACGCCCGTGAATCCAGTGACAAAGGCAGATGGTACTACCCACTTTGTGCAGGATTTAAGGGCAATAAATAATATCATTGTGCCTATTGCTCCTATTGTCCCAGATGTCACCTCACTTCTTTCTGCAATTCCTGCAGACGCTGTCTATTTCAGTGTGATAGATCTGAAAAATGCTTTCTTTTCTATCCCAGTTGATAAGGCAACCAGACTACTTTTTGCTTTTTCCTTTGATGGACGACAACTGACCTGGTGCAGAATGCCTCAGGGATATGCTGATTCACCTGTAGTGTACAGCATAGTCCTCCAAGCCACGTTAAAACTATGGTACCCCCCCAAGGCTCTGTGTTGCTGCAATATGTTGATGATTTGTTACTGTGTAGCATGTCAGCGGAGGCCAGCATTCAGGATGGTTTATCACTGTTAAAATGGTTGTCAGGATGTGGTCACAAAGTGGCACTTAAGAAAATGCAATGGTGTAAAATGCAGGTTGAATACTTGGGCTTTGTCCTCACAAAGGGTGAAAGAAGAATCAGTGCAGAAAGAGTCCAGTCTATTGCGGGTTTGGTCGCCCCGCACACCAGGAAAGAAATGTTATCTTTCCTTGGTATGATAAATTACTGTAGACAATGGATTCCTGATTGTTCTTACTACGACAATGTTTTGAGGCAAGCCACTCTGGATGGAAATCCAGATCTGATTAAATGGTCTTCTGAAATGTACAATGCATTTGATTGTCTGAAATGTTCACTCATGTCGAGTCCAGGGCTGGGCCTCCCTGACTATAATATGCCCTTCCACATGTTTGCACGCCAAAATTGTAAAAGCATGGCGGGGGTACTGACACAAGAACACGGAGGCAAGTTGCGTCCTTGTGCGTTTTTCTCAAAGGTTATGCCCACCTCTGTCCAGGGGATGCCGGCATGTCTGCGTTCCCTTGCAGCCTGTGCAATGATGGTAGAATTAGCAACTACTTTCACCCTGGGACATTTAACCTTCTTGCACACTACACATGATGTTGTAGGCTTACTCAGAGGTGTACATACACAACACATGTCAGCGCAAAGACTATCTGGATATGAGATCCTGTTGCTCAGTAACCCTTCACTACAGATTAAATATGCATCCAACATTACAGGACCAGCACCTATTTTGAATGCATTACTAGGGCTGAAAGGAACAGAAGACGCCCTTCCTGACACACATGATTGCTTACAGGTGCTCAATCACGAGACGTCACCTAGGGCTGACTTATCAACTGTTCCCATACCTGATGCACCAGAAGTCTTTGTTGATGGATCATGCTCTCGCCCCACTGATACTATATTCTGTGCAGCATATGCTATTGTTATGCTGCCAGATATAGAAGGATTGGTGCTATCCAATCTTGCAGAAAAATCCAAAGTCTGGATTGATCTGCAAGGAGGGGAAGCCTTGCATACCTCAGCATAGTGCATCCATCTTCATTGCACACTTTCACGGTGTAGGACACAACAGCATACAAACTACCCATATGTTGTTGAGCCAAAGTTTTTACATTACTGATAGCAAACAGCTAGTCACAGACTACATACACAGATGTATTACGTGCTTGAGAAACAACCCTAACAACCCACTGAAAATACCTCACCAACACCTTGACTACCCCACTACACCATTCACCCACTTGCAGGTGGATTACACGCATATACCTAAAACAAAAGGGAAACAAGAGTATGCATTAGTGATAGTGGACATGTTCTCAAGGTGGCCAGAAGTCTTTCCTACAAAGGCAGAAGATGCTAAAACTACAGCCAAAATTCAGACTCAGCAAATAATCCCAAGGTGGGGCTGTCCTCTGGTTATTGAATCAGACCAGGGGCCGGCATTCACCTCAAAACTTAACAAGGAGGTAGCTAGACTGTTACAGGTGGAATGGAAATATCATATTCCGTATCACCCACAAAGCTCAGGCATTGTGGAAAGAATGAACAGGACAGTTAAAGACAAACTCAGGAAGGCCACTGCTGGTACATTTGAAAAATGGAAACAAATCCTACCCATAATACTTGCAGAAATTAGAATGACGCCTAATAAGAAGTTAGGGATGTCACCATTTGAAATTCTGATGGGTAGGCCTTTCCCCACACCATGGGCAAGACGCCCCCTGGTAGTGCAGGAAGGGGACTTGGACCTGATCAGAGAGGAGTATGTTACTAATCTGATCAAAGTCCTCAGTAAAACTGAAGAAAAAGTTGCTTGTAAGTCTCCTTCTCTTCCACAGGAACCAACCCATCCATTCCGGGTAGGTGACCAGGTGATGATCAAGATCTTAAAGAAGGGAAAGGAACCAGGAAGCTTCACCTACGGACCACCCACCGAGGTAGTCGCGATCACCAGAACAGCAGTCCTCACTGAACAGTCACCCACGTGGATCCACGCCACAAGGATTAAGTTGGTGAAGAAAAGAGAGGTACTAACGGGGGCAGACAGCCCTGACCTCCAACGAGGCCCAGAGGTACTAACGGGGGCAGACAGCCTTGACCTCGAAGAAGATACAGAAGGGGTACTAACGGAGGCAGACAGCCTTGACCCTCAACGAGATGACGCAGTTGGGAAATTCCTCGAGATGGCTGAGATGCAGTGCCTTAATAATTGCAATTTTGTGTCTCCTACTTACTGTCCCATGGCTGTGGGACAGACAGATATACCTGAAAACAGAATGCAGAGGGGAAGACAATCTGTGGAAGACAAAGGAGAACTTATGGCTGTACCTGGCCAAAACTCTGAACTTAACTGACTTTTGTCTCCGAACCACTTTATCGGCATCTAACATTTTGGAGACATGTCTGGTAGCAGTCCCCACCCCAGTAGCTGTATGGACGGGGCTCCTACGTTCCCAATGGAATGACACTGATTTGGAGGATCATGATGTTAAATATGGATATGTAAATCCTTATCATGCTTGTTATGACTGTCCTACATATGAGACTCTGCAGAGTAATATGATAGAAATAATTACAGGTCTTGTCACAGCAGCAGAAATATGTTATAACTTCACCTGTGATGAGACACTATTGCCTCCCTGCATACAAGCAAAAATGCAGAATAAGACTAAGCCAAATATTTGTGATAAAGATATAGATAGTTGTAAAAAGATAGTATCAGGAAAAAATATGCAATGTAATATTACTAAAACAGTACCATCCCTAGACAAACATGTACCTCTACCAGCAGGATGGGTATTGGCCTGTGGAAATACTAGTCACACATACATACCGGCCAATATTACAGAGGGACCCTGTACAATAGCCAGGCTGACATTAGCAATGATACCACTATTCCCAGCAATGCAGACACGACACACGAGAGACACTTCCCTACAGCTACCAGAAAATTGTGATTATAATGTGAATCTCCTCTCTAGAGCAGAATACATGAGTTTAGGGATGTCTTTGGTAGGAGTACCAGGTTTGGCCATATATAACCACAGGACAATATCAAAACTTGCCTGTTTTATGGTAAAACAGATAAATGTCACTAGTGCAATTCTGCAAGATATGCTTCTGGATATACAATCGTATAAAAAGGCTATCTTGCAGAATAGGGCAACTATTGACTATTTATTGCTCCAACATGGTATAGGATGCTCAGCGTTCCAGGGATGTGTTGTTTCAATTTATCAGATCACTCCCGTGGAATAAAAGATAAAATAGGCCAACTAGAAGACATGATTAAACATATAAAACAAGATGTTGACCAAGGTTGGTGGGACTGGCTTTTTGGCTGGATACCTGACTTTGGTCAAATAAGATATATTGTAGGAGTGGCTGCTGTTGTCTACAGTGTGTGCCCTCCCTTCTGGCCGTATGTCAAAATGTGGCTGAAAGAGGGGTACACTCAACATTCCTCTATACTCCGGTAAAGGTAGAAGAGGCAAACACAACCCCAACAAAGCCTGAGGATTATACTCCTGAAGGGTATATGGAATATCTAAAGGCATACAAGCAAACCAAGGAAGAACAGAGAAAGAACCATATAGTATAAGATATATATAAGGTTCTAAAGAGAGGATTGATGGCGTATAAGTAACTCCATTTTGTTTTACTCAGCAACGTGTATTACGATTGCATCAGGCCAGTGCACTATTCTAAGATTTCCATTTGTGTCTTTCTCCCTCTGTAGTATTGAGACCAGATTAGAAAATGCATACATACATTTGTTTAACCAGCCTTACTTCACAAGGTCATTCTCATGTTTATACCTGAATGATTATCTGTCGCTACTATGAAACATCTATTTCTGTAAATGCAGAGCTCATGTGTATTCAGGCCATACGATAAGACTAATGCTAACATATGATTGGATGTAATGGGAGGTCAATCCTCCCCTATATTAAGTGTTGGCACGCAGTGAATAAACCAGAATGGATCAGAGAAAGACACGTGTTTTTGGTCTCCATCTAATTCATTCTCTCGGTACCGAATAGGGCTTAATTCAAGCTGATCACCGAAATCTTGTGGGACACATTTAGGCAAAGGGCCTAATTTAGCCTTACAGATGACTCCTGGTTTTCACTGTTCAGGGCAGATGGCAGACAGCGTGTGTGGCGTTGTGTGGGTGAGCGGTTTGCTGACGTCAACGTTGTGGATCGAGTGGCCAATGGTGGCGGTGGGGTTATGGTATGGGCAGGCCTTTTTATGGACGAACACAGGTGCATTTTATTGATGGCATTTTGAATGCACAGAGATACCGCAAGGAGATCCTGAGGCCCATTGTTGTGCCATTCATCCACGACCATCACCTCATGTTGCAGCATGATAATGCACGGTCCCATATGCCAAGAATCTGTACACAATTCCTGGAAGGTGAAAACATCCCAGTTCTTGCATGGCCATTATACTCACCGGACATGTCACCCATTGAGCATGTTTGGGATGCTCTGGATCGGCGTATACAACAGCGTGTTCCAGTTCCTGCCAATATTCTGCAACTTAGCACAGCTATTGGAGAGGAGTGGACCTACATTCCACAGGCCACAATCAACAACCTGATCAACTCTATGCGGCGGAGATGTGTTGCACTTTGTGAGGCAAATGATGGCTACACCAGATACTGACTGGTTTTCTGACCCCCCCCTCCCCAGTAAGGCAAAACTGTGCACATTTCAGAGTGTCCTTTTATTGTGGGCAGTATAAGGCACACCTGTGCAATATTCATGCTGTCTAATCAGCACCTTGATATGCCACACCTATGAGGTGGGATGGATTATCTCGGCAAAAGAGAAGTGCTCACTAACACAGATTTAGACAGATTTGTGAACAATATTTGAGAGTAATGGGTCTTTTGTGTATGTAGAAAATGTTTCAGATCTTTGAGTTCAGCTCATGCAAAATGGGAGCAAAACCGAAAGTGTATACAAGATCAATAAAAAAATAATTTTTAGTACGGAAATGTTGGCCTACTGAACAGTCTGTACACTATATGCACTGAATACTTGGTCGTAGCTCCTTTTGCATGAATACTACATCAATGTGGCGTGGAATGAGGGGTTTTTAGGTCAGATGAGTTTGCTGTAGAATGAAGCACAGTGATACCGTGGTTATTAAACCAGGTATTGGTACTTTTGGCAGTGTGGGCAGGTGTCACGTGCGCACCTCCGCGTCTTGCGACCAAGGATATGTCTGCTAGGGGCCAGACGACCTCCAAGCTTTCACACTGTGCACACCACACACTCAGGCCCCAAAGTGAGCATAGATCACCCCAAAACATGCACAGACCCAACACCCCAAACACTAGCTGCCACCACCAACTCCAACGACATCAACACTGTCGGAAATGCTGCAAAAGCCACGTATAAATGGTCTGCTCACAAGTGATCACACAATAACACATTCAGGCTATGGATTCTTTAGAGCAACAAGGCAGACTAATAAAGTGAATATATTTTATAGACAAAAAATAGTGCAGTGCTTAAAAAAACTGATGTAAAATGAGACAAAGTAAAAATAACATACACAAACAGTAACCGTAAAATAAATGGGAGAAAATACAGCAATAAGTACTTACTGCCCCCTGGGAGAAGAAGAATAAATGGATACCCGTCAGCTCGGCTGTGACGCCCACATGGTGTAACCCCTAAAATATGTCCATGCAACATCTTTATAGAACCAGGATTGGTTTCCAGTTTCTGGTCGGCTCAGTCATTAACTATCCAAATCCTAGTTCTTCCATTGGGCGGGGGGATTAATGAGGGGAGTGGGGAACATTGAATATTAAAATCTCTTTGTTTGAATGTTTTCAAATCTCCTGCCAAAAAGCAGATGCTTTTTTGAAGTTTGTACCTGGCAGCCAGAGGTGTCAGATGATAAGGAGAACCGTCCATTTGCTACTCTTATAGCTGGCAAAGGCCTAGCCTGCCCGACTCCATCCTGCTGGGATAAAAATGGAGGCTTCAAAGCAGTCAGCCATTTGGTGAATGAACCTACTCTTCAGCAGAAATCACACCTTGGGAATCCTTATTCAACAGATACACAACACATATAATTCTATAATAGTTACTACAAGTATGTTCCCCCACATCATATTTATGACAGCAGGTGCCAAGTCCTGTTGGAAAATGAAATCAGTATCTCCATAAATCTTGTCCGCAGAGGGAAGCACTCTAAAATTTCCTGGTAGACCGCTGCACTGACTTTGGACTTGATATAACACAGTAGACCAACACCAGCAGATGACATGGCTCCATAAACCATGACTGACTGTGGAAACGTCACACTGGACCTCAAGCAACTTGGACTGCGTGCCTCTCCACTCTTCCTGCAGACTCTGGGACCTTGATTTCCAAATGAAATGCAAAATTTACTTTCATCTGAAAACAGGACTTTGGACCACTGAGCAACATCCAGTCCTTTTTCTTCTTAGCCCAGATAAGACGCTTCTGACATTGTCTCTGGGTCATGAATGGCTTGACCAAAGAAATGTAACAGATGTAGCCCATGTCCTGGATACTTCTGTGTGTGGTTCCTCTTGAAGCACTGACTCCAGCCTGTCAGGATAATGACTATCATCACACACAAACAGGGATAGTGCATCCCTAAAATGACCGGACCCGCTATGCCTACCTACTTGCATGGCCACCCTAGCCAACTAGACAACAGTCCCTATAATGCAATACGTGGAGGGATGAAACACAAACAGGGGCAAACAAACGGACAAACACTAAGAGAGTTTTCGTATGGAAAAAGGGTGAAATGCCTCTCAGACAAAGCAGTCTGAGTTAGGCCAGAGGTCAGAACTAGGAGATCAATACACTACGAGTTGTCTTCTGGACAACTGTCAAGTCAGCAGTCTTCCTAATGATTGTGTAGTGAATCAGACTGAGGGACCATTTAAAAGCTTAGGAAACCTTTACGGGTGTTTTTTGTTGATTAGCTGATTAGAGATCAATACACTAACAAAAAACCAGAAGACAAAAACATAATCACAAAACCAAATTCAGAAATCCAAGCAAGAGGAGTATTCAAAAAAAGCAAGGAACTAGTAGGGCGAGCCAGAGGGCAAGAAATTCACCAGCACCTGCACATGTCGGTTCCAGCCTTTTATACTGGAGGAAGGCAGCTCACGTCGGTGTGCTTTTATGCCTTGATGTTTGGAAGCCCTGGTGCACTCTTCATTGGCCTTAGGTGTTCAGGCGCCCTGTGCGAGCTAATCTTGTGCCCCCCTTCCCCGTTCACCAAAACATACACAAAAAGGAAAACAATCTTTGTAACAAACAGTTTTTTTTAATTACAGATAATTTAAGTGCAAGTGCAAACAAGTACAATCATATCCAGTGTCACCCATAGCCAGTCCCCTGCCCCCCTTAATCATACCCTGTCACTTTTGCCCAGTCCCCTGCCCCCTTAATCATACCCAGTGTCACCCAGAGCCAGTTCCCTGCCCCCTTAATCATACGCTGTCACCTTTACCCAGTCCCCTGCCCTTCTTAATCATACCAAGTGTCACCCTTACCCAGTCCCCTGCCCCCTCAATTAGACCCTGCCCCCCTTAAATTAAGGGTGACAGACACTGGGTATGACTAAGGGGGGCAGGGGACTGGCTCTGGGTGATACTGGGTATGATTAAGGGGGGCAAGGGACTGGGTAAAGGTGACAGGGTATAATTAAGGGCCTTATAATGTGCCAGTAAAAAGGGACCCCCATAATGCCCCCCAATAATGTGCCAGTAAGTGTCCCCATACATTCCCCCCATCATGTGCCAGTATCAAGTGCCTCTCTCCTTCCCACCCCCCATGTGCCAGTATCATAGTGCCAACCCCCCCATGTTCCAGTAACAAGTGCCTCTCTCCTCCCCCCCATGTCCCAGTATCATAGTGCCATCTCCCCCCAAAAGTGCCAGTATCAAGTGCCTCCCTCCCCCCCATGTCCCAGTATCATAGTGCCACCCCCCCCAAAAGTGCCAGTATCAAGTGCCTCTCTCCCCCCCCCATGTTCCAGTATCATAGTGCCATCTCCCCCCAATGTGCCAGTATCAAGTGCCTCTCTCCTTCCCACCCACCCCCCCATGTGCCAGTATCATAGTGCCTCTCTCCTTCCCACCCCCATGTGCCAGTATCAAGTGCCTCTCTCCTTCCCACCCATCCCCCATGTGCCAGTATCATAGTGCCATCTCCCCCCAATGTGCCAGTATTAAGTGCCTCTCTCCTTTCCACCCCCACATATGTGCCAGTATCATAGTGCCATCTCCCCCCCCTCCCAATGTGCCAGTATCAAGTGCCTCTCTCCTTTCCACCGACCCCCCAAGTGCCAGTATCATAGTGCCAACCCCCCCATGTGCCAGTATCAAGTGCCTCTCTCCTTCCCCCCATGTGCCAGTATCAGGTGCCAACCCCCCTAACCCCATGTGCCAGTATCAAGTGACTCCTGCTCCCCCCATGTGGCAGTAACAGTTGGGTATTTAAAAAAACAAACACTTATAAATAACTTACCTCCATGTCAACGATGCGATGCAGCCTCTTCCAGCCTGTGTCCCGCGCTGTATGTCCATATATGGAGTCAGTGCTTGTGTATTTCAGAAAAGTTTCTGCTGGGACCTGAATGCACGACCTTCTGTATCAGACCAAGGCACTTTACCACACAGCTATAAGAGCTGCATAGCCACTGATTGAAAAAATATGAGACTTCTACTGTAGACTCATTTATAGCTTTGATAGCTAGTGTACATCCATACACATGACAGCTGCCCCAGCACACTCAGCCTGCTATATCTCTATATATGATAGCTGCCCCAGCACACCCAGCTTTGCTACATCTATACACATCGCAGCAGCCCCAGCTCACCCAGCTGTGCTACATCTATACACATGACAGCTGCCCCAGCACACCCAGCTCTGCTACATCTATACACATGACAGCTGCCCCAGCACACCCAGCTCTTCTACATCTATACACATGACAGCTGCCCCAGCACACTCAGCTCTGCTATATCTCTATATGTCTATCTACTGTATAGTAATACTTAGAGATATATAGATATAGCAGAGCTAAGTGTGCAGGGGCAGCTGTCATGTCTATAAATGTAGCAGTACTGGGTGTGCTGGGGCAGCTGTCATATATAGAGATATAGTAGAGCTGAGTGTGCTGGGGCAGCTGTCATGTGTATTAGATGTAGCAGACTGGGTGTGCTGAGGCAGCTATCATATATAGAGATATAGCAGTGCTGGGTGTGTTGGGGTAGCTGTCATGTGTATAGATGTACACTGGCTATAACAGCTATAACAGAGTCTACAGTAGAAGTCTCATATTTTTTCAGGCAGTGGCTATTCAGCTCTTTTAGCTGTGTGGGTAAGTGCTTTGCCTCTGATACAGAAGGTTGTGGGTTCAAATACCAGCAGACACAGATGACTATGCCTGAGATTTGTCTTGTAAATGAGAAGCGTGCAAGTTGTGACACAGGCAGGGTGTCTATAAAGTAGTAAGGGAGGTGAGAGAAGGCTGCTGATATCCTGCATGTCGTTACAGTGTGTGGTGTTTGTGGCAGTCGCTACACAGTCTGGCCCTGGCCGCCGGGCGCCCCTGTTGCCATGGTGCCCTGTGTCTGCTGGGATTTGAACCCACAACCTTCTGTATCAGAGGCCGCACAGCTTGCACACCAAAGGCTGGCCCTGCCCGGGGCTTCCAAACGTCAGCAGAGGCCATTCTGCAGCCCTGGTTCCCCCAGCAACTGGACTCTGCTGCACGGGGACAGCAGTGGCTGGGGGAACCGTGACATAGCCACAGTTTACTCCTTGTAAATCTTCCCCAAGTTCTTGAATGGCCTTTCTTGACAATCCTTTCAAGGCTGTGGATATCCCAGTTGCTTGTACACTTTTTTCTACCACACCTTTTCTTTCCACTCAACTTTCCATTAATATGCCTGGATACAGCATTCTGGGAATAGCCAGCTTCTTCAGCAATGACCTTTTGTGGCTTAACCTTCTTGTGGACGGTGTCAATGTCTTCTGGACAACTGTCAAGTCAGCAGTCTTCCTCATGATTGTGTAGTCTACTGAATCAGACTGAGGGACCATTTAAAAGCTTAGGAAACCCTTACAGGTGTATTCTGTTGATTAGCTGATTAGAGTGTGACACCATGAGTCTACAATATTAAACTTTTTTCACAATATTCAAATTTTATGAGATCTTGAATTTTGGTTTTTCATTTCATCAACATTAAACGAAATAAACACTTAAAATAGATCACTCTGTGTGTAATGAATCTATAGAAGTTATGAGTTTCACCTTTTGAATTGAAACTATTGAAATTAATTAAGTTTTCTATGATATTCTAATATATGTACCTATATTGTGCCAAGGACCAGCCCTGGGCTATATGGCATCCTGTGAGTAATTTTATCTTGGATTTTTGCAAATCTCATTCACATAAAGGTAACATCTATGTGGTGTGGCTTTTTCTAGGCAAAACTTAACGGAGAAAAAGTAAAGCAAAATGTGTGGCCGTCAGCGTGGCCTTATTTAGGAAAGGCGAGGGTTTTTAGATAATGTTTCCATATAATACAACAATAAAGTTCAAACGAAAAGCAAAATCCAGCTCAGTCTCGCAGAGGTAAAATCCATACTTTGTTGACGCGGTATAAAAATACATCCAGGAAAAACAATCTTAGTCTACATGTTTCGGGCTACTTAGAATGTGAGCCCTTACTCATGACAAGGGCTCACATTCTAAGTAGCCCGAAACATGTAGATTAAGATTGTTTTTCCTGGATGTATTTTTATAACGAGTCAACAAAGTATTGATTTTACATCTGCGAGACTGAGCTGGATTTTGCTTTTCGTTTGGACTTCAAGTTACCCGCATCCAGGTGCGTTTTTTTCCGTGCCCACAGCAGAGAAGGAGCAGATGAGAGCACCCTTTTTTTCTCAATTGTTATGTAATACAACAATTAAGTATCAAATTGAGATTGCCTTGCACTTACCTAGTTCATGATTAAGACAACACTTTGAAACACGTTGATTCTTATCTGCCACACAGATTTTTACATTTACTAATAAAAGTGGATGGATTTTACTACGGCCTAGATGCTGGAAGTTGTTTTTCTTATAACCAAATAATGCACTAAATTAAAAAATATGTCTATCATGTACCCAAATAATACATTGTGCAGTGTCCAACAGATACACCATACTGTCATTATAAAGAGTGCCCAAACAATATGTCAAGCTGTACCGAAAAAAATTGTGCACCATTTATCAATGTATCCCCCCACCCACAAAAGTTTCCCATTCCATCCAGAAATGGCCCTAAATAGTGGGATATGAATAAGGCAATGCTCAAGGATTGCACAGGATGTGCGTCCCAATGATGTCCTGATTGTGCCATTCTGCGTTTGTAACCATCAAGATTATGCGGCGCTGTTGTAAAGAAAAGTACACATTATGTTTTGTGATCATTCTTTAACGGGAACCAAGTAAGCACTGCTGATACGCCGATATGCATTAACACATAGGACCAAAAACAAACAATGAATAGAATGTAATAAAGGAAACAGTGTAAACCAAAATCAGAATTGTACAAGTAAATAATAGTAAATGTAATTACATAAAAAAGGTACAAGGAATATTTAATGGAAGGTTTCTCTTATCCCATCAGATTATCTAGTAGAGAGATAAGTAGCGATCACTGTGGAATAAGATGTTTCCTGGTTCAATAATAGTAAAAAGTAAACAACAAGGACGGCTAATTGCTGAAACTTTTTATTGAAGTTCTCATAATTGATGTGTGATATATCCCTGACCAGAGAACACTGCATATATCTGTGCTCCCCGGGGGGAGGAAAGAGAAAACAAGATCCTTTTCATTAGACGGCACATGGTTGTGTAACATCTATTGATTCTGTGATGCTGATACAATACAGACACTGATTATAAGTTTTTTTTTTGGCTGTGATGTTTATTCTCTGGTTTTATACAGAAGTCTGAGAAATTTATAAATGAATGACTACTCTATTTATCTATCTATCTAAAAAACATACTGTATGATGAGTAGAGATGGCCTTGCCATTCACCAGGCGGTCGTTTCGTGGCGAACTTTTGCTAATTCGCGATTCGCCAAACATGCGGACCTATAGCGATATTCGCATGCGCCATATTTTTTTGCATAGCGCCGAACTTTGACCCATGACACATCCATCAGGTGGGACAGGACATCCAATTGAGACGTTTCAGCACTTTGACACACCCCCAACCCTATAACAGAAGCCATTTTACATTATGTGCTTTGCCAGTGTAGGGAGAGGTTGCATTTTGGAGCAGGGACAGTTAGGGACACCAAACGCTAGCTAACAGGACCACAAAAGTCCTTTTAAGGACTGGTATAGGTGTGCTATCAATAGGTGTGATATACTGAGGGGTGTGATATACTTATAATATACTTTCTAACATCGAATTTATATTATGGTGTATTTTTATGCAGCAGTTGAGTGCGGTTCTGCTACGATACCGCAGCTAGATAGAGGGACAAACGCTATTGGAGTAACTAATTGCACCGGGTGTGATATACCTGTTGCCCCCAAAAAAACTGCTTAAGGGCTGCGATATACCTTCTTCTACAAAATCCTGATTGAGGGGTGCTAGATACCTCTTTCTGACAAATTCTGATTGAGGGGTGCTATATACCTTCTTCCACAAAATACTGATTAAGGGGTGCTATTGCTATATACCTTCTTCCACCAAATACTGATTGAGGGGAGCCATATACCTTCTTCCACAAAATACTGATTAAGGGGTGCTATTGCTATATACCTTCTTCCACCAAATACTGATTGAGGGCTGCGATACACCTGGTTCCACAAAATATTGATTGAGGGGTGCTATATACCTTATTTCACAAAATCCTGATTGAGGGGTGCTATATAGCTGTTTCTGCCAAATACTGATTGAGGGGTGCTATATACCGTCTTCCACAAAATACTGATTGAGGGGTGCTATTGTCATTTACCTTCTTCCACCAAATACTGATTGAGGGCTGCAGTCTCCTGACCCCTCAATTAGACCCTGCCCCCCTTAATCATACCCAGTGTCACCCATAGCCAGTCCCCTGCCCCCCTTAATCATACCCTTTCACCTTTACCCAGTCCCCTGCCCCCCTTAATCATACCCAGTGTCAACTAAAGCCAGTCCCCTGCCCCTTTGTCATACCCAGTGTCACCCTTATCCATTGCCCTTCCCCCTTAATCATACCCAGTGTCTGTCACCCTTAATTTAAGGGGGCAGGGTCTAATTAAGGGGGCAGGGGACTGGGTAAGGCTACTTTCACACTAGCGTTCGGAGCGGATCCGTCTGATGTTTCATCAGACGGATCCGCTCCGATAATGCAGACGTTCGCATCCGTTCAGAACGGATCCGTCTGCATTAAAACTTAGAAAATTTTCTAAGTATGAAAGTAGCCTGAGCGGATCCGTTCAGACTTTGCATTGTAAGTCAATGGGGAACGGATCCGCTTGAAGATTGAGCCATTTGGTGTCATCTTCAAGCGGATCCGTCCCCATTGACTTACATTGTAAGTCTGGACGGATCCGCTCGCCTCCGCACGGCCAGGCGGACACCCGAACGCTGCAAGCAGCGTTCAGGTGTCCGCTCACTGAGCGGAGCGGAGGCTGAGCGCTGGCAGGCGGATGCATTCTCAGTGGATCCGCCTCCATTGAGAATGCATTGCGGCCGGGCGGCTGCGTTCAGGACCGCTCGTGAGCTCCTTCAAACGGAGCGCTCGAGCGGACACCTGAACGCAGGTGTGAAAGTAGCCTAAGGGTGACACTGGGTATGATTAAGAAGGGCAGGGGACTGGGCAAAGGTGACAGGGTATGATTAAGGGGGGAAGGGGACTGGCTCTGGGTGACACTGGGTATGATTAAGGGGGGCAGGGGACTGGGCAAAGGTGACAGGGTAGGATGGATTAAGGGGGGCAGGAGACTGGCTATGGGTGACACTGGGTATGATTGTACTTGTTTGCACTTGCACTTAAATTATCTGTAATTAAAGAAAACTGTTTGTTACAAAGATTGTTTTCCTCTTTGTGTATGTTTAGGTGAACGGGGGGGGGGGGGGGGGGGGCGCCACGAGATTAGCTCGCACAGGGCGCCTGAACACCTAAGGCCAGCCCTGAACGCATAAGTCGCATTAAGCCCACCACTCACCTAGGGACGACCGCCTTAAAAAGGCACCTGGCCTCCCATCACCGAGCCCAGTGGGAGCAACACCATCAGAACCCACAATGCCACACTCCTGGCTCTCTACGTCCTGCCTCTTCTCCTTCTCCTCTCTCCTCCCATTTGTCCTCCACTCCACCTTCCACCGTGCCCAAGGCAGGCTTACGTGGCCCAAATGTTCGAGCATAAAAAAATGATGACGCCGGATCTCTTGACCAAAGGCTGACCGCTGACTTGTCGGAATTGTTAGCCCGCCAACTACCGCCATATAAATTGGTGGACTCAAAGGCCTTTAGAAAATTTGTGGCCATTAGCACACCACAATGGAAGGTCCCCGGAAGGAAATATTTCTCCTAAAAGGGTATCCTCTGAACTATATGGCCACGTTTAGCGGCAAGTTAATATATCTTTGGCACACAATGTCAGTGCCAAGATACATCTGACCACAGACACGTGGTCTAGCAAACACAGGCAGGGAAAGTACATAACTTTTACTGCCCACTGAATGAACCTTCTGATGGCCGTCAAGCATGTAACCCATGGCACCCGTGTGGATTTGGTGTTACCACCACGGATTGCATGCAGGCCTGCCTCTTCTTCTCCTCCTCCTCCTCCTCCATCCTCGTCTTCTCCTCGGCTGACTCCTCCTTTTCCACTGCTACTGCCTCTTCCACTGCACCCCCAAGCTCCCCAGAACCTATTTGACGTGCCAGTTGAGACGTTGCCATGCTGTGCTGCAGATGTTGTGCCTGGAAGCCAAGTGCCACACCGGTCCTGCACTGCTTTCAGCTGTGCGGTCACAGACCGATCAATGGCTAACCCCGCTCAATTTGACAGTTGGTAAAGTGATGTGCGATAACGGTGCCAATCTGCTGAGCGCGCTGAAACATGGCAAAATGACACACGTGCCGCGCATGGCACACGTCATGAACATCGTTGCCAAATAGCCCAGGGTCCAGGACATCTTGTGGCAGGCCAAGAAAATCTCTGGCCATTTTAGAAGATCTTACACGGCCATGGCTCGCCCAGCTGCGACACCACTTGCCTGTTAGACGTCTGATTTGTGACTGCCCGACGCACTGGAACTCCACCTTGTATATGCTTGATAGGCTGCTCCAGCAGAAACGTGCCATTAACGACTACCTGTATGAACTTTGCAGAAGGACAGGTTCTGGGAGCTTGGTTTCTTTTCACCGCGCCAGTGGCCGCTCATGCGCAACGCATGCAGACTTCTGCAGCCATTTGATGCGATCACCAAACTGGTCAGTCGCAGCCAGGGCACCCTCAGTGACATCGTACCTTACACCTTCTTTCTGGAGCGTGCATTGCATCGTGTCATTGATCATGCCGTCGAGGAGCAGGAGCTGGAAGATGAGGAAGTTGCAATACTGAATAAATTCCCAGGTGGGGGCTACTCCATCTGAGACAAGTCAGCAGGAGTCTGAAGAGGAGTCAGAGGAGGATGGTGGCTGGAGGGAGGAATAGGAGGAGGAAGAGCAAAAAGAGCAGACTTTAAACTTTTCGGGGATCCCTGGTGTTGTCCGTGGCTGGGGGGAGGAGACCGAGGATGACATTCTCCTGGGCGATGAGCAGGAGCCAGGGCGCTCCACCGCTTCCAATTTAGTGCAAATATGTGCTTTCATGCTCCAGTGTTTGAAGAGGGACCCCCATATAAAAATAATAAAGGTCAAGGACCTGTACTGAGTGGCAACGTACTTATAACCCCGGTACAAACACAAAATGGCGGGCATGTTACCAGCATCACAGAGGGCTGTCAGAATGCAGCATTTCCAGGCCTTGCTGTGAGAGATGCTGCATTCTACTGTTGGGGGCACTGGCAGAAGAATTTCCGCCCACAGGGAAACAGGTGCAGGTACCAATCTTACCGCGCCTGCAAAAAGAGGGCAGTTTGAAGGTGTGTTGGTCACTTCGGATATGAGCTCATTCTTGCAGCCAACCCATAGACAGCCGTCCTCCGGATCCAGCCTCAGGGACCGCCTAGACCGACAGGTGTCCGACTACATCGGGTTAACGGCCGATGTGGACGCTCTGAGAAGAGAGGAACCCCTGGACTACTGGGTATGCAGGATTGACCTGTGGCCAGCGCTGGCACAATTTGCCATGGAACTCTTGGCTTGCCCCTCATCGAGTGTCCTGTCCGAAAGGACGTTCAGCGCAGAAGGGAGGATCCTGACCCATAAGCGCACTCGCCTAGCTCATGACAGTGTGGACTACTTCACATTTTTAAAAATGAATGAGGCATGGATATCGGAGGAATTCAACACCTGTGATGACCATGTGTAATTGAATTTCCTCATGCCAGCCCACACATATCTATCACCACAGAGAACAAAGAATGGTCCTTGCCTTATGTATATACAGCGGCATAAAAGGCCTTTTATGTCAGGTGAATGCCTAATTTTTTGGGCCTGTACTGGCCGACAGTTACATATTTATCCTGTGACCGCCTAATGTACCTCCAGCGACAGAATACAAAGTTCTTTGCTGTCAGGTGAATGACTACTGCCTAATTTTTATCTTTTATCGTGCAAATGACCACCTAATTGTATTATTATTCGGGGGTAGGGCTAATATCTTTATATTATATAGATTCTAGTGTATTATACTGTGCCCTGTATTTCCCAGTAGAAAATGATTCTTGGGAAACAGAGTCCTCATCCCTGACCACCAGGACCAGGTAGCGCTGTGTCAGTACATGGCGGCCTCCCCTCTCCGCCACACCGCTGTGTACTGGTGCTTATTCTGACACTAGGGCTGGGTTCACATCCTATTTTTGCCATCCATTTAATGCATACCAAAAATGTATGCGTTAACAGATGCCTCAGACGGATGCCGTACAGTGGCGTCCGTTCACCATACAGTTCCATGGTAGAAAAAAAATTACGTTAACGTATGCATTTTTTTAATGGACTCTGCAGGATACAAAAACGTGGAGTGCTGCACATTTGTATACATCAAACCGATAGGAAATAAAAAATTTCTAGGCTCCAGCAGGGCACATTTTTGACAGTTTCCCTTTAAGACGCATAAAAATGGCCCCTGATTAAAGTACATATATTTTGCGGGATATTTTGCCAATGATCCCCCTCTAGTATGTCACTGTCCATGTTGTCGGACTATTTTTCACTCATACTTTGTATTTGGTGGCTGCAAATATGACCTGAAGGTTTTTCAGGTTCGCCTGCTATTAAAGTCAATGGGCACGATGCAAAAGCGTTGGCGAATCGTCCCGGCCGATGTTCATCCATCACTAATGATGAGGCAGCACTCCAAATTAGTATTTCCAGCAAAATTTGACCCTTTAAAACATAACTTTTACTTATTTATATTAATAAAGTGACACCGCATTAGTGATTCACCTAGTGAAAAATGTGAGACAGAAGACATAACATGATAATTAAAAAATAGATAAATGTTTAGACAGGGTAACCAACCGTTGATACAGTTTGTAATGGTTGGTGTACACAGGGTAGTAATGGGGAGTGTTGGGGTGTCTATACTGTCCCTACACTCACCCTGAATGAATCCTTAGCCCAGGGACGTCCCCTGAAGGTGGAGACTCCCTGTCCTCGTACCTGGACTGGCTGCCCCACGTACACCCTCCTCTCAGTGAACAGTAACACGGTACCCCGTGAAAACGACGAGTATTTTCTGTGTCACAGGTGGATAATATATCTGTATAGACAACAGCCCATGTTAATGATAAATCAAAAAGAACAAATGGTGTAAAGGGGTAGATGTCCCCTGTAGCACCGCGCGAATAGACCCAAAAGGGGCGTCGTATTATAAATACGCTCCTGGGCTAGCTTGCGCAAAACCCCGACGCGTTTCCCCTATTTCTAGGTTCATCAGGGGGTCAACAAACAGTCATGGGTAAACCGTCATCAAGGATGGTAATAGTAATTGATATACTCAAGGTACAGATGGAGGACGCAGGACCAGGGACGCTGATAGTAATATGTGTGTAGGACCAAGGGGATCATTTGATATATCCTACCTGTAGATAAAAGGTAGAAAAATGTCAGGGTAAGAACTACATTTATAACCACTCAAATCCATACCCACTGAGTCTTATTGGACACTTACTTAGTATCCTTGGCGGTTAAATTAGCCAGAAGCCCATTGAGATGAGGGCCAAAATAGTGTCCACATGCTGTAAAAATACATAGTATGAACTCTCCATTGCATATCAAAATCATTACTTAGATTGAATTCAGGGGTCCTTACTCACATTACTTGCGTCCTGGTATTGTCCTGTACCTCCAGATGCTCACACACTCAGTTACTAACCTTCCTATATACCCCCCATCCTCAGCTGTTTCAATTTTGCACTCATTAGGACGCTGAACAGGCCACTTCCGGTTTCGGGACACGTCTGCATGCGTCATTATATTGGACTGCATGTGTCTCTTACATCCGGTCCTTGGAACGCATGCGGCCGTGATATCCTGGTTCCTGTGCTCTGGTATCGTTAGTTTACTATGTCTATTGCTTTAGCTTAACCCCATGCGCCAGCTATAAGGTTCTCTAGGATTAGAACTATGCAGACGACCGTAATTACTATAATCAGCATCCAAGGCCGATCAACCGGAAGTGACGGCCACATGCGTTCCAAAGGACCGGATATGACGTTCATGTGCGGTCCAGAGGACGACTCTGACGCATGGGGTTAAGCTAAAGCAATAGACATAGTAAACTAACGATACCAGGGCCCAGGAACCAGGATATCACGGCCGCATGCGTTCCAAGGACCGGATGTAAGAGACACATGCGGTCCAATAACCGGAAATGACGCATGCGGACGTGTCCCGAAACCGGAAGTGGCCTGTTCGGCGTCCTAATGAGTGCAAAATTGAAACAGCTGAGGATGGGGGGTATATAGGAAGGTTAGTAACTGAGTGTGTGAGCATCTGGAAGTACAGGACAATACCAGGACGCAAGTAATGTGAGTAAGGACCCCTGAATTCAATCTAAGTAATGATTTTGATATGCAATGGAGAGTTCATACTATGTATTTTTACAGCGTGTGGACACTATTTTGGCCCTCATCTCAATGGGCTCCTGGCTTATTTAACCGCCAAGGATACTAATTAAGTGTCCAATAAGACTCAGTGGGTATGGATTTGAGTGGTTATAAATGTAGTTCTTACCCTGACATTTTTCTACCTTTTATCTACAGGTAGGATATATCAAATGATCCCCTTGGTCCTACACACATATTACTATCAGCGTCCCTGGTCCTGCGTCCTCCATCTGTACCTTGAGTATATCAATTACTATTACCATCCTTGATGACGGTTTACCCATGACTGTTTGTTGACCCCCTGATGAACCTAGAAATAGGGGAAACGCGTCGGGGTTTTGCGCAAGCTAGCCCAGGAGCGTATTTATAATACGACGCCCCTTTTGGGTCTATTCGCGCGGTGCTAGAGGGGACACCTACCCCTTTACACCATTTGTTCTTATTGATTTATCATTAACATGGGCTGTTGTCTATACAGGTATATTATCCACCTGTGACACAGAAAATACTCGTCGTTTTCACGGGGTACCGTGTTACTGTTCACTGAGAGGAGGGTGTACGTAGGGCAGCCAGTCCAGGTACGAGGACAGGGAGTCTCCACCTTCAGGGGACGTCCCTGGGCTAAGGATTCATTCAGGGTGAGTGTAGGGACAGTATAGACACCCCAACACTCCCCATTACTGCCCTGTGTACACCAACCATTACAAACTGTATCAACGGTTGGTTACCCTGTCTAAACATTTATCTATTTTTTGATTATCATGTTATGTCTTCTGTCTCACATTTTTCACTAGGTGAATCACTAATGCGGTGTCACTTTATTAATATAAATAAGTAAAAGTTATGTTTTAAAGGGTCAAATTTTGCTGGAAATACTATAGATTCTATGACTCCTTTATACACTGCTCAAAAAAATAAAGGGAACACAAAAATAACACATCCTAGATATGAATTAATTAAATATTCTTCTGAAATACTTTGTTCTTTACATAGTTGAATGTGCTGACAACAAAATCACACAAAAATTAAAAATGGAAATTAAATTTTTCAACCCATGGAGGTCTGGATTTGGAGTCACACTCAAAATTAAAGTGGAAAAACACACTACAGGCTGATCCAACTTTGATGTAATGTCCTTAAAACAAGTCAAAATGAGGCTCAGTAGTGTGTGTCGCCTCCACTTGCCTGTATGACCTCCCTACAACGCCTCTCCATGCTCCTGATGAGGTGGCGGACGGTCTCCAGAGGGATCTCCTCCCAGACCTGGACTAAAGCATCTGCCAACTCCTGGACAGTCTGTGGTGGAACATGACGTTGGTGGATAGAGCGAGACGTGATGTCCCAGATGTGCTCAATTGGATTCAGGTCTGGGGAACGGGCGGGCCAGTCCATAGCATCAATGCCTTCATCTTGCAGGAACTGCTGACACACTTCAGCCACATGAGGTCTAGCATTGTCTTGCATTAGGAGGAACCCAGGGCCAACCGCACCAGCATATGATCTCACAAGGGGTCTGAGGATCTCATCTCGGTACCTAATGGCAGTCAGGCTACCTCTGGCGAGCACATGGAGGGCTGTGCGGCCCTCCAAAGAAATGCCACCCCACACCATTACTGACCCAATGCCAAACCGGTCATGCTGGAGGATGTTGCAGGCAGCAGAACGTTCTCCACGGCGTCTCCAGACTCTGTCGCATCTGTCACATGTGCTCAGTGTGAACCTGCTTTCATCTGTGAAGAGCACAGGGCGCCAGTGGCGGATTTGCCAATCTTGGTGTTCTCTGGCAAATGCCAAACGTCCTGCACGGTGTTGGGCTGTAAGCACAACCCCCACCTGTGGACTTTGGGCCCTCATATCACCCTCATGGAGTCTGTTTCTGACCGTTTGAGCAGACACATGCACATTTGTGGCCTGCTGGAGGTCATTTTGCAGGGCTCTGGCAGTGCTCCTCCTGTTCCTCCTTGCACAAAGGCGGAGGTAGCGGTCCTGCTGCTGTGTTGTTGCCCTCCTACGGCCTCCTCCACATCTCCTGATGTACTGGCCTGTCTCCTGGTAGCGCCTCCATGCTCTGGACACTACGCTGACAGACACAGAAAACCTTCTTGCCACAGCTCGCATTGATGTGCCATCCTGGATAAGCTGCACTACCTGAGCCACTTGTGTGGGTTGTAGAATCCGTCTCATGCTACCACTAGAGTGAAAGCACCGCCAGCATTCAAAAGTGACCAAAACATCAGCCAGGAAGCATAGGAACTGAGAAGTGGTCTGTGATCACCACCAGCAGAACCACTCCTTTATTGGGGGTGTCTTGCAAATTGCCTATAATTTCCACCTGTTGTCTATCCCATTTTCACAACAGCATGTGAAATTGATTGTCACTCAGTGTTGCTTCCTAAGTGGACAGTTTGATTTCACAGACGTGTGATTGACTTGGAGTTACATTGTGTTGTTTAAGTGTTCCCTTTATTTTTTTGAGCAGTGTATATTATTCATTAATTCAGCTGGACATATAAGCACTCCAAATTAGGTGAATGGTGTTGGACTTGTTTATTCCCCAGTCGCAACGTTTCAGCCCAGCTGAATGAGGCTTTTGTCAAGCAGTGAGATGATGTCAAGTCCCACAATGTGATGAGAATACATGACTGCATAATTAATAACCAATAAACATATTCATGTGTATGTACATTCAGAAAGATAATTCAATGATTCAAAAAATACACGATTGCAGTGTCTCATATTGAATATCTCATAAATCGCCGTATAGTGCAGATAAGTTGAGTAAAAAAATATAATAGGTAAAGTGCCCAGTGGATAAATGGTTAATAACATCACCTGTGCAAAGTGCAATTATTACAGACCAAAAACAGCAACAGCTGTTTTGTACAAGGTAATCATAGACACCTACTACATCATTGGTGGTTCCAGTGGAGAGGATGGCGTCCCCAACTGTGCAGTGCGCATGTCAAAGCGATCCTACCGCGTCAGACCGCGCTCACATCACGTGACTCAGGAACGTCAACATGCATCTCACGTGTGTGTTCCAAGAGGTATCACGGTAACGTCAAGGGGAGGAGGGAGAGACGCGGGCGGTCACCTGATCAGCACTATCACATGACTGAGCCACACATATAAACAAAAGTGAATATAAGTACTATAATGGCCCAAATAGGAAACAACCTTATAGGACATGGTATGCGTAAGTGAAATATGTTGCATATAAAAGCTGTTATTTAAAGAAAAACGAGGCACAAGAATTTTGAATAGAAATGTAAAAGTTCAGTTCCATGTTAAAAACTAAATCATTACATATTGAGGGTTCAAAAGAAAGATAAAGAGGGAGGTGCTGACCACTGTCAATGGTCAGGCTCCTCCCACTTGAGTTATATCAATAAGGATGTAGGGATTGGGTGGAGTGGCTGGCCAGTATCAGTGGCAAAGTCAACCACACCTATCATGGTCTTAAGAGGGGGGCACAGGTTCATGTCCCCTCAGACGGAGACAGATTCTTCATCCCAACACAACCTTAATGTCTTAGGTTTTAGCTCCCCCGGTCAGGGTGACGCTAGAACAAAGAACCCATCATGCAGAAAGGTAAAGAGGGACATTAGTATAAAACAAATATAGTAGTCGAAAACTCTTGTGCTTTTTAATGGTGGTCCTGAAGGTGTTCCAATTGTGGTCCTTAGAAAGTCGAACAAGTAGACCATAAATGTAGATCAAAATTGTATATCCCAGAATGGAACCAGCAAGATGTAGCAGTGATGATGAGACACAGATGATATATTTCTGAAAAATAAAAAATAAAAATAGTATAAATAACATGACATCATACACAATAACCTACAGCACATACAGAGGAACAGATTCAATCATGTGAGATCTCCGAGCACTCCATCTGTCTACCCAAAAATACCCCATCTGAACTCAGTGTTAAGCCCCTGAGGTTTAAGGGTCTGAAGTCGATATATTCATTCAGTTCTTTCTGTTTGAGGACCAATTCCCTGTCACCTAATCATTTTAGGGGGGGGGGGGGGGCGGACAAGATCCAAAATTCTGAATTTCAAATCTTTCTTTGTGTCCACATTCTACAAAGTGTTTCGATACTGGTAAATCCTTTCTTTTTTTGTCGTATAGTATAACGGTGCTGATTGAGTCTCGTCTTAAGGTACCAAGTAGTTTCTCCTACATAGAGTAAACTACCGGGACACTGTAAGAGGTTAGTTACAAATGTGCTGTCGCAAGTTAAATAAAACGGGATGTCATGACGTATACCAGTGGTGGGATGAATAAAGGAATCACCTTTAAGCATGTAGGTGCAATTGACGCAACTTAAACAGGGTTAACACCCTAACTTTTTAGTTGTAATGTAATTTTATGTAATTTTCCTGGTGGGAATTTGTGACTTAAAGGGGTTGTGTCATCATGGACAATGGGGGTATATCGCTATGTCCCCATTGTCTTATAGGTGCGGGTCCAGCAATTATTCCCGATTTCTAACAGTGATTTCTCCTGTGTTGCTTGGACTTTAGCTGTAATTTTAGTCTTGTATGAAAGCATGTCTGACTGTCAGCTTTCGAACAAGACCAGTTGATTGTTTCTAGCTGCTACCATTCAGGAGATAGTAGCATCTAAAGCAGCCCTCCCCCTCCAGTTAGCTACTTTTCCCAATGCCCAAACTGGACTCAGGCAAGACAGTTAGGTGGTTAACTCCCTTTTATAGTGCCAACAGTAGTTATAATGCCCCATACAGTACCCCCAGTAGATACTGTATAATGCCCCCTATAGGGCTCCGGTATTTATAATGGTCCCTTTAGTTCCCCCAGTCCCTCTATAGTGACCCCTAGTTAAAATGTCCTAATAGTCCTTCAGTAGTTGTATCTGCCACAGTAGTTGTAATGCCACTAAAAAGGACAGCACTACTATAAGGGTGCACTAAGGGGGCAGCACTACTGTAAGAGGGCACTAAGAGGCCAACACTACTGTAATGGAGGTACTAAGGGGCATTACTACTGTGCGGGTCAAAAAGGGTGCATAACGACTGCGTGGGGTAACAAAGGGGGCATAACTACTGGGTGGGGCACTAAGGGGGCATGACTACAGTTGGAAGTATCTATTTAAGAATTCTTTGCATAAATACTATATATTGCAGACTCTGAGTAAAGCAGACAGAACTGAAATGTGTTAGCATTTTAATGTAATAAGGTGGCATCAGTATTTCAATGTTCCCATGACCATGGTGGATACAGACACATGTTACCCTCACCAGTTTCTCATTTTCTCCAGCCACAAGTTCTTGCTATAGAACAGAACCCAGTCTTGTACTGGTTATGTTCAATTAACTCAATTTGTGCTTTTTAACTTCAGCGACCAAATCCATTCCACACCAAGATTGAAGAAAAGAACTCAGTTTGGCTGTTCTCAGAACTCCACAGAAATGAATGGAGCATGTTGGGAGTCGTAGTTTCACCACAGCTGGAGTGCCGGAGGTTAGCCAGCATTGCTCTACAGGCAATCTTAAAGGGGGTCTCTAGGCTTTTCCTTAAATCATGGAGTCTTCAGACATACAGTATTGAGGAAAGATAATTTTCTCTGTACTAAAGCTACTTTCTCACTTGCAGTTTTGTCTGATCCGGCAGGGATCAGCAAAAAACTATTCCGTTCTCGATAATACAACCGTCTGCATCATTATCAACAGATCTGTGACATTCTGTGTACTTTATTTGCGCATACACTTAAAAAACCTGCGCTACTGTACGTGTGGCAGCAAGCATATATATCATTTATTATACGCAAGGCGAGCAGTAAGGGACGGGGAAGTGGCCGTGCTGCTGATGGTGCACGCAGAGGCCGTGGCCCTGGGCGCGGTGAAACTGTGCCTGCTGCCAGAGCACAAGAAACACAATCATCCACAATACCTAGCTTCATGTCCCAGTTTGCAGGGCGGCGCAGGACACATCTTCAAACCACCCTCTTTTTGCAGGCGCGGTATGATTGGTTCCCTCACTAGTTTAGCTGTGGGTGGAAATTCCTCTGCCAGTGCCGCAACAGCAGAATTCAGCATCTCTCACAGCTAGGCCTGGAAATGCTGCATTCTAACAGCCCTCTGTAATGCTGGTAACATATGCGCCATTTTGTGTTTGTACCGGGGGTCTAAGTACGTTGCCACCCAGTACAGGTCCTTGCCCTTTATGCTTTTTATACGGGGGTCCCTCCTCAAACACTGGAGCATGAAGGCCCCCATTTGCACTAAATTGGAAGCAGTGGAGCGCCCTGGCTCCTGCTCATCGCCCAGGAGAATGTCAGCCTCGGTCTCCTCCCCCCAGCCACGGACAACACCAAGGATCCCGAAAAGTTTAAAGCCAGCTCTTCTTGCTCCTCCTCCTTTCCCCAGCCACCATCCTCCTCTGACTTCTCTTCAGACTCCTGCTGACTTGTCTCAGATGGAGTAGCCCCCCTGGGAATTCATTCAGCATTGCGACTTCCTCATTTTCCAGCTACTGCTCCTCGATGGCTTGATCAATGACACAATGCAATGCACGCTGCAGAAAGACGGCGTAAGTTATGATGTCACTGATGGCGCCCTGCCTGCGACTGACCAGTTTGGTGATCTCATCAAATGGCCGCAGAAGTCTGCATGCATCGCGCATGAGCATCCACTGGCGCTGTGAAAAAAAAAACAAGCTCCCCAGAACCTGTCCTGCCGCAGAGTTCATGCAGGTAGTCGTTAACGGCACGTTGCTGCTGGAGCAGCCTATCAAGCATATACAAAGTGGAGTTCCAGCGAGGCGGCCAGTCACAAATCAGACGTCTGACGGGCAAGTGGTGTCTCCGCTGAAAGTCAGCAAGGCGAGCCATTGGCGTGTAAGATCTTCTAAAATGGCCAGAGATTTTCCTGGCCTGCCGCAAGACGTCCTGGACCCCGGGGTATTTGGCAACGAGTCGCTGCACGACTGAGTTCAGGACGTGTGTCATTTTGCCTTGTTTCAGCGAGCTCAGCAGATTGGCACCGTTGTCACACAGCACTTTACCAACTGTCAAATTGAGCGGGGTTAGCCACTGATCGGCCTGTGACTGCAGAGCTGAAAGGAGTGCAGGACCGCTGTGGCTCTTGGCTTCCAGGCACAACACCCGCAGCACAGCATGGCAACGTCTCACCTGGCATGTTGAATAGGTTCTGGGGAGCTTGGGCGGTGCAGTGGAAGAGGCAATATCAGTGGAAAAGGAGGAGTCAGCCGAGTAGGAGACGGAGGATGGAGTAGGAGGAGGAGAAAAAGAGGCAGGCCTGCATGCAATCCGTGGCGGTAATACCAAATCCACACGGGTGCCATGGGTTACATGCTTGACAGCCGTCAGAAGGTTCCACCAGTGGGCAGTAAAAGTTATGTACCTTCATTGTCTGTGGTCAGATCTATCTTGGCAAAGACACTGTGTGCCAGAGATATATTAACTTGCCACTGAACGTGGCCATATAGTTTGGAGATGCCCTTCTGGAAGAAATTATTCCTTCCAGGGACCTTCCATTGCAGTGTGCCAATGACCACTAATTTTCTAAAGGCCATTTTATACGGCAGTAGTTGGCGGGCTAGCAGTTTTGACAAGCCAGCGGTCAGTCGTTAGGCAAGAAGATTATCCAGCGTCATCATTTTTTTATGCTCAAACATTTGGGCCACGGAAGCCTACCTTGTGCGAGATGAATGCGACAACGGCACGGTGCAAGGTGGAGTGGAGGACAAATGGGAGGAGAGAGGAGAAGGAGAAGGAGAAGAGGCAGGACGTGGAGGGCCGGGAGTGTGGCTTTGTAAGTTCTGACGGCGTTGCTCCCACTGGGCTTGGTGATGGGAGGCCAGGTGCCTTTTTAAGGCGGTCGTCCCAAAGTGAGTGTTAGGCTTACCCCGACTTATGCGTTAACAGCACAGGCTGCAGATAGCAACACTATTATCAACAGCTGACATGTTAAAAGAAGCCCACACTGCAGAGCCATGTACCGATGTGACCATGCATTTGCCGTCTGCTTTTTGCCTCCTGTGTACTGCGAGTTCTGCCTGCTTCTCCACCTTCTCCTCCTTCTCCTCCCTATCTGCTGCTCCGTCTCTCCCTCTGAACTCCCCTTCTCTTCCTCTCTTGTGGGCACCCATGTGACGTCCATCGACACGTCATCATCGTCACCTTCACCACCACTGACATTAGAGATCTCAGAGTAGGCAGCAACAGCGGGGACCACCCTCCTTGGGCTGATCTGGGTACTGTCGTCAGACCGCTGGGTGGCGGCCGTTGCTACCTCCTCTTCCTCATCTGATGCCAAGAATGGCTGTGCATCGGTAAGGTCTGGGAATGGATGGGAAAATAATTTCTCTGACTCGAGTGGAGGGGCTATGGTGGTGGTGGTGTCTTTGGGGGTGCACACAGCAGAGAGTGAGGAGGTTGCAGATACAGAGGATGAGGAGGGTGCAGAAGTGGAAGGCTGAGTGAGCCACTCGACCAACTCTGGAGCGCCCTTTGAAGTTATCGCAAGCGCCTTCTCCAACTTTCCAACTTAGGCTCCGGCCTGGTGCACCTGCCCGACACCTACCATCCCTGCGGAACGATCTGCCTCTTCCTCTGCCTGTCATTTTCTAAATGACCCTCTGCCTAAGTCCGTAGAGAAGAGCAGTATTTGTAGAAGAAGTTATATTGCAGCCCTTAATCAGTATTTGGTGGAAAAAGGTATATAGCAATAGCACCCCTCAATCAGAATTTTGTGGAAGAAGATATATGGCACCCCTCAATCAGTATTTGGCGGAAACAGGCATATAGCCCCCCTCAATCAGTATTTGGCGGAAACAGGCATATAGCACCCCTTAATCAGTATTTTGTGGAAGCAGGTGTATCGCAGCCCTCAACCAGTATTTGGTGGAAGAAGGTATATAGCAGTAGCACCCCTTAATCAGTATTTTGTGGAAGAAGTTTTATGGCACCCCTCAATTAGTATTTGGCGGAAACAGGTATATAGCACCCCTCAATCAGTATTTGGCGGAAACAGGTATATGGCACCTCTCAATCAGTATTTTGTGGAAGTAGGTGTATCGCAGCCCTCAATCATTATTTGGTGGTAGAAGGCATATAGCAATAGCACCCCTTCATCAGTATTTTGTGGAAGAAGGTATATGGCACCCCTCAATCAGTATTTGGCAGAAACAGGTATATAGCACCCCTCAATCAGTATTTGGCGGAAACAGGTATATGGCACCCCTCAATCAGTATTTTGTGGAAGCAGGTGTATCGCAGCCCTCAATCATTATTTGGTGGAAGAAGATATATAAATTTAAATTAATAACTTAACCGGAGTTATTACCAGTCACTACAGTAATAATAATATGGCACCCATACGTATTGGAAATATAACTGATTTGTGGTGTCACCTTAAAAAGTAACTTTTAATAGTGAATGTTAAATTAATAGGCCCAATAATTATCAGACTAGAAACTGCATGCATTAGTAGTCATGCACCACCAAATAATATAGTATGGTAAAGAGTAGGAGCATAATGTGGGATGTACACGCTTGCTAAGAGGGTGAGTTTTAGAAACATAGGGATACAAATAAAGAGGGAGACAGATGTTGGGTCTCTTCCCCTAATTTATCCCTAAGTTCTAACTCAAGATTGAAGCCCTCACTATATGTCCCTCACTGTCCCTTGAAAGCAGTGACAGTGACTGCCCAGCTTCGTCAGAATACAAAAGTAACACTCACAAGGGAACACACAGACAGTATTAAAATGAAAAAAGTCCCGACGCGTTTCACTGGCATTCAGCCAGGTCATCAGGGGACCAATAGACACCATAAGGTACACAAGTACACACAATGGACAAACATCCAATCCAAGGCGCTTCCAAGTATGCTGGGGCGAACAAGGAAATAGCAGTAATGCAGGTAAAACAAATACTTAGCTCTCCATGTATACGAAAACCATGGTCTGCTCCTCTCCTGCGTATCACAGTGACGGAAGCAAATGCCCGTGCTGGCGTTCTTTAAAAGAGTGCAGGCTTGAATAGGTCCGCCCCTTGGATCACATGATCCGTCACGCGGGTCGTGACATAAATGGTCACAAGTTCCCCACGTCACAGAGGGATGTCACATGATCGGGACACACACTGAAGGTGTGTCAGTGCTGCCTGTTATCCTTCCCTATCACAATGTGGAGAAGAGATAGGTCGGATAGCGTAAAGGGGCGGGGATATGGAAGTAGGGAGTTCTAGAGATGGGCTAACTCAAACTCCCTATATCGACCATTCATAATGGCATTAATGGCCAAGCAAGGTGCGTCACTTCTATAGAATAAAAAAAGGCGCTACCACGGTATTAGAGCAGCAGGTTCAAAGGATGACATATCAGTTGGAAGGATAAGTAAATAGATATAATGCTACTCATTAAAGCCTACAGTGATCAGAAATATGGACCCATAGCGGCAGATAGACCCTTGTGTACATTAGGAACACAAGGAAAACATCAACAAGAAAGTTAGGACAGTATGAATCGGTGTAGCCTGAAGTGGTCAAGCATACGGACCCACAGCGACAATTTAACCCTTGTGCATGTACAAAACACACAGAACAGTAGCCCTTATGTGTGTTATGAACACGCCAATTGAAAGAATTAGTACAAATTAATGTACTCAATGTGAACAATTGCTCTCAGAAGAAGCTACTAAACAGGGGGATACGGATAGTCAACGGGACGACCTTGTTTCCTCAATGTAGCAACCAAATGAGAGTTATTCATTGAGGCCATTTGGTTGAGAGGTCCTCAGTTTGAATATCCACCATGTCTCCCTTTGTAGTATTTTCCTATCCCAGTCTCCTCCTCTCTTCAGGGGAGGGATGAGTTCAATGGCCATGAATGTCATACTCGCAAAGTCACCATTGTGGCTCAGTTCTACATGTTTGGCTAAAGGGGTGTCTCTACCATGTCTCATGTCGCTAAGATGTTCCACCACCCGTCTTTGAAATTCCCGGGTGGTTTTGCCCACGTATTCAAGGCCGCATTGACAAGTTGCCTTGTAGATGACTCCCTTAGACCTACAGTTAAGAAAACACTTGATTGAGTAGATCTTACCTGTTACATTGCTGTAAAATTCACGGCCCCTGGTGATGAAGGGGCAAGTAACGCAGCCACTGCAGCGAAAGCAGCCCTCCAGTGGTTTAAGCCACGATCCCACACGTTCGCTAGCCTCGCTAAAGTGGCTGTGAACTAAGTGATCTCGTAGGCTGCGACCCCTACGATAGGTGATTTGTGCAATTTGTGCAACAATTTGTTTGATGTCAGGGTCCAGTAGTAGTATACCCCAATGTTTAGAAATTATATTCCTAACTTCCCTTGCGGCACCATCATAGGTGCCTATCAAACGTATAAGGTTATCTGCAGTTTGTGTTTTTTGGTGTTTTTTGGGGTAAAGGAGTTCTGTTCGACTTCTAGAGTGGGCTCTCTGGTATGCTTGCTTTAAGGTAGATTCAGGATACCCCTTTTCCCTAAATCTATCTCGTAGGTCTCCTGCTTGCTGCTTGTAATCGCTCAGAGTAGAGAAGTTCCTCCTCATCCGCAAATATTGCCCGGTAGGGATACCCTTTTTCAAGGGGAGGGGATGGTGACTATCCTAATTCAACAGAGAATTGGTAGATGTAGGTTTTCTATAGGTTTTTGTCAGAAGTTCCCCCCGATTCCTTCTCATGATGACAATATCCAGGAATGGGAGGGTGTCCTTTTTTATCTCCGAGGTAAATCTCAATCCAACATCATTGATATTGAGGATACCCACAAACTGTTGCAATTCTTCAGCTTCCCCTTTCCATAGCAGAAAGATGTCATTGATGAATCTGGCCCATGTGACCACATTCTTAGTCACATAGGCCAGTGGGTCACCGAAGACCATAGTCCTTTCCCACCAGCCCAGGAACAAGTTAGCATACGATGGGGAACATGGGCTCCCCATCACAGTGCCCCTGAGCTGGTGGTAAAAGGCACCGCCAAACAGAAAGTAGTTGCAGGTGAGTGTGAATTCCAGAAGTCTCAGTATCAAGCAATTGTGTGCATGGAAATGACAACCTCTGGTAATCAAAAACGTCTCCACTGGCCTCATCCCAAGATGGAGGCAAACCAGGTGTCATTTTCCACAAAAATACCCTCCAGGCGACCCAATAAATCCCCCGTGTTCCTAATATAGGAGGGCAAGGTCTTGAGTAAGGGGGCCAGGATGTGGTCGATGTAAATCCCCACATTCTGCCCCAAACCATTAACCCCGGACACTATAGGTCTTCTCTTAAGGGGTGTAACCCCCTTATGAATTTTCGGGAGGCCATAGAAGGTTGGTATAGTCGGATGTTTCTTATAGAGAAAATCTAATTCGTCCTCAGAAATGAGACCTTCGGATTTCACCTCACAAAGAATATTTTTCAACTCTTTCTGGTATTTTACAGTAGGATCAGTCTTTAGTTTCTCATATGTATCCCTGTCTCCCAGGAGATCAAGGCAGAGCTTTTTATACTTGCCGTATCTAGGATAACCACATTGCCTCCTTTGTCAGAGGGCTTGATCGTGATGTTATTATCATGTTCAAGATTCTCTAATGCCTTGTACTCAACTTTGGTACAATAAAATTTTGGTTTTTTAAAAGTCAGATGCTCTAGTTCCTGAGAGACCTGATTAATGAAAACATCAATGCAAGATGGGTCGCCGGCTGGTGGTATTCTAGTACTCCTATTTTTTTGCGTGGTAATCGGCCCTTTCCCCTCTTGCAGGGTACTGTCACTTAAACTGAATAAAAGTTTAACATTGTGTAAAATATCTGACATAATACCAAGTTCTCTACTTTCCCGTTTATTGGCCAAGGCAAAATGTTTATGCCATTTCAGTTTTCTGGCAAAGAGACTAAGATCCTTAGTCCAATTAAACAGGTTAAAGGATGAAGTGGGTACAAAAGATAAGCCTTTATTAAGTATTGCCATTTCGGCCTGTCCAAGTTTCCTGGATGATAAGTTTAATATCTGCCCGCACTGTTTAGTAACGGGGTCACGGTCGGTGGGGATCTCGGTTGATTGCGGTTCCGTAGATGGTAGGGTACTCCCTGTTCTAAAAAACGTTGTCCAATATTATCATAAGATCCACGTGACCCCCTCCCCCTTCTACGCCCTCGATCTCTTCCACGATTGGTTTGACTACCCTCTTTTTCTTTTTCACTCTCAGAGATGTCAGTTTCACTTGAGGAGATATCAGAGTCTTGTTTTTTGATTTTTGGTGTTCCACGATCTATAGTGGTATATACCCGTTTTTCTCTGAAATCCTGTAGATCCCTATTGAACTGCCGGTGCTTCCGCTCCTTCAAGTGAAACTGGAATCTCTCCAATGTGTTTTTTAATTGTATTTCTTTGTTGGCAAAATCTGGTTCCTGTTTTAATTTGTGGGTAACTTCAATTTGTTCCTTCAGTTTTCCTTCCTTTATTATCTAGTATCCAGGGCTTTTTTTCTGGCGGAACGCACCGGAACGGCGTTCCGCCACCTTTTGACATCGCAGCCTGCCATGCTCCAGGGGCACTGTGGCTGCGATGTATCAGCGGGGAGGGACTGGGAGGAGGAGCTGGGGGCCGATGCGTTCACTGTGCTCCGGCCCCGCCGCTCCAGTACAGTTATAAAATGTGTACTTCAATTAATAATGATTCATGCTGCCCCCTCTGTAGTATAACATTCAATATATCCTATTCACAGGGCTACTGTTATATCGTAATGCAGGCCGGCCGGGCAGACGAGCGGCAGAGTGACTGACGTCACGTGCCTGCCCAGCCTACTTTATGAATGAAGCAGGCGGCGCAGGCACGTGACGTCAGTCAGTCACTCTGCCGCTCGTCTGCCCGGCCGGCCTGCATTACGATATAACAGTAGCCCTGTGAGTAGGATATATTGAATGTTATACTACAGAGGGGGCAGCATGAATCATTATTAATTGAATTACACATTTTATAACTGTACTGGAGCGGCAATGGGGGGTCTGTGGATGACACTGTTAAGGGGTGGGGGGGTCTGTGGATGGCACTGTTATGGGGTGGGGGGGTCTGTGGATGGCACTGTTATGGGGTGGGGGGGGCCTGTGGATGGCACTGTTAAGGGGGGGTCTGTGGGTGGCACTGTTATGGGGTGGGGGGGGTCTGTGGATGGCACTGTTATGGGGTGGGGGGGTCTGTGGATGGCACTGTTATGGGGTGGGGGGGGGTCTGTGGATGGCACTGTTATGGGGTGGGGAGGTCTGTGGATGGCACTGTTAAGGGAGGGGGTCTGTGGATGGCACTGTTATGGGGTGGGGGGTCTGTGGATGGCACTGTTAAAGGGTGGGGGGGGGGTCTGTGGATGGCACTGTTAAGGGGGAAGTTGTGGATGGCACTGTTATGGGGTGGGGGGCTTCTGTGGATGGCACTATTATGGGGTGGGGGGGTCTGTGAATGGCACTGTTATGAGGTGGGGGGGTCTGTGGATGGCACTGTTATGGGGTGGGGGGTCTGTGGATGGCACTGTTATGGGGTGGGGGGTCTGTGGATGGCACTGTTATGGGGTGGGGGGGTCTGTGGATGGCACTGTTATGGGGTGGGGGGGGTCTGTGGATGGCACTGTTAAGGGGGGGTCTGTGGATGGCACTGTTATGGGGTGGGGGGGTCTGTGGATGGCACTGTTATAGGATGGGGGGGGGTCTGTGGATGGCACTGTTATAGGATGGGGGATCTGTGGATGCCATCCACAGATCCCCCATAACAGTGCCATCCACAGATCCTCCACCCCATAACAGTGCCATCCCCAGATCCCCCATTAACAGTGCCATCCCCAGATCCCCCATTAACAGTGCCATCCCCAGATCCCCCATTAACAGTGCCATCCCCAGATCCCCCATTAACAGTGCCATCCCCAGATCCCCCATTAACAGTGCCATCCCCAGATCCCCCATTAACAGTGCCATCCCCATCTGGGGGGTTTCTTTGCTGGGCTGGACTTTTATAGCCCTCCCAAATTTTACTTGCATCCCTGTTCTCTAAAGGGGGCGGTCCTAGGGTTGGGTAGGGGCGTGGCCAGGGGAGGGGGGGTGAGTTCCACCACCTTTTCTCTGAGAAAAAAAGCCCTGAGTATGACCAGATTTGCTCTCTCTTCTTCCAGCAGCAGCCCCATGAAGCTTAGGGAGCTTTTAGTTGCCTCCTCCTCCCATTTAGTCATTAATGTAGAGCTCCTGCACCTGCTTGCTGGAGTAAGAGTAATCCTAAGACCCCTGGGTACTATTTAATGTTTTATATAGTTCTGAAGGGATTGAATTTTCCACCAGGAGCTAATTTGTTCTTTGAATGTTTTGGTTAGTTCTTAGAAAGCAGCTTTAAAAGAACGGGTATACCTTTTTAAAGTGAGTGCTTTTTCAGAGAAAACGTCACTGGAAGAAGATATATAGCAATAGCACTTCTCAATTAGAATTTTGTGGAAGAAGGTATATGGCACCCCTCAATTAGTATTTGGTGGAAACAGGTATATAGCACCCCTCAATCAGTATTTGTCGGAAACAGGTATTTGGCACCCCTCAATCAGTATTTGTCGGAAACAGGTATTTGGCACCCCTCAATCAGTATTTTGTGGAAGAAGGTATATGGCACCCCTCAATCAGTATTTGTCAGTAACAGGTAAATATCACCCCTCAATCAGTATTTGGCAGAAAGAGGTATACAGCACCCCTCAATCAGTATTTGGCGGAAACAGGTATATGGCACCCCTCAATCAGTATTTTGTAGAAGCAGGTGCATCGCAGTCCTCAATCAGCATTTGGTGGAAGAAGATATATAGCAATAGCACCCCCTTTTTTTGGAGCAACAGGTATATCACACCCGTTGCAATTAGTTACTCCAATAGCGTCTGTCCCTCTATATAGCTGCGGTATCGTAGCAGAACCGCACACAACTGCTGCACAATACAAATACACTATAATATAATTTCTATTTTAGAAAGTATATTATAAGTATATCACAACCCTCTATATCACACCTATCGATAGCACACCTATAAAAGTCCTTAAAAGGACTTTTGTGGCCCTATTAGTTAGCGTTTGGTGTCCCTAACTGTCCCTGCTCCAAAATGCAACCTCTCCCTACACTGGCAAAACACATAATGTAAAATGGCTGACAGATCGGGTTCTGTTATAGGGTTGAGGGTGTGTCCATGTGCTGAAATGTCTCAATTTTCTGTCCTGACCCACCTGATGGATGTGTCATGGGTCAAAGTTCGGTGCTATGCAAAAAAAAATGGCGCGTGCGAATATCGGCATATGTTCGCATGTTCGGCTAATCGCAAACTAGCAAAGTTCGCCGCAAAACGACTGCCGGGTGAAGTGCAAGGCCATCTCTACTCTTGAGCATCCACAATCACAAGAAGATGACGGTGGGGAACGGCAATTAGTGTTTCACGAAGTGGATGATGACGATGAGACACAGTTGCCAATAAGTCAACCGCAATTAGTGTCTCAAGAGGTTCATGATGAGGATGAGACACAGTTGTGAATAACTGAGGTTGTTGTTAGGTCAACAAGTCAGGAGGAAGTGGAAAAGGAGGTGGTGGACCATGAAGTCACTGACCCAACCTGGGAAGGTGGCAAGCCGAGCAAGGACAGCAGAGCAGAGGGGGAGGGATCCGCAGCACCCTAACAGGGTGGAAGAGGCAACAGGGTGGCAAAAGGGAGGAGGCGAGCCACACCAAACAGGCCTGCAAATGTTCCCCGGAGCACCCACTTGCGGCAATCTCCCTTGCCAAGGAGTAGGTATTCCGCAGTCTGGCGCTTTTTTTAGGAAACTGCGGACGATAAAAGAATTATCATTTGCAATCTGTGCTGTACCAAAATGAGCAGGGACGTGAACACTAGCAACCTCACCACCAACAGCATGATCAGCCACATGGCATCAAAGCACCCTAATAGGTGGGCCGAACACCTGGGTCCACAATCAGTGTCTGCGGGGCACACCACTACCTCCTTTTCCCCTGTGTTACATGCTGGCCAATCCCCTGTCCAAGACACAGGCCTGGATGCCTCCCACCATGCACCTGGACCGTCGCAAGCACCATCAGCTAGCGCATCCACTTATGTGTCCCAGCGCAGTGTACAGATGTCTATACCCCAGGCTTTTGAACGAAACCGCAAATACCCAGCCATCCACCCACAGGCCATAACACTAAATGTACACCTTTCTAAATTGCTGGCCCTGGAAATGTTGCCATTTAGGCTTGTGGACACTGAGGCTTTCCGCAGCCTGATGGCGGTGGCCGTCCCGCGTTACTCTGTCCACAGCCGCCAATATTTATCATGGTGTGCAGTCCCAACCTTACACCAGCATGTGTCCCGTAACATCACCCATGCCCTGCCCAACGTAGTTATTGAGAAGGTCCACTTAACGACTGACACATGGACAAGTGCTTTTGGCCAGGGACGCTACATTTCCCTGACGGCACACTGGGTGAACGTTGTGTAAGCTGGGAGCGAGTCGTACCCTGGGATGGCACAGGTTCTACCGACGCCAAGGATTGCGGGCCCTACCATACTTCCATCAGGGTTTCCGCCACCACCTACATTAGTGGCTGCAACCCCCCCCCCCCCTCCGTCTCCTCCTCCTCCTCCGCCTCCTCCTCCACTTCCACCTCTGAATTATCATCTTGCAGCACCAGTCAGACATCAGTCAGTAGCTGGAAGAGCAGTGTAGCACTGCAGTGGGGAAGCTGCAACAGGCCGTGCTTAAACTGATCTCCTTAGGTGAAAAACAGCACACCAACGCAGAGCTGTGGAAGGGGATAAGGAATCAGACTGAGCTGTGCCTCTCGCCACTCAACCTAGAACCAGGCATGGTTGTGTCTGATAATGGCCGTAACTTGGTGGCGGCTTTAGAGCTCGGCAAGCTCACACACATCCCATGCCTAGCCCACGTGTTCAGCTTAGTGGTTCAGCAGTTTCTCAAAACCTACCCCAATTTGCCTGAGCTACTGGTGAAGGTGCGCCGCGTGTGAGCCCATTTCCGCAAGTCATCGACAGCTTCCGCCGGTCTGGCAACGCTGCAGCAGTGCTTGAAATTGCCAGCTCACTAGCTGTTGTGCGACGTGAGCACGCGCTGGAACTCTACGTTCCACATGTTGGGCAGGCTTTGTGAGCAGCAGAGGGCAGTAGTGGAATACCAGCTGCAACATGGTCGTTGTCTTTCCAGTCAGCTTCCACTCTTCACAAGCGACAAAAGGGCATTGATGTCTGACCTCTGTGAAGTTTTAAGAAACTTTGAGGAATCAACACAGATGGTGAGCGGCGATAACGCTATTATCAGCGTAACATCCCACTTCTGTGTCTACTCAAACACTCGCTGCTCACAATTAAGGCTTTGCATGTGGAAGAGGTGGAAATGGGGGAAGACATTACACAGGGTGATAGCCAGACCACCCTCAGTTCGTCTTCTCTGCGCGAATTGGATGAGGAGGAGGAGCAGGAGACAGTTGCCTCTGCTACAAAGGGTAGTACCCATGGAAGTTTTATTCCATCTGTTCAGCGTGGATGGGTAGAAGAGGAGGAAGAGGATGAGGAGATTGAGAGTCATCCTTCTGATGAGGACAGCGAAGTCTTGTCTGTTGGGACTCTGGCACACATGGCTCACTTTATGTTAGGCTGCCTTTCCCGTGACCCTCGCGTTGTACGCATTTTGGCCAACACCGATTATTGATTGTTCACCCTTCTTGACCCCTACTACAAAGAGAACGTCTCATCTCTCATTCCTGTGGTGGAGAGGACGAGCAAAATTGTGCAATACCAAAAGGTCCTTGTGGAAAAATTGCTCCAAAAATTTCCAGCTGACAATGCTGGCTGCAGAGTACGTAGTTCCTTGGCCAACCGAGGAGGGCAGACAAGGGGAACACACAGCAGTTCCAACAGAGGCAGCGAAACACTCTCCAAGGCCTGGGACAGTTTTATGACACCCCGCCAGCACCCTCAACGTGATGCACGGCCTAGTGTCACAAGGAGGGAAAAATTTTGGAAGATGGTGAAGGAGTATGTAGCAGACCGTGTCAGCATCCTCAGTGATCCCTCTGTGCCTTACAACTATTGGGTGTCCAAGCTGGACACGTGGCATGAACGGGCGCCCTACGCCTTGGAGGTGCTGGCCTGCCCCGTTTGCCCACGTCAGAGCGTGTATTTAGTGCTGCTGGGGGCATAATAACTGATAAGCGCATCCGCCTGTCAACTGAAAATGCTGACCGGTTGACTCTTATAAAAATGAACAAGGCCTGGATTGCCCCTGACTTCTCTACTCCACCAGAGGAATGCGGCTGATAATAAAGGCACTCTAAATGTGGCTTTTATGGTGTATTGAATACACTGTATTCCCATGCACCCCTTCCACCACTAAAAAGGGTATATGGTTCAATCTCCTTTTTCTCGTCCTCCTATGCCATCATATCAATATGCTTATTAGGCTGCCCTCGCTACTAATGTTTTAGAGGGTCACCAGCAGGTCCTTGCCCATAATGTTTTTGAGGGTCACCAGCAGGACCTCAACCATAATGTTTTTAAGGGTCACCAGCAGGCCCTCATCCATAATGTTTTAGAGGGTCACCAGCAGGCCCTCACCCATATAGTTCTTGATGGTCACCAGCAGGCTCTCGCCCATAATGTTTTAGAGGGTGACCAGCAGGCCCTTGTTCATCATGTTTTTGAGGGTCATCAGCAGGTCCTATCCCCTAATGTTTTAGAGGGTCAGCTCAGCAGCAGGCCCTTACCCCTAATGTTTTAGATGGTCAGCTCAGCAGCAAACCCTCACCACTAATGTTTTAGATGGTCATATCAGCAGCAGACCTTCGCCCCTAATGTTTTAGATGGTCAGATTAGCTGCAGGTACTCGCCCCTAATGTTTTAGACGGTCAGCTCATCAGCAGACCCTCACCCCTAATGTTTTAGATGGTCACATCAGCATCAGGCCCTCGCCCCTAATGTTTTAGATGGTCACATCAGCAGGCCCTTGCTCCAATAGTTTTTGAGGGTCACCAGCAGGCCATCAATCATAATTTTTCAAGGGTGTGTAGGATGCCCTCCTTTATGTGTAATAAATTTTGTTTTGTAGTTCCGGTTCCTTGTAATTTTTGGCAGCCCTTTCACTTAGTGCATAGGCTTTATGAGTGTAGGAGTCCCACTACCTGAACAATTGTACCACAATGTGAATGAGGCCCTCCATTATGTGATATACAGGTTTCATTGGAGTGCCTCTTCCTTGTAGTTTTTGGCAGCATTTGCACTTAATATACAGGAAAGAATGTTTACTACCAATTTTTCCTCTAAAATCTTTTATCTTTGGTTTTGTGCATATTATTGTCAGTCTGTGAAAGTGGCGTACTACTCGGACAACATAGTTCCCAGCAGCGACCTGGGAGTCCAAGATGCATCCAGACATCCTCCCCATGCTGTTCCCGAACCATTTCAGTGGTGTTTCTATCAATTTCTGACCTTTTCCTGTAAACCAGACACCCTCCCCTCTTCAGAGCAGGGGGTGCCTGGTTTAATGCTCTGGTTCTTCCATTGACTTCCATTGTGCACGGGTGCTTGGAGAGCACACCGAGGTGTTCGGCTCGAGCACCCGAGCACTTTGGTGCTCGACCAACACTTGGGGCGACCAGTGTTACCCTACATGACAAAGCCATGTATTCCCAACTAGAATAAATTCATTATCAAATTACCCACAAGGCTATAATCATAGACTGTGTTACACCTAACAAGAATAAAGCATGAGGACAGTGCAAGGACCATCTAAAGTCATGGATTGTAACTAGGGATGAGCGAACCCGAACTGTATAGTTCGGGTTCGTACCGAATTTTGGGGTGTCCGTGACACGTACCCGAACCCGAACATTTTCGTAAAAGTCCGGGTTCGGGTTCGGTGTTCGGCGCTTTCTTGGCGCTTTTTGAAAGGCTGCAAAGCAGCCAATCAACAAGCGTCATACTACTTGCCCCAAGAGGCCATCACAGCCTTGCCTACTATTGGCATGGCTGTGATTGGCCAGTGCAGCATGTGACCCAGCCTCTATATAAGCTTGGGTCACGTTGCGCTGCACGTCACTCTGCTGATTCAAGCATAGGGAGAGGTTGCAGCTGCGACGTTAGGGCGAGATTAGGCAGATTAACTCCTCCAAAAGACTTAATTCTGTGATCGATCTGCAGCTGTGGATCATTGAACTGCTAATATTGACTTGCTCACTTTTTTGAGGCTGCCCAGAGCGTTTTTAGATCACTTTTTTTCTGGGGTGATCGGCGGCCATTTTGTGACTTGTGGTGCGCCAGCACAAGCTATCACCAAGTGTATTTAACCATCAATAGTGTGGTTATTTTGTGCTATATCCTACATCAGCTGCAGGCTGAGCCTGTGTCACCGAAGTGCATTTAACCATCAACAGTCTGGTTATTAAGACACACGCTACCGTGCAGATAGAAGTCTGATTCTGTGATTAAACCTATACCTGTCACACAGCGCAAAAAAAAACAGGCCTCACATTTCTATTCAACCAAATCTGTACTGTTTTAGCTGGTCAAGTTATTTGTAGTGACCGTAAAAGCACTTTTTTTTTTCTGGGTTGAAAAACTATTCCCAAATTTGCCATTCTCAAAATAACTAGTTTCTGGTATTTGAGGCCTACTTGAAATCTATCCCAAAAAGGATATCTTACATTGAAGGTGCTGATAGTGTCATTCAGAAAAACCTAACACACACGCTACCGTGCAAATAGAAGTCTAATTCTGTGATTAAACCTATACCTGTCACACAGCACAAAAAAAAAACAGGCCTCACATTTCTATTCAACCAAATCTGTACTGTTTTAGCTGGTCAAGTTATTTGTAGTGACCGTAAAAGCACACTTTTTGTTCTGGGTTGAAAAACTATTCCCAAATTTGCCATTCTCAAAATTGTGGTGAACGGGAACAATAAGGAAAACATCTAATAAGGGACGCGGATGTGGACATGGTCGTGGTGGTGTTAGTGGACCCTCTGGTGCTGGGAGAGGACGTGGCCGTTCTGCCACAGCCACACGTCCTAGTGAACCAACTACCTCAGGTCCCAGTAGCCAGCAGAATTTACAGCGATATTTGGTGGGGCCCAATGCCGTTCTATGGATGGTAAGGCCTGAGCAGGTACAGGCATTAGTCAATTGGGTGGCCGACAGTGGATCCAGCACGTTCACATTATCTCCCACCCAGTCTTCTGCAGAAAGCGCACAGATGGCGCATGAAAACCAAGCCCATCGGTCTGTCACATCACCCCCATGCATATCAGGGAAACTGTCTGAGCCTCAAGTTATGCAGCAGTCTCTTATGCTGTTTGAAGACTCTGCTGCCAGGGTTTCCCAAGGGCATCCACCTAGCCCTTCCCCAGGGGTGGAAGAGATAGAATGCACTAACGCACAACCACTTAATTTTCCTGATGATGAGGACATGGGAATACCACCTCAGCACGTCTCTGATGATGACGAAACACAGGTGCCAACTGCTGCGTCTTTCTGCAGTGTGCAGACTGAACAGGAGGTCAGGGATCAAGACTGGGTGGAAGACGATGTAGGGGACGATGAGGTCCTAGACCCCACATGGAATGAAGGTCGTGCCACCGACTTTCACAGTTCGGAGGAAGAGGCAGTGGTGAGACCGAGCCAACAGCGTAGCAAAAGAGGGAGCAGTGGGCAAAATCAGAACACCCGCCGCCAAGAGACTCCGCCTGCTACTGACCGCCGCCATCTGGGACCGACCACCCCAAAGGCAGCTTCAAGGAGTTCCCTGGCATGGCTCTTCTTCAAAAAATGTGCTGACGACAAGACCCGAGTGGTTTCACGCTGTGCCATCAGAGCCTGAAGCGAGGCATTAAAGTTCTGAACCTTAGCACAACCTGCATGACCAGGCACCTGCATGCAAAGCATGAACTGCAGTGGAGTAAACACCTTAAAAACAAGGAACTCACTCAGGCTCCCCCTGCTACCTCTTCTGCAGCTGCCGCCTCGGCCTCTTCTGCTGCTGCCGCCGCCTCGGTCTCTTCTGCTGCTGCTGCCGCCGCCTCGGCCTCTTCTACTGCCTCTGGAGGAACGTTGGCACCTGCCGCCCAGCAAACATGGGATGTACCACCAACACCACCACCTGCGTCACCAAGCATCTCAACCATGTCAGACGGCAGCGTTCAGCTCTCCATCTCACAAACATTTGAGAGAAAGCGTAAATTCCCACCTAGCCACCCTCGATCCCTGGCCCTGAATGCCAGCATTTCTAAACTACTGGCCTATGAAATGCTGTCATTTAGGCTGGTGGACACACACAGCTTCAAACAGCGCATGTCACTTGCTGCCCCACAGTATGTTGTTCCCAGCCGCCACTACTTCTCCAAGAGAGCCGTGCCTTCCCTGCACAAACAAGTGTCCGATAAAATCAAGTGTGCACTGCGCAACGCCATCTGTGGCAAGGTCCACCTAACCACAGATACGTGGACCAGTAAGCACGGCCAGGGACGCTATATCTCCCTAACTGCACACTGGGTAAATGTAGTGGCGGCTGGGCCCCAGGCGGAGAGCTGTTTGGCGCACGTCCTTCCGCCGCCAAGGATCGCAGGGCAACATTCTTTGCCTCCTGTCTCCTCCTCCTCCTACTCAGCTTCCTCCTCCTCTTCTTCCACCTGCTCAACCAGTCAGCCACACACCTTCACCACCAACTTCTGCACAGCCCGGGGTAAACGTCAGCAGGCCATTCTGAAACTCATATGTTTGGGGGACAGGCCCCACACCGCACAGGAGTTGTGGCGGGGTATAGAACAACAGACCGACGAGTGGTTGCTGCCGGTGAGCCTCAAGCCCGGCCTGGTGGTGTGCGATAATGGGCGAAATCTCGTTGCAGCTCTGGGACTAGCCGGTTTGACGCACATCCCTTGCCTGGCGCATGTGCTGAATTTGGTGGTGCAGAAGTTCATTCGCAACTACCCCGACATGTCAGAGCTGCTGCATAAAGTGCGGGCCGTCTGTTCGCGCTTCCGGCGTTCACACCCTGCCACTGCGCGCCTGTCTGCGCTACAGCGTAACTTCGGCCTTTCCGCTCACCGCCTCATATGCGACGTACCCACCAGGTGGAACTCCACCTTGCATATGCTGGACAGACTGTGCGAGCAGCAGCAGGCCATAGTGGAGTTTCAGCTGCAGCACGCACGGGTCAGTCGCACTGTGGATCAGACACACTTCACCACCAATGACTGGGCCTCCATGCGAGACCTGTGTGCCCTGTTGCGCTGTTTCGAGTACTCCACCAACATGGCCAGTGGCGATGACGCCGTTATCAGCGTTACAATACCACTTCTATGTCTCCTTGAGAAAACACTTAGGGCGATGATGGAAGAGGAGGTGGCCCAGGAGGAAGAGGAGGAAGAGGGGTCATTTTTAGCACTTTCAGGCCAGTCTCTTCGAAGTGACTCAGAGGGAGGTTTTTTGCAACACCAGAGGCCAGGTACAAATGTGGCCAGACAGGGCCCACTACTGGAGGACGAGGAGGACGAGGATGAGGAGGAGGTGGAGGAGGATGAGGATGAAGCATGTTCACAGTGGGGTGGCACCCAAAGCAGCTCGGGCCCATCACTGGTGCGTGGCTGGGGGGAAACACAGGACGATGACGATACGCCTCCCACAGAGGACAGCTTGTCCTTACCTCTGGGCAGCCTGGCACACATGAGCGACTACATGCTGCAGTGCCTGCGCAACGACAGCAGAGTTGCCCACATTTTAACGTGTGCGGACTACTGGGTTGCCACCCTGCTGGATCCCCGGTACAAAGACAATGTGCCCACCTTACTTCCCACACTGGAGCGTGATAGGAAGATGCGCGAGTACAAGCGCACGTTGGTAGACGCGCTACTGAGAGCATTCCCAAATGTCACAGGAGAACCAGTGGAAGCCCAAGGCGAAGGCAGAGGAGGAGCAAAGAGGTCGCCAACGCAGCTGTGTCACGCCCAGCTCCTCTGAGGGCAGGGTTAGCATGGCAGAGATGTGGAAAAGTTTTGTCAACACGCCACAGCTAACTGCACCACCACCTGATACGGAACGTGTTAGCAGGAGGCAACATTTCACTAACATGGTGGAACAGTACCTGTGCACACCCCTCCACGTACTGACTGATGGTTCGGCCCCATTCAACTTCTGGGTCTCCAAATTGTCCACGTGGCCAGAGCTAGCCTTTTATGCCTTGGAGGTGCTGGCCTGCCCGGCGGCCAGCGTTTTGTCTGAACGTGTATTCAGCACGGCAGGGGGCGTCATTACAGACAAACGCAGCCGCCTGTCTACAGCCAATGTGGACAAGCTGACATTCATAAAAATGAACCAGGCATGGATCCCACAGGACCTGTCCATCCCTTGTGCAGATTAGATATTAACTACCTCCCCTTAACAATATATTATTCTACTCCAGGGCACTTCCTCATTCAATACTATTTTTAATTTCATTTTACCATTATATTGCGGGGCAACCCAAAGTTGAATGAACCTCTCCTCTGTCTGGGTGCCGGGGCCTAAATGTGTGACAGTGGCCTGTTCCAGTGGTGGGTGACATGAAGCCTGATTCTCTGCTATGACATGAAGACTTATTCTGTGCTGACATGAAGCCAGATTCTCTGTTACGCGACCTCTCTCCTCTGCCTGGGTGCCTGGGCCTAAATGTGTGACAGTGGCCTGTTCCAGTGGTGGGTGACGTGAAGCCTGATTCTCTGCTATGACATGAAGACAGATTCTGTGCTGACATAAGGCCAGATTCTCTGTTACGGGACCTCTCTCCTCTGCCTGGGTGCCTGGGCCTAAATGTGTGACAGTGGCCTGTTCCAGTGGTGGGTGACGTGAAGCCTGATTCTCTGCTATGACATGAAGACAGATTCTGCACTGACATAAGGCCAGATTCTCTGTTACGGGACCTCTCTCCTCTGCCTGGGTGCCTGGGCCTAAATGTGTGACAGTGGCCTGTTCCAGTGGTGGGTGACGTGAAGCCTGATTCTCTGCTATGACATGAAGACAGATTCTGCGCTGACATAAGGCCAGATTCTCTGTTACGGGACCTCTCTCCTCTGTCTGGGTGCCGGGGCCTAAATGTGTGACAGTGGCCTGTTCCAGTGGTGGGTGACGTGAAGCCTGATTCTCTGCTATGACATGAAGACAGATTCTGCGCTGACATAAGGCCAGATTCTCTGTTACGGGACCTCTCTCCTCTGCCTGGGTGCCTGGGCCTAAATGTGTGACAGTGGCCTGTTCCAGTGGTGGGTGACGTGAAGCCTGATTCTCTGCTATGACATGAAGACAGATTCTGTGCTGACATAAGGCCAGATTCTCTGTTACGAGACCTCTATCCTCTGCCTGGGTGCCTGGGCCTAAATGTGTGACAGTGGCCTGTTCCAGTGTTGGGTGACGTGAAGCCTGATTCTCTGCTATGACATGAAGACAGATTCTGTGCTGACATAAGGCCAGATTCTCTGTTACGGGACCTCTCTCCTCTGCCTGGGTGCCTGGGCCTAAATGTGTGACAGTGGCCTGTTCCAGTGATGGGTGACGTGAAGCCTGATTCTCTGCTATGACATGAAGACAGATTCTGTGCTGACATAAGGCCAGATTCTCTGTTACGGGACCTCTCTCCTCTGCCTGGGTGCCTGGGCCTAAATGTGTGACAGTGGCCTGTTCCAGTGATGGGTGACGTGAAGCCTGATTCTCTGCTATGACATGAAGACAGATTCTGCACTGACATAAGGCCAGATTCTCTGTTACGGGACCTCTCTCCTCTGCCTGGGTGCCTGGGCCTAAATGTGTGACAGTGGCCTGTTCCAGTGGTGGGTGACGTGAAGCCTGATTCTCTGCTATGACATGAAGACAGATTCTGTGCTGACATAAGGCCAGATTCTCTGTTACGGGACCTCTCTCCTCTGCCTGGGTGCCTGGGCCTAAATGTGTGACAGTGGCCTGTTCCAGTAGTGGGTGACATGATGCCTGATTCTCTGCTATGACATGAAGACAGATTCTGTGCTGACATAAGGCCAGATTCTCTGTTACAGGACCTCTCTCCTCTGCCTGGGTGCCTGGACCTAAATGTGTGACAGTGGCCTGTTCCAGTGGTGGGTGATGTGAAGCCTGATTCTCTGCTATGACATGAAGACAGATTCTGTGCTGACATAAGGCCAGATTCTCTGTTACGGGACCTCTCTCCTCTGCCTGGGTGCCTGGGCCTAAATGTGTGACAGTGGCCTGTTCCAGTGGTGGGTGACGTGAAGCCTGATTCTCTGCTATGACATGAAGACAGATTCTGTGCTGACATAAGGCCAGATTCTCTGTTACGGGACCTCTCTCCTCTGCCTGGGTGCCTGGGCCTAAATGTGTGACAGTGGCCTGTTCCAGTGGTGGGTGACGTGAAGCCTGATTCTCTGCTATGACATGAAGACAGATTCTGTGCTGACATAAGGCCAGATTCTCTGTTACAGGACCTCTCTCCTCTGCCTGGGTGCCTGGGCCTAAATGTGTGACAGTGGCCTGTTCCAGTGGTGGGTGATGTGAAGCCTGATTCTCTGCTATGACATGAAGACAGATTCTGTGCTGACATAAGGCCAGATTCTCTGTTACGGGACCTCTCTCCTCTGCCTGGGTGCCTGGGCCTAAATGTGTGACAGTGGCCTGTTCCAGTGGTGGGTGACGTGAAGCCTGATTCTCTGCTATGACATGAAGACAGATTCTGTGCTGACATAAGGCCAGATTCTCTGTTACGGGACCTCTCTCCTCTGCCTGGGTGCCTGGGCCTAAATGTGTGACAGTGGCCTGTTCCAGTGGTGGGTGACGTGAAGCCTGATTCTCTGCTATGACATGAAGACAGATTCTGTGCTGACATAAGGCCAGATTCTCTGTTACGGGACCTCTCTCCTCTGACTGGGTGCCTGGGCCTAAATGTGTGACAGTGGCCTGTTCCAGTAGTGGGTGACATGATGCCTGATTCTCTGCTATGACATGAAGACAGATTCTGTGCTGACATAAGGCCAGATTCTCTGTTACAGGACCTCTCTCCTCTGCCTGGGTGCCTGGGCCTAAATGTGTGACAGTGGCCTGTTCCAGTGGTGGGTGATGTGAAGCCTGATTCTCTGCTATGACATGAAGACAGATTCTGTGCTGACATAAGGCCAGATTCTCTGTTACGGGACCTCTCTCCTCTGCCTGGGTGCCTGGGCCTAAATGTGTGACAGTGGCCTGTTCCAGTGGTGGGTGACGTGAAGCCTGATTCTCTGCTATGACATGAAGACAGATTCTGTGCTGACATAAGGCCAGATTCTCTGTTACGGGACCTCTCTCCTCTGCCTGGGTGCCTGGGCCTAAATGTGTGACAGTGGCCTGTTCCAGTGGTGGGTGACGTGAAGCCTAATTCTCTGCTATGACATGAAGACAGATTCTGTGCTGACATAAGGCCAGATTCTCTGTTACGGGACCTCTCTCCTCTGCCTGGGTGCCTGGGCCTAAATGTGTGACAGTGGCCTGTTCCAGTGGTGGGTGACGTGAAGCCTGATTCTCTGCTATGACATGAAGACTGATTCTGTGCTGACATGAAGCCAGATTCTCTGTTACGGGACCTCTCTCCTCTGCCTGGGTGCCGGGGCCTAAATATGTGACAGTGGCCTGTTCCAGTGGTGGGTGACGTGAAGCCTGATTCTCTGCTATGACATGAAGACAGATTCTGTGCTGACATAAGGCCAGATTCTCTGTTACGGGACCTCTCTCCTCTGCCTGGGTGCCTGGGCCTAAATGTGTGACAGTGGCCTGTTCCAGTGGTGGGTGACGTGAAGCCTGATTCTCTGCTATGACATGAAGACAGATTCTGCACTGACATAAGGCCAGATTCTCTGTTACGGGACCTCTCTCCTCTGCCTGGGTGCCTGGGCCTAAATGTGTGACAGTGGCCTGTTCCAGTGGTGGGTGACGTGAAGCCTGATTCTCTGCTATGACATGAAGACAGATTCTGCGCTGACATAAGGCCAGATTCTCTGTTACGGGACCGCTCTCCTCTGCCTGGGTGCCGGGGCCTAAATGTGTGACAGTGGCCTCTTCCAGTGGTGGGTGACATGAAGCCAGATTCTCTGCTATGGCATGAAGAGACTGATTCTCTGCTGACATGAAGCCAGATTCTTTGCTATGGCATGAAGAGACTGATTCTCTGCTGACGTGAAGCCAGATTCTCTGCTATGGGACCTCTGTCCAATTGATATTGGGTCATTTTTATTTTTTTAATTTTTATTTTAATTCATTTCCCTATCCACATTTGTTTGCAGGGGATTTACCTACATGTTGCTGCCTTTTGCAGCCCTCTAGCTCTTTCCTGGGCTGTTTTACAGCCTTTTTAGTGCCCAAAAGTTCTGGTCCCCATTGACTTCAATGGGGTTCGGGTTCGGGACGACGTTCGGGTCGGGTTCGGATCCCGAACCCGAACATTTCCGGGAAGTTCGGCCGAACTTCTCGAACCCGAACATCCAGGTGTTCGCTCAACTCTAATTGTAACCCACAGCTGAGAACCTAGAAACGCCTTTTCATTTGTCCTAATAGTAGGGCAGGAATATGGTCTTCACAGGTGCTGTTATGTTAGCAACCTGTCTGTCTATCTACATACTATAGTTGCCAGCTCTCCTGAAACTTCCTGGAGGCTCCTAGAAAAAGGAGACAACTCCTGTGCTCTCCGAAGAGTAGGAAAATCTTCTGGATTCTGCATGGAGGGCCGCTTTCTCAAAGAAAGAAGACCTCCATGTTCTTTAAATATATGTAGTGCCGGGATGTTGCATCATCCCACTGTTCACGGAAACAGGGGTTCTGTGTCCACCATCTGAATGTTATGCTTGTGCAGCACCACTCCATTCAATCTTTGTGAGACTGATGGAAATAGCCAAGTATAAAGACCTTCATGGATATGAATTCACAAATGCTCTCCATGACAAGACAGGTTGGGAATATGTAGTCGAGCCGAATCTTTCAGTAGTGAATCCACAGGCTTTGGGTCTATTACAACAAGTGATCCATACCATGTTATGGTATAAAGTATTTTTTTAAAGTTTTCACAATTTCATGTGGTAGGAAAAAGTTACTTTCAGAGAAATTATCCAAAGAGGTGATTACCTGAGGCGACGTATAAGTAATGGTAAGAACATGATGAGTGTTTACTGCCGAAGGCCAAATCAGAGGAAATGATACTTAGACTGACAAGAGCAGCCTTGTTGGTGGCATCATATCATATGATCATCATTAAGAAACCGCATCTAATGTTGACTAATGTCTCTGGATAAGAAGGGCATTATCTCTGTTATATCTGATCTGCAGACCGTAGATCCCTTGTTTTCATATAAATACCTTCACTGTTGAACTGCAAGAGGCATTTTTGCTATGCTGAGAGGTCAAGCATCAACACTTTGTTTGACTAAAGCCCAAGTATGAGTTTCTCCTCCAAGACCAGTTCTAAGTTTCTGTAGTCTCCTCATACCTCATCCACCCTATATAGTATTTACCAATAATGGAACCAGTGACTTTTTTCTCACAAGTTGTTTTTTCCTTCTTTTTTGGTGTTTTTTCTTTTAAAAATAAATAAATCAAACATATATTTTTCTGTCATTTCCACCGAAGAACACCAAAAATCCCTCACATGTTACTGTACCTTAAGAAGGACAGAGGCAGCAGTTGTCACGTCCATTAGAGGGAAGTACAACCCTGTTCTAATTCCGTATCACTGTCCGTGTCAACTTGGATGATCTTCCCTAAATGGTGGCCCCCAACTGGGCGACAGTTCCTGCCTCACTAAGTGCACAGGACACTAAACCAACAGAGTCCAGCAAAATAAATAACAAAATGCAGACAAGCCAAAGTCACACACAGAGGATCATGTCAGAGATCTGAGACAAGGGACGTAGGGGGCATTTATCAAATCAGATATGTCAGTTTTGTGGCTTAAAAAGGTTGCAAGTCATGGTGATTGTGCCGTTTTCTGCAACATTTGGTCAGAATTTGCAACATTTTGTGTTCCTTGTCACTTTTCAAAGTGGTCTATGTGTGAGAGCTAAAACTGAGATTAGGCCTGGAATATGGCTCATTTACCAAGTGTGACTTCTGCAAAAGTTGCAACAAAGTCGCAATCTACGCCAGGCAACCCCCTTGTCTACTTTTACACCTAAAGGTGTAACCCAACATATGTTATTATGGCCGTAACTTTTTTACTTTTACATCAACATATCTGTATGAGACCTTGTTTTTCGAAAAGACAAGCTGTGTTTTTTTGGCACCATTTTGTCATGTACATAGTAAGCATTTCATTGAAAAAATAATAATTTTTATGCATTTATTATAAATAGTTTTTGCACTGTTAGGCTGGGGCTATGCGGCGTGGCCTCGGCATCGCAGTGTCACGCTACAGCATCACAACTAGCAAAAAGTAAATGTGGTCGCAATGTGACCTGCAAGATTCAGTGGCCCAACAGTCACAAGAAATTCAGCAAGTTTGGATTTCTTGCTACTGTAGTGTTTTGATCACAGCAATTTGTGGGCTTCACAACACAACACCCTTCACTTTCACTAGTTGCTAAGCAGGCAAGACTTCACTCTGATCTTTGGCCGTGAGCCATACAGTACAGTAAAGTATGCAGGGCTGAATTGTTAGGTTAAAAGGCTCAAGTGCTTTCTGGACATTTGCAATAGCTAAAGGGAATTCATCATCTGCCAATTAAACCCAAATAGTGACACGTTTGTTTTTTTGTTTTTTTTTGGAATCAGTTTTTATTTTATAGTTGTGGACTTTTGATTATATGTACTGTACATGATTATGGGGATGGCCATCTTGACTGAGCTGCTGTTAACAGCATTTGAAGTGGCCCAAGAGTAGCTGGAGCTGAGAATGGGAGTGGTAGTTTCTCTCGCTGTTACAGTCAATCACGGTGGCTTTCCTCACACTGTTGATCCCTAGGGCCATGCAGTGAGAGGAAGGTGCACTTTTTCTTCCCCCAGGACACACTCTGGTTCTGGGGTTCCTGCCTGATGGTAGTTGGGGTCACTGTGAGGTTAACTGATTATATCAATACAAGGCAGGGTATGTAGAGTGCAATGGCTGCCGTATGGTGCAAAAGTCAGTGTACAGGCCAGATTTAGCAGAATGAACATCTCTCTTTACTGTAGGGCAAAATAGGAGTTGTATTAGTTCAAACCATAGCAAAGTGCAGTTACAACTGTACACAGTGCAATTCTTACCAGATAACAATGCATGGATTTAGGCAAGTATGGAAGTTATGGCCCTCTTTTCTCTCTGTCCCGTCTCTCCCTGTAGAATCTATGGTGGGTAATAGTACTCTTTCTATGGTGGCTGTAATGCCCTCTGAGGGATACAAGGTTATAGAGATACGACTGGCCAGGTGTAAAGGGTGTCTTACCAGTGTCACTCACTGCAGTAATGTTATAACTTATAACAGCTTAGGTAGCAGGTTACTGACTTCAATGCACAGCCATGCCTCCTCTGTCTCTAAACTCCAGTCTAGACTGATCTTAGGTTAGAGGTGGGGACAGCCCACATCTAACCTCCTACAAGGGTTGAGCCAGAATTGTTAACCCCGGCTGTGCCACATATACAGGGAGTGCAGAATTATTAGGCAAGTTGTATTTTTGAGGATTAATTTTATAATTGAACAACAACCATGTTCTCAATGAACCCAAAAAACTCATTAATATCAAAGCTGAATATTTTTGAAAGTAGTTTTTAGTTTGTTTTTAGTTTTAGCTATTTTAGGGGGATATCTGTGTGTGCAGGTGACTATTACTGTGCATAATTATTAGGCAACTTAACAAAAAACAAATATATACCCATTTCAATTATTTATTTTTACCAGTGAAACCAATATAACATCTCAACATTCACAAATATACATTTCTGACATTCAAAAACAAAACAAAAACAAATCAGTGACCAATATAGCCACCTTTCTTTGCAAGGACACTCAAAAGCCTGCCATCCATGGATTCTGTCAGTGTTTTGATCTGTTCACCATCAACATTGCGTGCAGCAGCAACCACAGCCTCCCAGACACTGTTCAGAGAGGTGTACTGTTTTCCCTCCTTGTAAATCTCACATTTGATGATGGACCACAGGTTCTCAATGGGGTTCAGATCAGGTGAACAAGGAGGCCATGTCATTAGATTTTCTTCTTTTATACCCTTTCTTGCCAGCCACGCTGTGGAGTACTTGGACGCGTGTGATGGAGCATTGTCCTGCATGAAAATCATGTTTTTCTTGAAGGATGCAGACTTCTTCCTGTACCACTGCTTGAAGAAGGTGTCTTCCAGAAACTGGCAGTAGGACTGGGAGTTGAGCTTGACTCCATCCTCAACCCGAAAAGGCCCCACAAGCTCATCTTTGATGATACCAGCCCAAACCAGTACTCCACCTCCACCTTGCTGGCGTCTGAGTCGGACTGGAGCTCTCTGCCCTTTACCAATCCAGCCACGGGCCCATCCATCTGGCCCATCAAGACTCACTCTCATTTCATCAGTCCATAAAACCTTAGAAAAATCAGTCTTGAGATATTTCTTGGCCCAGTCTTGACGTTTCAGCTTGTGTGTCTTGTTCAGTGGTGGTCGTCTTTCAGCCTTTCTTACCTTGGCCATGTCTCTGAATATTGCACACCTTGTGCTTTTGGGCACTCCAGTGATGTTGCAGCTCTGAAATATGGCCAAACTGGTGGCAAGTGGCATCTTTGCAGCTGCACGCTTGACTTTTCTCAGTTCATGGGCAGTTATTTTGCGCCTTGGTTTTTCCACACGCTTCTTGCGACCCTGTTGACTATTTTGAATGAAACGCTTGATTGTTCGATGATCACGCTTCAGAAGCTTTGCAATTTTAAGAGTGCTGCATCCCTCTGCAAGATATCTCACTATTTATGACTTTTCTGAGCCTGTCAAGTCCTTCTTTTGACCCATTTTGCCAAAGGAAAGGAAGTTGCCTAATAATTATGCACACCTAATATAGGGTGTTGATGTCATTAGACCACACCCCTTCTCATTACAGAGATGCACATCACCTATTATGCTTAATTGGTAGTAGGCTTTCGAGCCTATACAGCTTGGAGTAAGACAACATGCATAAAGAGGATGATGTGGTCAAAATACTCATTTGCCTAATAATTCTGCACGCAGTGTACAGTACAGACCAAAGGTTTGGACACACCTTCTCTTTCAAAGAGTTTTCTTTATTTTCATGACTATGAAAATTGTAGATTCACACTGAAGGTATCAAAACTATGAATTAAAACATGTGAAATTATATACATAACAAACAATTGTGAAACAACTGAAAATATGTCATTTTCTAGGTTCTTCAAAGTAGCCACCTTTTGCTTTGATTACTGCTTTGCACACTCTTGGCATTCTCTTGATGAGCTTCAAGAGGTAGTTCCCTGAAATGGTTTTCACTTCACAGGTGTGCCCTGTCAGGTTTAATAAGTGGGATTTCTTGCCTTATAAATGGGGCTGGGACCATCAGTTGCGTTGAGGAGAAGTCAGGTGGATACACAGCTGATAGTCCTACTGAATAGACTGTTAGAATTTGTATTATGGCAAGAAAAAAGCAGCTAAGTAAAGAAAAACGAGTGGCCATCATTACTTTAAGAAATTAAGGTCAGTCAGTCAGCCGAAAAATTGGGAAAACTTTGAAAGTAAGGGCTATTTGACCATGAAGGAGAGTGATGGGGTGCTGCGCCAGATGACCTGGCCTCCACAGTCACCGGACCTGAACCCAATCGAGATGGGGTGAGCTGGACTGCAGAGTGAATGCAAAAGGGCCAACAAGTGCTAAGCATCTCTGGGAACTCCTTCAAGACTGTTGGAAGACCATTTCAGGGGACTACCTCTTGAAGCTCATCAAGAGAATGCCAAGAGTGTGCAAAGCAGTAATCAAAGCAAAAGGTGCCTACTTTGAAGAACCTAGAATATGACATATTTTCAGTTGTTTCACACTTGTTTGTTATGTATATAATTCCACATGTGTTAATTTATAGTTTTGATGCCTTCATAGTCATGAAAATAAAGAAAACTCTTTGAATGAAAAGGTGTGTCCAAACTTTTGGTCTGTACTGTACATATCTAAAAACAGTATATTCCATAACAAACCAGTTGCAGATACTCCCTGCTCTAGTGTTCTACACATTTAATAATATGCTTTACAGGAGGCAAATGGGCTATGAACACAATCAACTGGAGAGGAATCATTGACTTCTATGGGAGAGTTTTCTGCACATGTTTGGTCCTATGCAGAGGTCATTGTGCAGGGAGGGGAACTAGTAATCTGTGACATCACCTTTTGTGAACGATGCATCCTGTGTTATACATCTATAAATAGGTGTTACCTGTCATTGTAATCCTGCCTGTGATGACAATAAGATGACTGCTGAATAGCAATCTCTGCAGAACAGAAAGTCTCAGCATATTGTCAGGCTTAGTGGCCAGTATGAATATTGGAGGATTTTAGGATTTTTTTAAATACACTGCTCAAAAAAATAACACATCCTAGATCTGAGTTAATTAAATATTCTTCTGAAATACTTTGTTCTTTACATAGTTGAATGTGCTGACAACAAAATCACACAAAAAAAAAAAAAAAATTTTTCAACCCATGGAGGTCTGGATTTGGAGTCACACTCAAAATTAAAGTGGAAAAACACACTACAGGCTGATCCAACTTTGATGTAATGTCCTTAAAACAAGTCAAAATGAGGCTCAGTAGTGTGTGTGGCCTCCACGTGCCTGTATGACCTCCCTACAACGCCTGTGGATGCTCCTGATGAGGTGGCGGACGGTCTCCTGAGGGATCTCCTCCCAGACCTGGACTAAAGCATCTGCCAACTCCTGGACAGTCTGTTGGTGGATAGAGCGAGACATGATGTCCCAGATATGCTCAATTGGATTCAGGTCTGGGGAACGGGCGGACCAGTCCATAGCATCAATGCCTTCGTCTTGCAGAAACTTCTGACACACTCCAGCCACATGAGGTCTAGCATTGTCTTGCATTAGGAGGAACCCAGGGCCAACCGCACAGCATATGGTCTCACAAGGGGTCTGAGGATCTCATCTCGGTACCTAATGGCAGTCAGGCTACCTCTGGCGAGCACATGGAGGGCTGTGCGGCCCTCCAAAGAAATGCCACCCCACACCATTACTGACCCAATGCCAAACCGGTCATGCTGGAGGATGTTGCAGGCAGCAGAACGTTCTCCACGGCGTCTCCAGACTCTGTCACGTCTGTCACATGTGCTCAGTGTAAACTTGCTTTCATCTGTGAAGAGCACAGGGCGCCAGTGGCGAATTTGCCAATCTTGGTGTTCTCTGGCAAATGCCAAACGTCCTGCTGTAAGCACAACCCCCACCTGTGGATGTCGGGCCCTCATATCACCCTCATGGAGTCTGTTTCTGACCGTTTGAGCAGACACATGCACATTTGTGGCCTGCTGGAGGTCATTTTGCAGGGCTCTGGCAGTGCTCCTCCTGTTCCTCCTTGCACAAAGGCGGAGGTAGCGGTCCTGCTGCTGGGTTGTTGCCCTCCTACGGACTCCTCCACGTCTCCTGATGTACTGGCCTGTCTCCTGGTAGTGCCTCCATGCTCTGGACACTACGCTGACAGACACAGCAAACCTTCTTGCCACAGCTCGCATTGATGTGCCATCCTAGATAAGCTGCACTACCTGAGCCACTTGTGTGGGTTGTAGACTCCGTCTCATGCTACCACTAGAGTGAAAGCACCGGCAGCATTCAAAAGTGACCAAAACATCAGCCAGGAAGCATAGGAACTGAGAAGTGGTCTGTGGTCACCACCTGCAGAACCACTCCTTTATTGGGGGTGTCTTGCTAATTGCCTATAATTTCCACCTGTTGTCTATCCCATTTACACAACAGCATGTGAAATTGATTGTCACTCAGTTTTGCTTCCTAAGTGGACAGTTTGATTTCACAGAAGTGTGATTGACTTGGAGTTACATTGTGTTGTTTAAGTGTTCCCTTTATTTTTTTGAGCAGTGTAGATATAAAAGCAGGGGAAATATTTTTGAAAATCACCATAAAATTGATTTGACTAATAGGTCACTTTCTGATGACACATTTCCTTTAAGCCTTTAACAGTACCTTCAACAACACAAAAACTTCAATATGTGGCAGAAGAGTTTCTATAATCAGGTGACAATTCTTTTTGCTCAGAGCTCTGATTGTCAGTGGTAAGTAGTAGAAATCCAGTGATGTTTATCGCCATAGGAAGAGGAGATGTGTGGCTGCCACATAACCCCACTCTATGTACCTCATTTCTTTCCCCAACAGCAGTCGGACTGTTGAGTGTTGATGGGAGCTAACGACAATTATCTAAGACCCTGTTGACATTGTGCGTCAAGATTTCTGTTACAAAACAGGAACCATGATGTATTTCCAGTTATGTCACGCAGCAGACACCAGCGGCGACCTGTCATGCCCTGCTCTGACTATGTGCGGAGGTCGGCCAGAATAGCAGCACGTGTTTAGTTTTTTTGTTTTGTTTTGGAGTCGTGCTAGATCCGCCTCCCTTCAGGTGCACTGGGTGGGGTCATTGGTTTAAATTTCACTCGTTCCCAGTGTTCCGTGCGGGTTATAGAAATCAGTCTGGCCTTGGAAGCAAGGAAGGAAGGATTGTCTGTTCCAGCTCAGATAAGATAAGTTTGATTTCTGTTTTTGTTGTTTGCTGTCTAGGCTGTTTGTGTGTCGTCGGTCCCCTCCAGGTTCTGAGGGAGCAGGTTGCCCCTATTCCCCTTTCACCATCTCAGGGATTCTATGGTATTTTCAGCCCAGGCACGAGGACACATTATTCCTACCTTCAAGGTCTGAATGTGGGCTTAGCAGTGTAGGGAGAGAAGTCAGGGATTTCCTAGGAGGTGACCTTTCCCCAGCTTCTCGCCTAGAAACTTGTTTGTTGGTTTATCTGTGTATCTGAGGTCCCGTCCGCCGTGACACGACCAACCCCATCTCACAGGATCTGTTGGGTTCTGCTTGCGGCAGGCGAAGCACTATGAAGTGCCTTTTGCGCTGTGGCATTAGAAAAATTTGGTATCTCTGACTTTTTTGTCTAACCAGACTGTCTATTACTCTGCAATTCCTCCAGCGCCGTTCTATGGAAATAGTAGGTTTAAAGAGCCCACCAAATGCTTGAAATAACTTCTTTATTAACTTCAACTTTTCTTCATACATAACACTGCCGCCTCCGCAGCAGATAATCCATGTACAAAACACGTGTTGAAAAGATATCACAAAATGGCGGTATGCATAAGATGGTGGTTCAACTGTTCAATCTTATAATTCAACATAAAATTGTGGATATATTTCTCTCTTGAGTATCTGTACTCTTACTTTAAGTTATTTAAGCACTTTATATCTCTCCGAGAGGTATATCTGAGGTCTAACTAATAGTTCACTTGCTGAATTTGGTCACAATTTGCAGTATGTAGTTAGCAGTAACTATTTTCAGATTGGTTGAGTATGATCTGGTATGGTTGTATGCAATTTGGATTGCAGTATGGAATTTGAATGGTTGCAATTGGTATTTATAGTTTGCAATTGGATGCAATTTGCAATTGTATGCTTGCAATTTGGTGGAACTGTAAGTAAACATACATATAACTGGTTCAGTATACATTTCTAATCACTATATTAACAGTAGGAAGATCATATAACTGTTTTAAATACCTATTTTGGCCTCTCTGCTTCTATAAAACACAGATCTCAGTGTAGTGAATGTCTGTTTAGCTCCTCTCCTCTGGTGTAGAATGATTCTAGCAGCTCCTGCTAGGGGAATTCTCCACACTGGCTGTGTGTGAGGCTTGCTGTGATTGGTGAAAACTCTTGCTGTGTGAGAGGCTGGCTGTGATTGGTCTAAACTCCTGCCCAGCAACAACAGATTAACTCTATGCTTTCTGTTGTTTCCGCTGTGTCATTGAGCTTACCTTACATTATAAAATGAATCTTAAAGGCATATTATCTATTCTGCTTCTGTGAACACCCAAAAAATGAAGTCAGTGTAAATAACTCTGCCTTTGTCTCTAACGCATAAACATAGGAACTGTATTAAGATTTTTGGCAGGTCCAGCTGCATAAACATACAAGCTGTATTAGCAACCTAGGACAGGTCCTAGCTGGCCAGCTACACTGCTGCAGTGTCCATCGTTTGGACACAAGCTGTGCTCATTGTGTAGTGAACAGAGGCTGATCCCATGCACTTCAATTTCTTATAGTACCTTTCATTTCCCTAAGGAACATGTATTCTTTGGTAGTGCATTGTGACTTATGTGTATTATAGGTCCATTTTTCTAAGCTGATTAACTAAATCTTTTTATACAGTAGGACTCTGTATAGCCATAAAGCTAAATGATAAGATTCTTACTTTTTGCAGCCACCACTAGAGGGAGCTTAGGAGTCTACTACGTAAGTATGCAGTAAGCTCTTAAAGTTGTTCTCCGGGACTTTTATATTGCAGGCCTATTCTTAGGATAGGTCATCAATATAAGATTAGTGGGGGCCCTACTCCCAGCAAAGCAGCGGTTTTGCAGTAGCTCAGGCACGGGAAACAGGCACAGGAAACAGAAGCTGTGTATTTATGGTACTTAAGCTACTGCTCAACTGTTCGACAAGGGTGCCAGGAGTTGGAGTCTAAAATTTATGACCTATCCTAAGGGTAGACAATATTAAGAGCGTATTGCATAATTATTAAGTAGGCTCCTAAGCTCCCTCTAGTGGTATTCATCAATATAAAAGTCCCAGAGAACCCCTTTTAAGCTCCCCTAGTGGTGACTGATAATTTTACAAATGCCTAGAAAGGCAATAAGACCTATCTTGACCCAGGTGAAATTTAATACTTCACTTTTATTATTATATATATTAAAATCTGAATTACTAAGTGAGTGCTCATTTTATTTACCTTTATTAACTATTTTACAAACCCAAAAAATACTATGTTTAAAAATACAGTCAGAACTCCACTAGAGAATTGAGATTAATCTAAATTCTCTAGTGGAGTGCTGACTGTATTTTTAAACATAGTATTTTTTTGGTTTGTAAAATAGTTAATAAAGGTAAATAAAATGAGCACTCACTTAGTAATTCAGATTTTAATATATATAATAATAAAAGTGAAGTATTAAATTTCACCTGGGTCAAGATAGGTCTTATTGCCTTTCTAGGCATTTGTAAAATTATTTGTTAATAAACCTTACCCAGGTTAGGTCCTAACTAGGGATGAGTGAACCCGATCTGTATAGTTCGGGTTCGTACCGAATTTTGGGGTGTCCGTGACACGGACCCGAACCCGAACATTTTCGTAAAAGTCCGGGTTCGGGTTCGGTGTTCGGCGCTTTCTTGGCGCTTTTTGAAAGGCTGCAAAGCAGCCAATCAACAAGCGTCATACTACTTGGCCCAAGAGGCCATCACAGCCATGCCTACTATTGGCATGGCTGTGATTGGCCAGTGCACCATGTGACCCAGCCTCTATTTAAGCTGGAGTCACGTAGCGCCGCACGTCACTCTGCTATGATCAGTATAGGGAGAGGTTGCAGCTGCGACGTTAGGCGAGATTAGGCAGATTAACTCCTCCAAAAGACTTCATTCTGTGATCGATCTGCAGCTGTGGATCATTGAAGTGCTATTATTGACTTGCTCACTTTTTTGAGGCTGCCCAGAGCGTTTTTAGATCACTTTTTTCTGGGGTGATCGGCGGCCATTTTGTGACTTGTGGTGCGC